>NC_142437.1:21159687-21473593 GCF_059453495.1 Arachis ipaensis | reverse complement strand
TATTTCGCTTCTAAGATATCCATTCGCACCCAAGAACGTGATGAAGGTGAGGATTATGTGTGACGCTCATCATCCTTCTCCCTCATGAACGCGTGCCTGACAAACACTTCTGTTCTACATGAATTAAGCTAGAATGAATATCTCTTAGATCTCCTAACTAGAATCTTCGTGGCGTAAGCTAGAATGATAGCGGCATTCAAGAGAATCCGGAAAGTCTAAACCTTGTCTGTGGTATTCCGAGTAGGATTCAATGATTGAATGACTGTGACGAGCTTCAAACTCGCGATTGTTGGGCGTTAGTGACAAACGCAAAAGGAGGGTGAATCCTATTCCAGCATGATCGAGAACCGACAGATGAATAGCCGTGCCGTGACAGGGTGCGTGAGCATATTATTCACTGAGAGGAGGGGATGTAGCCACTGACAACGGTGATGCCCTTGCATAAAGCCAGCCATGGAAAGGAGTAAGACTGATTGGATGAAGATAGCAGGAAAGCAGAGGTTCAGAGGAACGAAAGTATCTCCATTCGCTTATCTGAAATTCCTACCAATGATTTACATAAGTATCTCTATCCCTATTTTATTATATAATATTCGAAAACACCATTATCACTTCATATCCGCCTGACTGAGATTTACAAGGTGACCATAGCTTGCTTCATACCAACAATCTCCGTGGGATTCGACCCTTACTCACGTAAGGTATTACTTGGACGACCCAGTGCACTTGCTGGTTAGTTGTATCGAAGTTGTGACAAGCATGAATTAAGATCAGAGCACCAAGCTTTGGAGCCATTACCAGGATTTGTTCGAGCCTGGAGATCACAATTTCGTGCACCAATGGCCCAAAAGGAAATCTAAGAAGCCTTCCTCTTTTACGACCCGGGTTTGGTTAAGACAAACAGGTATAGAAAAAGGCTAAGGGAAGGTCGGATACGTAGCTCCCGACACGGAAGTTGAAAAATCTTCATAAATGCCCAGGAATTAGGGTGAAGTTGGGAAGGCACTATGTTACAGGTCCAAAGGATCTCGGTCTCAAACTCAGTGAAAGGTAAGGTAATACCTAACTTGGTAAAAACACTCGTATGCATAAAAATACGGGCGCTCAGAATTATCTATAGGAGGGAAACAAACCCTCTCCTTGAGGTCAAGGGCAACTAGCTCATAATCTTTCTCGCCCTCCCTATTGTCACATATCTTATGCAATCTCCTAAACTGATCGCAGTACTCCCGATCTACCAAAGTAACACAACAAAGAACTACATAATCTACCCAGTCACGAAGGCCAGGGGAAACTTTCATAGACATTTCCATAAGGTTTTTACGAGACATAAAGCTACACCTATAAATACAAATAGCAAAAGAAATCGTCACTACAAACAACCCGGACAAGGGGCAAAGAAATCGGGCAAGCCCTGAAGAATTCAAAAAATAACTACCCCCTCCTCTTTTTCAAAAAGGATTATACTCAAGCCAGAAGGAGCCCCTCCAATATTGACGGAACCACATTGCAGCGACACCTTCAGGGGCAGCACAGATAACCAAAGAAAAGCCAACCACTTGCCCCAAAAAACCCCCAAAAAGGCGTTAAAAACAAAGAAGACCCCTTTTTCAAGAAAGCAATAGACAAAATTCAACAAAAATAGTAAGACAAGCAAGAAACTCTACTTCAAGAAATACATAGAATCAAATCAGACAAAAACCGCCACCAGCATTCGTAGCTAACACCCAAGCCAAAAACAAGTGAAGCTTCAAGCATTCACCAAAGATCACCCTAAGGATAGCGAGAGAACAAGAAAAGCGAAGTAATAACATGAGCGAAGGGTCGGTGAAGGAGAAAGCGCGATGAGTAGCAATAATACGAACGATCCCCTTCAAGAAAAGAGAAATCCACTGAGAAAACCCAAGAAAAAGATAATCTTGGAAGCAGGGATGAGCAGAAGGCAACGAAGAAAATTCGTTCAAAGAGAAAGGAAGAGAGAAAGAGTCACAGAAAATGAAAAGAAAAAAGAAGAAGAAGAAGAAGCGCCAGGACCTTTATAAACACCGAAAAAGTAAACAGCGAAGGAGTAAAGGCCCAATCAATAAGCTTTAAAAGTGCTCGCAAGAATCAAAGAAACTGTCGTGCTAATCCAGCCCCGCATTTAAAGCGGGGTGGCGTTTTGAATTTCAAAACCAGCAAAGGACCGATCGCCCGACCTACTCAAGGGAGAAGTGTTCGACAAAGACAGTCACGAAATACTTGAGCACGATCTATGAAAAGATCGAGGCTCAAGCAAGGACACTGTTAATACCCTGACCCAAGCTTCTAAGCCAGGACCCGTGAAGGAAAAAGGGCCGACTTCGGAGAAGGCTCTCCAATCGCTAGCCGACCTTTTCCCAAAGGTCGGACACCCTCCAAGGAGCCCAAGGCTCCGAACACCCGACGCGGCGAGGTCACTGCTTCTAGAAGGCAGTGATCAAAAGGATAAGATCTCAATAAACTTCCAAGATATAAGATAAGATAAGATTATCACCCATAGGGAGGTCACCAAATCTTACTATAAATACACTGGATCCCCCACTCCAGTCTATATAAAAAACCTGCAGGCGGAGTCTCTTGCAGGTACCACTCCCCAACCTCCTCATGAGGAACTCGGAATAGGCGGCACCTCGACACCAGCAAGTCGGACGCTGCCACTCGAAGGGATCAGGACCTCACGTTCAGACCCGACTCAACGTTTCAGGTAACCCTCGTAACAGTTTCTATTATTTAGAATTTGACTATTAATTGTGCAAAAAATAAATTTAAATAAAGAATAAAAAAGAATTTGACCATTTATTGTATTTAAAATATAAAAATAGTAAATTTACCATTGGATTTACTGGAAAAAAAATCCGACGGTAATTATTCGAGAAAGCAAATAGTGGAGCACCAAAATTACCAGCGAAAAGTTTCTGTCTATAACTAAGTAGCTTTTAGGCAAAGAATCTATTGCAGAATTCAACGGTAACTACCGGTGGATTGAAAGATCCGAGGTAATTGGTTACCAGCGAGGGTTATACCGTCGAATTAGTTCCGACGGAAAATCTGCTAGTAAATATATTACCGGCAGATTATTTTTGTTATTTCGCTGGTAAATCCGACGATACTCAACATTTTTCTTGTAGTGTTTACGGATGATATAAAGGGTAATTTACACTGCTAAAATAAATGGGGATGAATATTATGTAGATGTCCTAAACTAGAAATAGTTATACACTTTGTTCTGAACCACTATATATAAATCGAATGAATCAAACTCGATTTACATTAGATGAATGTAACATTCGATTTACTAGGATATAAAGCAAATCCAAGTAAATTAATTTCACTCGCTTCGATTTATTAAAGGAAGACACTAAATCACACTAAATCGAAGATATATAATTCGATTTAGTATTGCATAGCTAAATCGAAGTTATTAAAATTCGATTTAGCGTCAGTACATATTATCGAAATCTCCATTGACACCCTTCTTCATACTCGTTGTAGCAAGTATAATATTAGTAGTTTAGAATATAACATCTCTCTTGATTTCTTTTAGAGAAAAGTATCGTTTTTGTCCTTAACGTTTTGGGTAAGTCCCAAAGTTGTCCCTAACATTTCAATCGTCCTATTTAAGTCCCTAACGTTTCAAAATTGGCTCAATGTTGTCCTGCCATTAGGGATCCGTTAACAGAATTGACGGCGGAACAAAATTGAGACAATTTTGAAACGTTAGGGACTTAAATAGAACAAAAATGTTGGGGACAAAAACGATACATAGAAATAAATTTTAGTTTTATCCTTCAATAATCTCAATTTTTTACTGTATTTAATATTCACTTATTTTTTAATCACATCTAAGTAAATTACACTTAATCACACTACTTTCATTTTAAATAAATTTTTTATATTTTTATTTTAACTTATAACTTTAAGTGTAAAATTATAAAAAATAAATTTATTTAGAATGAAAATAATGTGATTAAGTGTAATTTACTTAGATGTTATTAAAAAATAATTGAATACTATGTACAGTAAAAATTGATATTATTAAAGGATAAAACTAAAATTTATTTCTATGTATCGTTTTTATCCCTAACGTTTTCGTCCTATTTAAGTCCCTAACGTTTCAAAATCGTCTTGTCAATTCTGTTAACGAATTGCTAGCAGCAGGACAACATTGAGTCAATCTTAAAACGTAGGGACTTAAATAAGACGATTGAAACGTTAGGGACAACTATGGGACTTATCCCAAACGTTAGAGACAAAAACGATACTTTACTCTTTTTTTTTTTTTTTGAGTTCAATTAGAAAATTAGTAATCTTTAGTAAATATCAATCAAATTTTTTAATTTAATTATATTGTTATTATAAAGTTTAAATATTAAAAATTTTAAATTCTAATTTTTAATTTAAATTCTGAATTTAAATTCTGAATTTTAATTTAAACTCTATCCTCAATCTCCAAAATTAGAAGATTAAAATGTAATTTCATCATAATCTAATTTTTTATTGTTTTAATCGATACTTTTATCTATCAGTCCAATTCTTTTAGTCTAATTATCCAATAATACATTTTAATTCTAATATAATATTACTTTTACCCTAATATTTGTCCTGAAATTAAACATTCCCTAATTCCCTTTATCTCCCAACTTCACCTCCATTTAATTAGCATTAGGCCGTTCTTTTGTTACCAAAGGGATCTACGTACAATGTCTTAGATTTTTCTCTGTTGGGTAGGAGTGAATAAGAAGCAATGCAATTAGACATATTTCTTTGTGCAACTTCACTTTCACATAATTTACTTCCACAAGTGGCAAAGGTTAAAAAGCATTATTAGAGAGGGTGGTGACTCCTTAAGAACCCACATGCAAAGTTGCTAGTAATGTAGCCCTTTCCATCATTGTTCTATATATTACCAGCTATGAATCTGATTGCATTGCTCAACTAACAATTTCTAACGAATTTCGTTTATTAGTATCAATATCAGTTTATTGAAAATTGTAAATGCCATAATGACTACCGTTGATTTTATTCTAAATGTTAAAGCTCGCATAGATAGGAGTAATTAACCAAATTAGTCTCTAAAGATTTTTAAAATGGATATTTTAGTCCCCAAGAAAAATTAATACCTAAATTAATTCTCAAGATTTTACTCTGACGGACAAACCAGTTCCTAGTTCATTTTTAGATAGAATAATTACCCATATTAATCCCCAAAAATTTTAAAAATAAACATTTTAAATTAATGTACAAATCAATTCCCGATGTTTTTATCCGTTAGACATAACAGTCCTCCGTCCAAAAACAAAATAACAATAATAATAATAATAAACTGGGACTCACAGGGTGTACTTCCTCGAGAAAGGCTTTCTGCAACTAGAAAATGAGAATATGATCTGATTCCAGCCGTTGTTTATTGACTGTTAGGTCGGAAAAGGCCCGCCAATATACTCAATGTCCCTGCTGCAATATGATGAGAGGCTATTCCCCCCGGAACAAAAGGATCAAAACCTTCTACACCCCATGCGGGATTTACGGATTGAACCCTTCCGGTTAGGCCATAAGGATCGGACACCCATATCCCAGGACCATACAATCCTGTTACATGAAATGCGCCAAAACCAAAACAAGCCACCCCTGCAAGAAATAAATGAATTCCATTATTATTATTATTATTATTATTATTATTATTATTTACATAATAATATTGTACTATAATTTTTTGTATTTTTTAACAAAATTAATGATAAATTTATTCATTAAATTCTTATATATATATATATATATATATATATATATATATATATATATATATATATATAATAATAATAATAATAATAATAGAGTTTATTTTATAAAAAATTCAAGATTAAAATTATTTGATATTTTTGTATTTAATATAATTAAAAGATATCTTATTTTAAAAAATATGTTGATATTAAAAGAAACATGTATTTAATATAAATTTAAATTAAAATATTTTCTTTTAATACATGTTTTTTAAAACAAACACGTTCTTTTTAATAGGTCATCTTTTGATTATATTAAATACAAAAATATCAAATGATTTTAACTTTGAATTTCTTGTAGAATAATCTCTAATAATTTTATTGATTATTATTATTATTATTATTATTATTATTATTATTATTATTATTATTATTATTATTATTATTAGGTGACTATATATATATAAAAATCTAATAAATAAATTTATTATTATTTTTGTCCAAAAAATACAAAAAATTATAATACAATATTATTGTGTAATTAATAATAATTATTATTTTATTTTATTTTATTTTTGGACGGAGGACTGTTATGTCTAATGGAGAGAAATATCGGGAATTGATTTGTACATTAATTTTTTTGGGGACTAAAATGTCCGTTTTTAAAATTCTTGGGAACCGATCTAGGTAATTACTCTGCCGAAAAATGAACTGGAGACTGATTTGTCTACCGGAGTAAAACCTTGGGATTAATCTCTGTATTAATTTTTCTTGGAGACTAAAATGTCCGCTTTTAAAATTTTTGAGAATTGATTTGGCTAATTACTCTATAGATTGATGACTTGTATATATGTATACAGAGAAAATTTAGGAACCAACACTTTTATCAAAATTTGGTCAGTACTTAACCAACAAAAAAAATAAATAATTTTTTATCATAAAATAAAATCTTATACCATTAAAAATATTATTAATAACTAATTAATAAATACAACTCACAAAATCTGTTAACTATTAGCACTCCTCATGTATATATCCACAATGTTTAAATGCTCAATGTTCTCCCCAGCTACATGCTATGAATCACAATTCAAATCTTTGCTGCATTTGATTTTCGTATATTAACTAGTTAATTGCATACAAGCACAAGGCATTAAAATATGAATATAGAAACACAAAATTATGTTTGATAATTAAAATATAAAAAAAAATATTATATTTTAAAATATTAAATTAATATATTTTATATTATTCTTAATAAAAAAACACGAAAAAACATAACTTATTTTTTTCTTTTATTCTTATTATTTATTTTTTATAATTATTTTTTTACCGATTTATTTTTCTTTTTAAATTTTGTATGAAAAAAGGTAAATTAAAAATTTTATTATTTATTTTATTTTATATTTAATTTATTATTAATAAATATAAAAATATTAACTTTTGTATTTTTATTTTTTATGTTTTATTTTTAATATTATGTCTTATTTTATTTTTAAAATCAAATATAACTGTATACTACCAACTAATGTTGTTAAAGAATCCAATTCATTTATTATTTTATTTCACAGAAAGAGTTATTATGTAAATAATAAGAAAAAATCTAGTTCAATAAAATGAAATCGTATAAAAGAAAGAAAAAAAAGACAAAAAGAGGGTGAGAAGAAAAGAGGACTTCGTCACTATAGTTTCTTTCATTTTTCTTTTTGTAGAATTCTTGGTCTGATTGCAGAGTTTGAATACGTTGGGAAAGGAATTATGGATACTGTTTGGTATGTCGGGTACTGGACGATTCGGGTTGATACTTCGGTTGATGAAAAGGGGGGAGTCGCCTGGTCTTAGATTGCTGGATTGGAGGAGGTGTAACCAACTTTCCGAGCTCTTCGTGTGGAGAAGGGGGGTGTCACCTGCAAAGACATTCCGACGCTCTAGTCAGTCAAGTGTGCAGGCGAAAAGTGGGAGAATGATGTGTGACGTACCTTGGGGGAGGGGTAGGACCCTCCCCATATATACCATGTTAGAGGTGGGTCCCACAAGGGCAGACCCACCTTCCTCGAAGCTTCCTTCACACAGCTGTAGCGGAGCTGTCAGGGATGCGTGTCCGGGTGAGAGGTTGAGCATCTCAAGCCCGACCATTCGGGTCAGGTGGTCCACGGGTCGGGTCCCCGTATGCTGTTTGAGCCAGGCCGTAACAGTGCCCCCAATGCGCCAGCGATGGACGTGAACGCTATTGGTGGCGCGTTATGTTTTTCCTTGTGTCGTCGCCAGGTCGGCCGCTCGTGGAGAGGACGTGCCTCTTGCGCGCGTGTCTTTTCGTTGATGGGATAACCGTTCGTTGCCTCGTTCTTCGCGCCGAGCATTTAATGCTCATAATGGGTTGTTTCAAACCCTGTGAGTAAAGACTCTTTTACCCCTGTCTTTCGCGCTTCATGTCAGTTTTTTAATCCTCTAGTCAGTTTCACGCTCCATTTTCATTCCATTTCCTTGTTCATCTTCATTCCTATTTTATTTGCATTCTCCTTCTTCCTTCTTGATTTCCCTACTGTGATCTTCGCGTTTTTGAGCATCCATCCCTTCCTGCTTTCCTCTCAGTTATCACAGTCAATCAGGTAAGCACTCTTCTCCTCTTTCTCTGCTTTATGTTTGTTTTATCTTCATTATCATTTCTCCTATATGCATGTTGCTTGTTTGATTTGCATGCTAGATGATCATAGTGTCAAGTAGGTGTGTTAGGGGGGTTACCATTCCAGGGTGTTAGCTTTTTAGATTTTTACTTGGATTCTGCTTTAGCCATGCTTGATCTTAGTTATTGAATAGGCTAAATGTAGTTTCTGGGCTTTTTCTGGACTCCCGATCTCATAGACTAACCGAGTGGTACCCCCACTGTAGGTATGCCTCGCGTCGTTTCTCGAGCTTCCACCTCCGTCGCGGGTTACGACCCCTACGCTTGGGTGACTTCCAACGTGAAGGACTCCCCGAACCAGATGGGCGAGAAGGAGTTAACCGAGTTCCGCCAAGCCGAGTACTTGTGCGGCGGGACTGACGAGGAGGCCAACTACGACGTCTTTGTTCCTGCCCCTAACAAACGGCTATACGAGCTTAATTTCCATTCCCCCCGGGTTGCCGATTGGATTTGGTTCTATAAGTACATGTTCACCCAAGTAGGGGTTCGTATTCCGTTTTCTGCTTTTCAAATGGCGCTCCTTAACCGGATCTCCGTGGCGCCGTCGCAGCTGCATCCGAACAGTTGGGCTTCCATCCGCTGTTTCGAGATGGTGTGTGAATATCTAGAGTTGCCGGTGTCCGTTGACGTTTTCCTTTTTTTCTTCAACCTCACGAATCCTTCCAAGGAAGGGAAAGCGAGGAAAGGGTTCATGTCCTTTCGATCTGCCCAGGGTCGGAGGATCTTTGGCTTGTTCGAGGACTCTTATCATGGGTTTAAAGACAAGTATTTTAAGGTGCGTCCGGTCAAAGATCGCCATCCCTTCTGGTTGTCGTTGGAGGGGGAACGCCTCATCCCGATGTACTGGAGTTTCAGGGCGGGGTCCAACACCTTTATCAAGGTGACTTACAAGGGGATCTCCTTATGGGTGATTGGGAGGTCGCTAGGAATTATATTTATGAGTTGCTTCACCTTGTATTTTTGTAATGCTATTTCTTTACTTGGTTATGCCGGTTTCACGACTAACTTGTTTACTTATTTGTTGCAGTGGAGATGTCTGCTTCGGTGACAAGGCTTGAGGACTTGTTCAAGACTTTCTTGGCGGACAGTGATGAGGAGAAGGCTGACGAGAAGGCTGACGGGAAGCCGGAGATCCTCCCTGAGAATAAGGATGATCAGGCGATACCTTCACCCCGTGACACCGAGATGTCGGACAAATATTCTGACGGGACGCGCGCTTCTCCTATTCATGAGGAGACGGCTGGCATCGGGCATTCGTCCTCCACTCAACAAGTCGAGGATGACGACTTGAAGATTGTCCCTACCCCCAAGAGGCAGAGAGTATCCTCCAGCTCTGAAGGAGCTCTCACCGTGATGGAGCGGAACTTCGACGCCGGGACCTTCATATACTCGCAGTTGCTTCCTGGCACGGAGGATCACCTCCGTGGTGCTGCAATAGCTCAGAAGGCCGAGTTCGAGTTGACGGGGATGCAGTCGCTGCGCAGGAAGCTCGAATCTGCTGCCAAGGCCAATAATGAATTCAAGACTCAAGTTGAGACGCTTCGGGAGCAACTGTCCAAGACGGAGGAGAAGCTTAAAGCTGTCGAGGAGAAGGCTCAGTCTTCGAGGAAAAACTGAAGACCTTTGATGCCACCGTGTCCCGTCTAACCGAGCGGGAGATGACTTTGGAGAGCCAACTCAATGCCGCGTAAGGTCGGGTGGTCGCTTTGGAAAAGGAACGCGATGCGGCCGTCTCGTCGGCTAAGGCTGCCCAAGCTGAGGCCGAGGAGCTTAAGAAGAAGCATAAAGTTGGGAGATTAGTGCCCTACCAACACACCCGGTAACTAACTTAGAATCCAACACACCCGGTAGCTAACCCAGATACTGTCTCTTGACTGCACATCTCCAAGAGGCATAAAATTGGGAGATTAGTGCCCTACCACCTTCTCCTGGAGACATACACTAAGGGAAAATAAATCGAGGGATTAGTGCCCTACCACTTTCCCTAGTGAGGCCGTACCATACTAGTCGGGGGATTAATACCCTATCACCTTTCAGACAGAGAGAGAAAGAATGTGAGGAAATGTGTCAGGGGATTAGTGCCCTACCACCTTCCTAACATCCCACAAAACACAATCACAAGAAATACGGGGGAATAAGATCGAGGGATTAGCGCCCTACCGCCTTTCCCGCATCCAACACATCAAATGTCATCTCCATGTCTATTTATTTTCAAAGATTCATCATCATTATTCCTTTACATTCATACACTATAACCACGGTCTCACACATACATCTCATATCTTTGCATCTTTATACACAATTCATTATTTAAAAGTCTTACTTCACCCCCAAGCTACCCCTTCTTCCTAGCTTCAACTCATCACTAGACCTATTACTATTATATAAGGTTAAAAGGATGAAAATAGAGGTTTAGATTTTGAAATTTGAGCTTTAAAAACATGAAACACATTTTTGCTGAAATAGGGGTCACGCGTACGCGTGGGAGTGTATTTTTGAATGGCCACGCGTACGCGTGGGCATACAATTTTCTGTGCTCGCTTACGCAAGCACCCTACTCTCGTACGCGAGAATCCCAACCCAAATAGGTTGGTCGCGTCATGTGAAGTGGTCGCGTACACAAGTTGTGCAGAACAACAAAAATGCTGAATGCTGCAGAATTTTCAGCTTTGCACTCCAAACTTTCGACGCGCATAACTTTTTCATTTTAAAATATTTTTCATCCATTCTTCAAATGGCGTAAACTTCACGGACCCAATTTTCATTTGAAATAATTTGGGGTTCCAAAATTTAAGTTATGGCTTGGCAAAATTCAGCCAAAAATAAGTTTTTTACAAAAATCTCAAACCTCAATTTTCATTAAAAAAATCAAACTCAATCCACATTTTAAGCTTACAAACTACCCACCAACATACCATATCACAGCCACAAAGCCTCCACATCCTACCATAGTCAACCACACCTCAATTTTACATAATTCTCATACATGGACTTCACAATTGTACCAACAAATCATCAACAATTCATCATCTATTCATATTCATCATTATTAACATATCAAGCATCATTAATCCATCATTCATCGCCCTACTCTCATCATGAACAATAATCAACAACACATACTCAATTCATATCAACAATCATCATTAAAGGTGCTAGGCAGTTATCATACTCATGCATTCACACCTATCCTATGGTCACGTAGCCTAAACTTTCACAAGACATTATATATTAAATACGAGAAACCTAAACCATACCTTGGCCGATTTTCACATATTACCCAAGGCAACCCACTTAGGCGAAAGGCAAGCCCTCAATACCAAAATTCAGCAACTAGTTTCCAATTCCAAGCCTCCAATTAAACTTCCAACATTCCCAATTGCTTTATATCACACACACGCACACACGCATGCACGCACGCGCGCACACACATACCTAACACACACACACACATATGTAACACATTTTACCACATACGTATACCAATATCAATACATAAACACATGTAATCAAAGGATTGACTAGGGTTAAAGATCCATACTTTGGATGTGCCTCAATTAAGCCAAGACCCTCTAATTCCTCAAGTTAATTTAATCCTAAAATATCAAATTAATCGCAAATCTCAACACCCAAGACCATACCATTTTCGGACTTTAGGAGAGGAAAATGAGATTGAGAAAGTGATTTTCTTACCTTACAACGTACTGGACTTTGTAGAGCTCGTCACTGCAGACGCGTGGCCGCAAATGGTACGGCAATCGAAACTTTGAGCGAAAAGTTATATGGATTTAATCAAAGTCAAGGGTTTTTGGTGAAGCAAAAGTGCTCTTCCCCTTTGCTGAAATGTTTCAGCGTGCTTGTATGCAAAGGGAAGAATTTTGAATTAGAGGCAGTGATGGTAGTAGTTAGAGATGAGAGTGGTAGTGAAGAAGAATTTGAATGGTGGTGGAATTTGAGATTAAAAAAATAGTGGTAAAAATAAGGGTAATTTAGGATTTTTAGGTGATTTTTTAATGTTTGGATAATTTTATTGTTCAGAACTTATATTTCATGCATATAAATAATAATTTTTTTATAGATAAATATATCAGCGTTTCAACTTTCGTGGATAAAAATGATAGTTTAGTTCTTATTATTAACTTGGTACAGAGATAGACGATGTACAAACTACAAAGGGATACTTTTAGTAAAGTTAAGTTTTCTAATTTCCAAGATCCAATTTGTTAATGCTTATTAGCTTAGTACACACATTGGTGTAAGATAATAACCTTTTTTTTCCTCGGCTCATGAGAATCGAAAACTTCACCTGTTGGCTCTTTTCTTGGCTTTTTGTTGCTTCTACAAGGTATGTATGTAGATTCTTTTCGAAAATATGTGATAACCAAAAAAATATAAATAAAAAATATTAAAATTTATTATTTTAAATTTATTATTTAATATATTTTTTAATAAATAAATTTAAACTGTTTAGATTGATTATTTTTTATTTTTTTAGTATTATCAAATTTTTTTTATAGAAAATTATTTTATTTGCAAATTGCAATTTTCCTTTCTATCTTTTGATGTGTACGAATATGTCATCAACTTATGATCTGTCCCTCGAGTATAACTTTGAGTTCATTAGGGACTTTATATATATCATATGGAAAATTAAATTATTATATATGAAATGTATACGTATAGCTTCCAATTAGCCAGTGAAGAAATCTGATCTAGTTTATGTGTGAATGGCGTGTACACTTTAAATATTTTTAAGTATTTAATCCAGTATAGAAGCATCCTAGGAAAGGTAACAAAAATCTTTGAGTAAACCATAAGGGAAGTTTTTTAATGATGATCTACATTATTACGAACAAACTCTATAGAAGATTGTCTTCAAAAAAGCACTTGATGATCACATCCTATTTTGATGTTCCATCACAAAACAGTCTTCAATTCTTTCACCATCTTGTTGGGGCCATTATTATTGTTAGTATATTAATAAACACTAAATTATTTATTAGTTTACTTTTTATTTATTAAATATACATAAAAATAATAAAAACAAAATTAGTTAAAATAATAAATTATTAAATTAATAAAAATATTTGGATTTAAATTTTGAAAATCACAAAAAAAAATTTGAATTATGAAAAAACGACAAATAGTTACCTTTTTTCTCGCGAACATTTACATCCCCGAAAATTGAAAAATACATTTACGTCCCTGATTTTTTTAAAATTTGGACAAATTTACTCTCTTATTGAAGTGACTCCGTTAGACTCGACAAAAAAGTCTAACGTGACTCCTGTTGTACTGACTTAGCCGTTAGAGTGCACAGGAGACATGGACTTTTCTAAAACAGGACATACGTGTCCTCTCACTCTAAAACGACGCCATTTTACCAAAAACTGAACCAATTTGTTAGTGAAAGGACGTTTTGGAATGGGAAGATGCATATGTCCTATTTTAAAAAGATTCATGTCACGTGTACTCCCGTAATGGCCAAGTCAATACAATAGGAGCCATGTCAGACTTTTTTATTAAGTATAATGGAGTCACTTTAATGGAGAAATAAATTTATCCAAATTTTAGAAAAATAAAAAATATAAATATATTTTTTAATTCTCGAAAATAAAAATGTTCGTGGAAAAAAATGTTTTGTCTTTTTTTCTTGAATTATATAAATCGAAAGAAATTTAAAAAAAAAAGTTGTGTACTAATCCTTTTTATGTCACCAGTATATATAATATAAAAATAGATATAAACTATTATTATTATTATCGAGGAAAAGTATCAAACTATTAAACTAAAGTTTGACGAAACTATTCATCATGATAATGTTTTTCCATCTACCACATATATATTATAAAGTGAGCATCAAATATTCGGTGTAGCTTTGAAAACTCACCTTTCATTTCATGCTTCCATTAATTATGTTTCTCATATAGTCCTATTCCTCATGGTGCTGCATTTGTTTTAGCAATTACAAATTTTCACTTACACACAAACACAAACAAAGAAAAGCTAATAAGAGAAGAGTGGTAGTAAACTGAAGAAGAATGAAAATTCCAACAAGGCTCTATAGCTTTCAAAGGCCACATCAGTTGTTGATGTTTCATAGAAAACCCAATAGCAAAGTTATTAGCTCTTCAGTGACACTTGGCAATAATAATGTGAAAAGACGATGTTACCCTTCATCTTCAAGCATTCTGAGGGAGGTTTTTTTCAAGTTGAAGAGTAAATTGAAGCAAGCTCTCCGGTGGAAAAGGAGCAATAATGAAACTCCAAACTTTACCTATGATCTTCATAGCTATTGGCTCAACTTTGATGATGGTCCTCCTTCAATTCATCATGTCCCATCTAAAGTTTGTTGATCCGTTTTTTTTTTTGTTTTCTTGAGTGATTATTATTATGATGATGATGAATAATAGTTGATTTACATCTTGTTATTCCATAGTCATGTGGTGGTAACATACTTTGTTAAATTGCTTAATTGTAAATTGATTTAAGCTAAATATTGTTTGTTCAAAAACATCTTTTTCTTTTCTTTTGCTTTGAACCAAGGCATATATATTTTGATTAGTTCTTTGATCATCATGTTTGAACCTCAATTAACTTTTGGAATAGTTTCAAATTGTGGACGGTAGCATCTGCATTAGGCCGCAATTGACGTAGCTTTTCTTCTTTAGGAGGAAATTAGAAGTGCACACATATTTTCTTATTATATGATCCATCATCTTGAATTCTTGATGCTAATTATCTCCTTCCAACTGAACACTTAGACGAGGAAACACATCCACGTACTACATTTGATGATAGGTATCTTTTTATATATTGCAATTCATTTTGGAAAAGTCTAGGCCAGCAACTTTGTTAAATTCTGACTAACATGTAACCAGCAAAAAAAATGAGTTATTGGATGAAATCTCACACTATTAAAACCATCATTGATGGCTATTTGATGGCTACAAATCACAAAAGTTACTGGCCTAGCATTTCTCATTGATTTTATCTCAAAATTGCTTTTGTAATTGTTTCTTCATATCTTTATATTTATGCGTTAATTAAGATAACTACTAAACAGACCCTAAATAAAAGCTTAATAGACACAATATTTCATCATTCTTTCATGCATTTTAGGCATAGTATGTGGAAATTAAATTTGTAAATGCAATGCAAACATTATCCCAAGATGAGGCAATTGTTTCTATACAAATTAAAATAAAGGAAAAAAAAAAGGGGAAGAAAAAGGATCACCTAGCTGCAGTGCTGCACAATATATATTATATTCTTCTCTTGCTTTATTCCCTTGGTTGGATTACTTGCTATCTTTTTTATTTTTATTTATTTATTTTTTTCCCAACAACTTCATTTTAGGTGCAACTGTTGTTGCTTTAATGTGTTAATTTCAAGGAACCAATCAACCAACTGTTTAAAGGGTTATATATTAGTTTAAGATTTGATTGAAAACGTAGATGAATGCAGCATTTTTCTTTGAAATAGAAATAAAATCGAATCATAATTAAGTAGTACCTAATTGGTTATATGTAGGAAAACTTATCATCCTTATCCAATAACAACACTTATATTAATGCCTAAAAGAGGAATGTTAGGGATTTTAGAATTTATTGCATGTTTTTAGTTATTCGTTAATTATTAATGTTTAAAAATATGAGATAAAATATATTATTAAATTATTAAATTAAAAAAATTAAATTAAAAAAATTGAATTGATAATTAAATAATAATAAAAAATCATAAATTTTGATAATTTTCTAATATTTCTCTACGTGAAATATTACTTAAACTAATAGAAGTTTAATTTTAATTGTTTCCATCAATATATCTAAGGACAACACCAAACCTTTGCCATAAAACTATTTGTGTAACATTGGAATAATAGTATAATCACAATTCAATTAATTATCATATATCAAATAAGTAGTTGCTTGTTATTATAATATAATATGTATTGTTCGGTAAATAAATAAGTTTCTTTTATTAAATATATTGAGATTTATTTGTTATTATAATATGAACTATAATATTATTAAGAGATCATTTTTTTATAATTTAGTTTAAATTATTTTTAATCATATGATTATTAAAAATTATATTAATAATCTCAAAAAGTCAATATATAAATACAGAGAAAGTTATGACTGTTAATTGACTTATAATAAAAAATTTTAATTTATTATTATTGATTTTGTTTTTTTTTTTGAAACAGAAAAAGCTTAATACAATAAAATAAAGCAAAAAATAAATAGGCACACTAGAATACAAACCCAAACACAAAGGTGATCAATCTTCGGCGGCATTGCCATCAACAACCAAAAGGATCAATACCAATCCACTCCTTGTAGCTCAAAAACGTCCTTCTTTATATGACTTCAACACCTACTTTTCTATTGTTGAAAATTCTGTCATTGCGTTCTAACTAGATGTTCCAAATTACTGCAAAGAATCCAGTCAACCACATCTTCTACTCTTCTTTTCTATTAAGCATGCCAGTCCAACTCTCGAACAGACCTTTAATGGTTCCTGGGATAACCTAAGCTCGATGAGAACGTCTCAACCAAGTGCACCACACCTGCCAAGTAAACTCACATAAAAGAAACAAATGATGAACAAATTTCATCTCCTTTTTACACAGGACACACATATTGTCACTCTGATGAATAACGCCTAATCTACTCAACCTCTCTTTAGTATTCACTCGACCGACTAGAACAAACTAACCAAAAAGCTCAATTCTCGACGGGACCAACTCTTTCCAAATTGCACATGTGAAACTATAGCTCGTAATCTCTTTCGAAAGAGTCTCCGATTGCAACCCCTGGATAAAAGAGTTAGTAGAAAAAATACCTTTATTTTCAAGTCTTCAAACAAGATTATCCTCTCTACCAGTTGATAGGTTCATTGGCCTTAACCTTTCATGAAGTTGATGAACAAGTTCCAACTCCCATTGGAACAACTCTCTCCTCCAATGGAAATTTCAAATCCACTCTAACCCATCCCAAAACCCACAATCCCCTATCACAGATCCTTTTTGGTTTGAAATAGAAAAAAGTCTTGGAAAAATCACTTTCAGCAGACCACCTTGATCCCAATTATCTTCCCAAAACAGAGTTTTTCTTCCATCCCCTACTTCCATCACCATCCCACTTGATAGTTTTCAGTGGCTAAGAGAAGGGGAGGGATGAATCTTAGCCCCTTTTTCACTCAATAATACTTGCTGGTCTTTGAAACAGCTTCTGGAGACTTTTTGCCTTTTTGTCTCGTACCCAGCCACAAGAATTTTTCTTTTGTCTCGTACCCAGCCATGAGACTTTTCTTTTTGTCTCGTCGATCAGCACGAGATATTTTCAGTTTTATCTCCTGGGCAGCAGAAACAGAAATGGAGTAGAAGAGAAAGAGAATTACACCAAGATATATCCTGGTTCAGCTGCTAAGTGCAAGGCAGCCTACATCCAGTCTCCATCACAACAATGATGGAATTTTACTATAATCATTCTTGATTACATACACCAATTCTTCCTAGGAACTGCTCTTCCTATCCGAGACAAGTTCAGAAACTAAACCCAATCCTGAACTTGACTTGGTCACAGCCAAGCTTTCAACTACTAAGTGCTAACCCAACTTGCAAGGGGATTCCCACAGAATCATGAAACACAACACAGATGTACAAAGGACCTCTAAGGATATCTATGACTTTTTCTTTTAATTTTGCACTTTCTACCTTTTTTCGCTCTATAGCTTTTTCATTACAAACTTCACTGTTTGCCTTTTTCCATGAGACTCAAGACATGACAAAATTAAACAGAAAAATATAAAATGAAAAACATTGAAGGAGAAGAATTTTTGTTAGCTTGGGTAGTTCTGAGAACCCTGTGCTTTGCACTCTCACTCCTTGAATCAATCCCTGACTGTTCACCCTTACTTATAGGGAGAAGCCTCCAAGGTTGAAACCAAACAAACTAAGCCAATCTTCTTCTTCTTCAACTAGAACCGGTTCGGCCAGAGAGAGAGAAGAGATAACTCATGCAAAACCCAACATGCAATTGCCTCTAGTCCTTCCTTGGTCACCACTCTTCATCAATCCGAGCCCTTCATCCTTGTCTTGCTCTCCAAGATGAACTCCTAGCCCTTGATGCTTCATGATGATGATAGCTTCATCTACTCCAATCTCTGCCACCTCCATCACGTAACCACTGTAGCTACCTCCTGTGGTGGTTGAGCAGAATTAGAGACAAGCCATCCCTCCAAGATTCTTCTTCTCTGACCGAAATCTTCTTCAACCATTTTTGGTATAGAGAAGTCAAGATCTCTTCACAAAATCTTACCACAAGTGAATGAGAATCTTAGCCACAGCATACTTTTAGTATGCTTTTTCTTGCCATCATTTTGATGGTCTTGTAGCGTGCATCTCCTTCTCTTCGGTGGCTAGTTGTAGCTTCCATAGTTTGCTGTGTAATGACCGAAGATGAGAAGCAAGTAGAAAGGGAAGAGAGAGTAGGAAGAAAAACAATTAAATGTGTTTGAATAAATTAAATAAAATGAGTTGCTTTTACTTCCCTTTGCTTTAGGTAGCGTGCCTTCATTAAGGCCAACCATCTAATCAATCATGATTTTTCTCTCATAGTTTCAAGAACTGCATTAACTCTTCTCAATAAAATTTTGAGTTCCATCACATGATTAAAAAGGAGATCCGTTGGAAGTAATGAAGCTTTGCTTTCTTTGCTTAATAGTTTCAGACCAAGCATGCTTGCCTTCAAGCAATTTTAATTTTGGGCTTGTAACAACAAAATTCAATCTGGCCCAATTAATCACAAATTGCTTCAGCTACTTAATATAACACACTTTGAACCAAGCTAAATGCTTAAAAAGCACATTGGGCTTGCAGTAATAGATCAAACTGGCCCAATAAAACAATTCAGCCAACATAATCATATTTAACATCAAGGCTGAAGGTAAGATGCATATATGGGCTTGTAACATTTTCTTTTATTTTCGGTAAATAAGTGTGAATTAAGATCAAATTAATAATTTTGTAAATAATTATATTAATAATGTTTAGTCATCATAAAGATTAATTTAGAGTTTTCCAAACTCATCAATCTCCCCCTTGATGACAAACATTATTAAAATTGAAATGGAAAGAAATTAAAAATTAAAGTATAGAATACTCCCTTTGAATATTTGAATTTCTCCCCCTTTCTAATTGTCACATGGCTCCCCCTTAATATATGCTATTTTACCAATGGAAGCTTTATACCTGTAACAGTTTTTATCAAGCCTAAGGAAACAATGTTATTCAACATATTCATTATGTAATGTTGAATGGCTTGATTTATGAGCAGAATTGAGTGATAATCAAAACTCATTTGTTATCAATA
The DNA here is from genome assembly GCF_059453495.1 of Arachis ipaensis. Taxonomy (NCBI): domain Eukaryota; kingdom Viridiplantae; phylum Streptophyta; class Magnoliopsida; order Fabales; family Fabaceae; genus Arachis; species Arachis ipaensis. The sequence goes on along the minus strand of NC_142437.1, from coordinate 21,453,788 downwards.
ATTTGATTTTCTGCTCAAACACATAAAAACAATTTTGGTTCCAATAAAATTGATGTTTCCTGAAGCAGCTTTTCAAGCCCTTTTGAAAATATTTTCCAATAAGCAAATCAGAGCAAATTAATTTTAGCAAAATATTTCTAGTCAGGCATGATCATCTCAAACCATAGCAACTATCAAACTTCATGTTTACATCACAGCTTAAAGGAACTGCAAAAAATAAATCCAAAACAGCAATCATTTTATCAAGATAACATAAATAGATCAAATGCATCACAAACACAGTAACTGCATCATAGACACAGTAAATATTTTTTCATGGTAAACCAACTAAATCACAAACATCAATCAGCATCAATCATATTTACCAAGATAGAACAAATGCATTATTAACATCAATCATATCATCACACCAAGATATTTTAACAATAAATAAGGGAGATCATGAATCCTCAAAAGGATTTCATCCCTGTTTTGGTAATTTCAATTTTCCAGCACCATTTCTCTCTTCCTTTTGGCATCAAGGGGCACCTGCAAAAAAAAATGACATAGAGAACAAAATATCCAATATACCCAAAATGTTAAAAATATATCACCAAGTCATAGGTTCAACAGTATCCAAACAGACAAAAATAGAGTATCAAATTGAGGCTAAACATGCCAATATCAAATACTAAAAAAAGATTAATCATCAGATAAATGAAGCTCAAATTCCTCAGCCCCTTCTTCACTTGCAACTCCCAACTCCTCCTCAAGGCTCTCCAGCATCAGACTTACCCTGTCCTTGCATCTCATCCAAGCCTTTTCATTTTCATAGGCTAGCTTGCGTGCCGCCTTATGGGATTGTACCATGAGCTCCGACATGTTTGAAAATTCTGTAAGAATTTCTTTGATAGATTTGGTTGCCTTGGAAGACTCAGGCCAACTTTCATATTCACTATCCGAAGCCACATATTTCTTTCCTTTGGTTCCTTTAACAGCTCCTCCTCCTTTAATCATAGATACCTTGTTTTCTACAGCCTCATTTAGGAGATCAATTTTAAAATATTCAAAAATACTTGTTAAAAATATTCCATAGGGCAGATTCGCCTTTTTGGTGCTTTTAACTGATTCCCACATATGTCTAATCATAAGGTAACCAAATGATATAGGAGTTGATGTAACAAGAGCAAAAATGATGAGAGAGTTAGAGAATGTTACTCTATTATGGGAGCCGCTTTGAGGGGTCAGGATGTGGGTGATAATCCTGTAAAGCAGAGAGTTGGTGGGACTGAGAGCTTTGTGGGTAGGAGTAGTCCCATCCAAGCCAGAGAGATTTTCACAAATGTGTTGAAGAACAATCTTATAGGTGACGCCGACCTGTGAGTCCCACTTCTCGGCCATATATGCTCTCGGCCCTTCCTCTTTGTAGCATAGAGCCGTCCCAATAGTTCCAGTGTCAAGAGTTATGTGAACCCTCTTCACATATGAGTGGATAATGCCATCAATCAGTCGCATGTTGGCATAGAATTCACGAACCAAACCGGGGTAAACCGATTTCTGGATGTGGAGCAGTGGAGTCCATTGAAGAAGTTCAAAAAGAGAAGAAACATTTATCCCTTTGTTGGTGAGAGAGTCAAGATTGACTAGATAGGTTGCACAGAGATGACGTTTTTCCAGAACCTCTTTGTGGAATTCATATGAAGCACAGGAGTTGAACCTGGCAGGATCATAGTGAGAGTGTGGTTTACTGAATTTGTTCTTAAAATCCAAGGACTCCAGGTTTGCTGGTTCCTTGGTGTTGTGCAGCGCAAACCCTTTTGTTTTCTGAGCACTCCTTCCGGGTGTGTCTTTCTTCGGTGGAGATGGTGGTGGTGATGGAATCGGTGAGGTGTGTGATTCTTCCTCTTCCTCCACAGGAACTTTCTCTTTTTTCTTCCTTGAAGAGGTTTTAATGGCTATGACTTTCCTTCGCATGGTGTCTGTCTGTTTTGAGGGTGGTAAGGGAGAAGATGAGGATGTAGAATGTATATGGATGTGGGTGTGAGATTGTGGTGTGGACAGTTTTTGAGAAAATAGAATCCTTTCACTTTTTCTAGGGGCGGTTTTCTTTTTCATGGTAATGAAAATGGAGAAGTGGAAGATGGGGGGTTGAATAGAAACCGAATTGAGTAAGGGAGGAGGGAGGTTAGGGAAGCATTAAATGTGGAGTGGAGAGAGAATTGGAGGGAGTTTAATGACCATTAAAGAGCGGTTAATACCCAAGGAAGTTTCTCTTTTATTTGAAATAAACTGAAAAGTGGTTTCCTAGAATCAAGGGATTAGATGAAGAAAAAGATTTGATTTGACAACATCCTCTTCCAACAAGATTTAATGAGACAATAAAAGGAGATTGTGATTTACACAAAGAGAAACTAACAAAACGGTCAGAGTGGGGTCAAAAAAATTTGGTGGGGCCCATTAAAATTAATTTCAGCGCAGTCTCCCTGTTGATCACAGCCCTTCCAACACACTCTGATTTTTATCTCCTCCTTTCCTACGAGACAAAACTGAGCAGAATCAAAATTTTACAAGTTATCAATAGAACTTAAATCAATCATTCCCAAACTTTTTCTCAAAGTGCATAATCTGTCTTCACAGAGGGGTTTTGTAAAAATGTCAGCAAGTTGGTCTTCAGATTTTACAAATTGAATATCAATAGTACCTTTTTGCACATGTTCTCTAATGAAATGATATTTAATTTCAATGTGCTTGGTTCTTGAATGCAAAATAGGATTTTTTGAGATGTTAATAGTACTCATATTATCACAAAATAAGGGTATACTATTAATCTTTAATTTGTAATCTTCCAACTGCGTTTTTAACCAAATTAATTGTGAACAACATGCAGATGCAGAAATATATTCAGCTTCAGCTATGGATAGAGCCACTGTGGCTTGCTTTTTGCTTGACCACATGTTGAGTGAGCTTCCAAGGAAGCAACACATGCCGGATGTACTCCGTCTATCCACTCTATCTCCCGCATAATCTACATCACAAAACCCTACTGCACAAAAATCATCAGATTTAGGATACCACAAGCCATAATCACTAGTTCCCTTAATGTATCTAATGATGCGCTTAACGGCTGAAAGATGGAATTCTTTTGGGTGAGATTGAAACCTTGAACATACACCTACACTTTGAATAATGTCTGGTCTAAAAGAGGTAAGGTACATGAGTGAACCTATCATTCCTCTATACCTTGTTTCATCCACATCTTTGCCATCATCATCCTTTTCAAGTTTTGTGTTTGGATGCATTGGTGTACCCATTGGTTTGGAACTTTCTAGGCCAAACATTTTGATAAGTTCTTTTGCATACTTTCCTTGGTGAATAAAGGTACCACTAGGAGTTTGTTTAATTTGGAGGCCAAGAAAGAAAGTTAGCTCTCCCATTAAACTCATCTCAAATTCACTAGTCATGAGTTTTCCAAACTCTTCACACAAGGACTCATTAGCCGAACCAAATACAATGTCATCCACATAAACTTGAACTAGGAGAATATCATTATTAGATTCTTTAATGAATAAAGTTGTGTTGATGGTTCCCCTTTGAAAGTGATTTCCAATAGGAAGGCACTAAGCCTTTCATACCAAACTCTTGGAGCTTGCTTAAGGCCATAAAGGGCCTTTGAGATTTTAAAAACATGATTTGGAAAATCTTTCTGTTCAAAGCCGGGGGGTTGAGCCACATACACTTCTCTATCAATAAAGCCATTAAGAAAAGCACATTTAACATCCATTTGAAACATTTTGAAACCCTTATGGGCAGCATAGGCAAGAAGCAACCTAATTGCTTCCATTCTAGCTACCGGTGCAAAAGACTCATCAAAATCTATACCCTCTTCTTGATCGTAACCTTGGGCCACTAATCTAGCCTTGTTACGAACAACTTGTCCATCCTCACCAAGTTTATTTTTAAAGACCAACTTAGTACCCGTCATTTTTTTACCATCCGGATGAGGTACTAGTGTCCAAACCTCATTCTTGTCGAATTGAGCAAGCTCTTCTTGCATTTCTTTGACCCATGATGGATCTTCAAGAGCTTGTTTTAAATTGTTGGGTTCCATTTGTGACAAGAGAGCAAAGTTTCTTGGTTCGGATTGTCTTTTGGTTGAGGATCTTGTTGTAACACCTTGAGAGGGATCACCAATGATGAAGTCATGAGGATAACCCCTCATTGACTTCCATTCTCTAGGCTTCTGGATTGGTGTTGAGCTTTGATGAGTTTCTGGTGGTCCCACTGTTTCAGTTTCTCGTGCTGGCTCAGGAGACAAAATGGAAATGTCTCCTCCAATCTGACGAGACAAAACTAGACTGGCAGATTCTTCATTTTGAGCGGATTTGGAATTTTTTTCACTGGTTCCTTTATTGACAACTTCTTCACAATCTGTATTATCTTCTATCACAGCACTGGGAATTGAGTTAGAATCACAAAAAGTAACATGTATGGATTCCTCTATAGTCCTATGTTCTTTGAGATAAATCCTATAGGCCTTGCTAGTGGTGGAGTATCCAACAAACATCCCTTCATAGGATTTTGGATCAAATTTGCCAAAATTTTCTTTATTGTTAAGTACAAAGCATTTGCATCCAAAAACATGAAAATACTTAAGATTTGGAGGGGTTCCTTTCTATAGCTCATAGGGGGTTTTCTTCAACCCTTTTCTAATAATTGTCCTATTCAAAATGTAACAAGCTATATTTACAGCTTCAGCCCATAAAAATTTAGGAATCTCATTCTCACAAAGCATGGCCCTAATCATCTCTTGAAGACTTCTATTCCTTCTTTCAACCACCCCATTTTGTTGAGGGGTTCTAGAGCATGAAAAGTTATGAGCAATTCCAAAGTCATCACAGAATTTTTCAAAGTCTTGGTTTTCAAATTCTCTTCCGTGATCACTTCTCAAATGGGCAATTTTTAAATCCTTTTCATTTTGAATTTTCTTGCAAAGGGTTGAGAAACCATGAAAAGCATCATTTTTATGAGCAAGAAAAAGTACCCAACCAAATCTAGAGTAATCATCTACCACCACAAGACTATAGTGTTTACCTCATAAACTTTGGGTTCTTTTTGGACTAAAAAGATCAATGTGTAACATCTCTAATGGCCTTTTAGTTGAGATTCTATCTTTTGGTTTAAAAGAGAATTTTACTTGTTTGCCTAATTGGCAAGCATCACAAGTAAGATCTTTATCAAATTTGATATTTGGAATTCCTCTAACCAAATTTTTCTTAACTAGCTTAGAAATTTGGTACATGCTAGCATGACCCAACTTTCTATGCCATAGCCATTTTTCAGATTCAAGAGAAGTAAAATATGTTACATTTTGTTCTTTCAAGTCTTCAAGAGTCAATCCATACACATTATTGCACCTTTTAGCCTCTAATAAAATATCCCCAGATTTTTCACACACAACCAAACACACAAACTTTCTAAAGATAACTTTAAAACCTAGATCACACAATTAGCTTACACTAAGTAAATTATGTTTCAAACCATTTACAAGAAGAACATCATTTATACAAGATGAAAAGCTTTTACCAAATTTTCCAACAGCCACTATCTTTCCTTTAGCATCATCACCAAAAGTGACAAATCCTCCATCATACTCATCAAGCTTTATGAAGAAGGTTGTCTTTTCGGTCATATGCCTAGAACATCCGCTGTCCATATACCACATATTCTCCTTCCGTTTGGATGCTAGGCATACCTACAAAACAAGCTCAAGTGACCTTAGGTATCCAAATTTTCTTGGATCCTTTCACGTTAAACCATCTCTTATGTCCTAAGCCATTATAATAAAAAATAACTTTGTAAATTTTATCACCAATCATCCTATCACCAAAAAAACATTGAATGGGAAAGTGTCCATTTCTGTTACATAGTCTACAAAACCTTGGAGTTGCTGTTTTGTTAAAGCTTTTTGGGTTTTAAAATCTTGTATCATTTGAAGATGAGACAAAGTTTTCAAAATGAGGTTTCTCAACAGATTTATAGAACCCCAAGCCAGCTTTATCATAAAGAGGTTTTTGACTAGCCAAGATTTGATTCAGATTTTCAGAACTTTGAGTGAACTTGGCTAAGTCTTCTTTAAGTCTTTTAACCTCTTTAAGCAACTCTTCATTTTCTTTAAAATATTTTACATATGTAACAACTGAATGGTTACTTTCACAGCTTCTAAGTTGGGCTTTTAACTGCTTATTTTTTTCAACTAGATCACAAGCAGTTTCGGCCTCCCTTAGTTTTTCTTTGAGAAATCCATTTTCTGCTTTAAGAATGATGATTTGTTGTTCAAGTTCTTGATTATCCAGCAAAAAACATCTTATTTTTTCAGAAAGATAATCTATCATAAGATGAAGAGATTCAGTGTTAGGGTTAGGAATGATTACCTGTTCAACATGGTCAGCCATAAGACATGGTTGAGACAAGGTTTTAGATTCCTCATCGTCTTCTGAATCATTTTCCAGAACTTTCCATGATGCCATCAGACTCTTTTTCTTTCCTTTCTTTGGCCTTTCTTCCTTCTTCAACTTAGGGCAGTCGGACTTGAAGTGCCCCGTTTCTTTACAGTTGTAGCAATCACCTTGCTGAGATCTTTCCTTTGTTTTCTTGAATTGCCTCCTTTGCCTCTCTCCTTGAGCTTCACCATTTTCCTGAATTTTTTGGCAAACAACACAAATTTATTTTCAGAATCACTGGATTCATCATCCAGGGGGTTAGTCACAGATGTAAAAGCAATTCCTTTCTTTGTTGAATCTTTTTTCAAATATGTGTTTTCAAAAGCAAGAAGATTTCCTCTCAAGTCATCATATGTCATGGAATCAAGACCACTACTCCCAGAAATTATTAATGCTTTTGTTTCCCACTCTTTTGTGAGACATCTTAACACTCTTCTCACTAGCACAGATTCAGGATACTTGATTCCCATAGCATCCAAGCCGACAATGATGGTGTTGAAGCGCTCAAACAGTTCATCAATGGATTTTCCTTCCTTTATTGCAAACATTTCATACTCTCTGTTTAACATATCTATCCTGGTCTTTTTTACAATGGTGGTTCCTTCATGAGTAACTAAGAGTTTGTCCCAGATTTCCTTTGCTGTTGTGCATCGTGATACCCGTCGGTACTCCTTGAAGCTGATAGCACAATTGAGTAAGTTGATAGCCTTGGCGTTGAGCTCCACCTTCTTTCTATCTTCTTCGGTCCAGCTTGCTTCTGGTTTAAGAGTGACAACTCCTTCAGCACTTTTGGATATTGGGGACCTTCCAGGATAATCTTCCAAAGTCTGTAATCTACTGCTTGCACAAAGATCTTCATTCTCTCCTTCCAATAGGTGTAGTTTTTCCCATTGAAAAGAGGAGGTCTGTTGCTTGATTATCTTTCAGTCAGGTTGTAGGACACCAGATTTGAGCCACTGTTTTCTGCCATCTGGATCTTTTCTCCAAGCTGCAAAGCTTGATCTTTTTGAGACCAAGCTCTGATACCAATTGATGGTTTTCAGTGGCTAAGAGAAGGGGGGTTAAATCTTAGCCCCTTTTTCACTCAATAATACTTGCTGGTCTTTGAAACAGCTTCTGGAGACTTTTTGCCTTTTTGTCTCGTACCCAGCCACGAGCCTTTTTCTTTTGTCTCGTACCCAGCCACGAGACTTTTTTTTTGTCTCGTTGATCAGCACGAGATATTTTTAGTTTTATCTCCTGGGCAGCAGAAACAGAAATGGAGTATAAGAGAAAGAGAATTACACCAAGATATATCCTGGTTCAGCTGCTAAGTGCAAGGCAGCCTACATCCAGTCTCCATCACAACAATGATGAAATTTCACTATAATCATTCTTGATTACATACACCAATTCTCCCTAGGAACTGTCCTTCCTATCTAGGACAAGTCCAGAAACTAAACCCAATCCTGAACTTGACTTGGTCACAGCCAAGCTTTCAACTGCTAAGTGCTAACTCAACTTGCAAGGGGATTCCCACAGAATCATGAAACACAACACAGATGTACAAAGGACCTCTAAAGACATCTATGGCTTTTTCTTTTAATTTTGCACTCTCTGCCTTTTTCCACTCTATAGCTTTTTCATTACAAACTTCACTGTTTGCCTTTTTCCATGAGACTCAAGACATGACAAAATTAAACAGAAAAATATAAAATGAAAAACATTAAAGGAAAAGAACTTCTGTTAGCTTGGGTAGCTCTGAGAATCCTGTGCTTTATACTCTCACTCCTTGAATCAATCCCTGACTGTTCACCCTTACTTATTGGGAGAAGCCTCCAAGGTTGAAACCAAACAAACCAAGCCAATCTTCTTCTTCTTCAACCAGAACCGGTTCGGCCAGAGAGAGAGAAGAGATAATTCATGCAAAACCCAACATGCAATTACCTCTAGTCCATCCTTGGTCACCACTCTTCATCAATCCGAGCCCTTCATCCTTGTCTTGCTCTCCAAGATGAACTCCTGGCCCTTGATGCTTCATGATGATGATAGCTTCATCTGCTCCAATCTCTGCCTCCTCCATCACGTAACCACTGTAGCTACCTCCTGTGGTGGTTGAGCAGAATCAGAGACAAGCCATCCCTCCAAGATTCTTCTTCTCTGATCAAAATCTTCTTCAACCATTTTTGGTTTGGAGAAGTCAAGATCTCTTCACAAAATCTTACCACAAGTGAATGAGAATCTTAGCCACAGCATACTTTTAGTTTGCTTTTTCTTGCCATCATTTTGATGGTCTTGTAGCGTGCATCTCCTTCTCTTCGGTGGCTAGTTGTAGCTTCCATGGTTTGCTATGTAATGACCGAAGATGAGAAGCAAGTAGAAAGAGAAGAGAGAGTAGGAAGGAAAACAATTAAATGTGTTTGAATAAATTAAATAAAATGAGTTGCTTTTACTTCCCTTTGCTTTAGGTAGCGTGCCTTCATTAAGGCCAACCATCTAATCAATCATGATTTCTCTCTCATAGTTCCAAGAACTGCATTAACTCTTCTCAATAAAATTTTGTGTTCCATCACATGATTAAAAAGGAGATCCGTTGGAAGTAATGAAGCTTTGCTTTCTTTGCTTAATGGTTTCGGACCAAGCATGCTTGGCTTCAAGCAATTTTAATTTTGGGCTTGTAATAACAAAATTCAATCTGGCCCAATTAATCACAAATTGCTTCAGCTACTTAATATAACACACTTTGAACCAAGCTAAATGCTTAAAAAGCACATTGGGCTTGCAGTAATAGATCAAACTGGCCCAATAAAATAATTCAGCCAACATAATCATATTTAACATCAAGGCTGAAGGTAAGATGCATATATGGACTTGCAACATTTTCTTTTATTTTCGGCCCAATAGCAAAATCTGCACCAACAAAATTATTAATTAAATAAGTGTGAATTAAGATCAAATTAATAATTTTGTAAATAATTATATTAATAATGTTTAGTCATCATAAAGATTAATTTAGAGTTTTTCAAACTCATCACCACTAATAATTTTATCTTTCACCCATTGTTCCTTTATATTCAGCTGACAGATGTCTTTCCATGGGCCACCCTTTACTGGTATAGCCTAATTTGATAACATTTCATTTGGGTTCAAATTGTTACAAGAACAAACAATCTTCTTCCACAAAGGACAGTCCTCCTTTAAAAATCGCCACCACCATTTAAACAAAAGCGCTGTGTTCCTGAGCACTGCATCTCCGACCCCCAAACCCCCTGCCTTTTTTGGTGCTTGAACCACTTCCCATTTCACTAGAGGTATACCATAGTTTTCATCCTCCTTACACCATAAAAATCTCCTCTGTAAGGCAATCAACTTGTCCACGACTACCTTCGGCATCTTGTAGAGACTAAGGAAATAGATCGGTACGCTATTCAACACCGATTTGATGAGAACTAGCTTGCCAGCTTTGTTTAGAACCTTCGCTTTCCACAAGCTGAGCTTCTCTTCCACCTTATCTATGATCGATTTCCAAGTCTTCACCAACTGCGGATTCGCCCCCTAAAGAGATCCCAAGATATCTAACAGGTAAGACAGCTTGCTTGCACCCCCAAAAGGCCACACACATGCTCCACCCACTCTTGCTCACAATTAACCGAGATAAGATTCGAATTTTCAAAATTGATGCTCAGACCCGATATCAGTTCAAAACAACGCAACAGCCTCTTGTAACTCACAATTGTCTCTGTGTTTGGAGGGCAAAATAAAATAGTATTATCTGCGAATTGAAGATATGACAGTTCAATATGATCTTCTCCAACATCCTATGCAACACATCGACCACAAGAACAAACAAAAGAGGAGGAAGCAGATCTCTTTGTCTTAGGCCCCTCTCCATTTTGAACGGCTTGGATGGTGATCCATTAATCAGGACTAACATAGTGGCCGTACTGACACACTCCTTTATCCAATTCCTCCATGTTTGTCCGAAGCCCATCTTCTGTAACACAATATCTACAAAACTCCACCTAACTCTATGATAAGCTTTCTAAAAATCTAGTTTTATAATTGCCGCCTTCTTTTTACGCGTCTTGAGCCATTGTACTATCTCACAGGAAATTAAGGCACCGTCATGGATTTTTCTACCCTTCACAAACGCACTCTGTGTCTCTCCTACCAAACCCGGCATAACTGTTCTTATTCTTCTCACCAAAACCTTTGAAATCACCTTATACACACACCTCACCATACTAATCGGCCGAAAATCCTTTATCTCCTTGGCACCAATTTTAGAGCTAGGGTCAGCCACGTAGCATTCGCATAAGTTTGTAGTTTAGCACTTTGGAAGAACCGAAATCTTAAACTCTTCCACTGACGCCGGTAAACTATTCGCCCCGTTGCGATCTTCGACCTGCAGTATCTCATTAAAATTCCCCAAAAAGCAGCATGGAACCTAACACAAGCCCACAATATAACTCAACTCCTCCCATACCAACCGCTTCTCCTCTCTCCCATGCGCCCCATACACCAAACAGAAAGCACAGTGAAAATTGCTTTCCGTCAAGACTCCTTCAACGCACAACCATCTCTCTCCTTTGTAACAGTTTTTGGATTTAAACATGTCATCATCCCAAATTAACAGTGAACCCCCAGAAGTCCCTGTAGACTCCACAAACTCCCATCCCACAGCACTATTCCCCCAAATTCGTGTAACATCAAACCTAGTGATCTCCCCCCCTCTTAGTTTCAAGCAAGCCTAACATGTTAAGTTTATAATTTTTCTTCAAAGATTTCATCATACTGAATTTTCCATCCCTTCTCAATCCCCGAATATTCAAGCAGCTAAAAATCATTTGAATATATTTTTACACACCTTATTGTGATTCTTAGGCCGACTCCTTCGTGCTTTTTCTTTTTGTTTCGCCATCTTTCTCTTCACCTCTATTTCTTCATTCTGAGATTGTAAAATTGCCATGATATCCTCCTCGTAATCATATAGCACAGCACCCGACTCCAGTGCCAATGCCCAAGCTAATTAACCTCATTTTCCTTAATCTGGCGTTCTTTCATTAATTTGTCGTCATCTATCTTATTCCGTTGGTCTGCCTATCTTTCGGACCCAACATCAGCCACCGACCTTCTCCCTCTATTGGCTACACATTGTACATCTGCACAAGTTAAACGTACCTCTCTCTCCATGTCTGGTTCCCTCCGCTGCTGCTTCCTTTCTTTCACACCAAGGGATGTCACCCCTACCAGCCATGACGACAACGGTTCGCCATCAACGACATCACCACTCACGGGTTCAAAGGCTTTTAAAACAACCATGGAACCTCGATCATCAGCCCCCTGAGGTACCGGTTCAATCGTCCCATCCTTGTCCATGTCTCTATCATCCAAGTCGGCGGTTCCTGGGCAGCCCCGTAAGCTTCGCAACGACTCTCCCTTTTCACGCCTGGCTGCCGCATCAGGTCCTCCTGCCTGCCCCGTTTCGGCTCTCCCCACAACCAGCGTGTCCACATTGTTCAACCCTTTAACCCGTTTATCCAAAAACCCACCCTGTTTGGCCCCATCCTCTTCCATCCGTTCCATTTGCTCACCCAAATCAGCCCACGTCCCAGCCTCCAACTGTTTAAGAGATGGGCCACTTAGGACCAAGCCCAATCTCCATCCATTATAACTACACACACTATTTGGGCCCTTAGAACAAAGCCACCCTTTCTTGCATCGCCAATCAGGACCCCACCACCCCCCACTTGAAACTCCCGAGTAACATTTTGCTCGGACCCCACCTCATCATTTAAACCATATCCCCTATAATCCTCCTTTCCATTAACTTCGGAGCAATTAACAGAATCAATTATCTTTTTTTCCTTACTCAAATTCAAAAGATAAATGTTTAAGTCATTCAAAAATACTTTGGGAATGACCATTCTGCCCTTCTCATTATCGTTCACTATTACCGCCAGGTCTATCAGATCAGCCGCCGGATCCCACAGCACCGCCTCCTTCGTCAGGCTACTGCCACCAGAACCCACATCCCCGATCACAGCACCGTCAACTTGGTCCCCCATCATACTAGCTTCCCCACATACCTCAGCACCCATCTCCTTCACATAGACATCAAACCCATGATTACCAACAGTGATGTGAACACAATCTCTTATGACCTCAAAAACGCCTGTATCAACCTGAACCCGTCCAACTCTAAAAGATGAACTTGCTTCAGTCGCTACATCACACCTAATGACGTCACCCCATTGTGCACCTATTATTTTAAAAGTCTCTGATGACCAGGCATGTAGCGGCACCCCACAGCACTCCAACCAAACTCGTCTCGTCTCACAGCGTTCAGACTCCTCCCACCTCTAAACCTTATAAAACAAACGCAACAATCTATCCAGTTTAAAAGTAAGAGTTTCGTCTGCATGCTTTGCAGTATCGAAATTCAATAAAGCTTTATACGTACTGATCTCTCTGACTTCCACAACCTGAGGCACATTTTTGCGAATTGTCCTTTTCAAAGATTGGAGGTCTAAGGGTTTCAAAGTTCTCCCTACTACACTCCGCACCAATCAATCCATATTCTACTCCACTACTGACACTTCAACCCTCTTTGCCTCCCCATTCTTATGTTGGTCAGTGGCATGCGTGCCCCTCTTCGAAACTTCCTCCTCCTGAGCAATAACCACCTCTTTCCCACGGTGAGTTTCCTTAGGCTCCCCCTCATACTGACCTCTTGGCTCCACATGCACCATTAGTTCCCTCTCATTCGGATGCCTTCTAAATTTGGCTTCTCCTATGAATATTATCTTACCTCGTAATCCCATATGATTCATCTCTGCAATGGCCTTCAGAGCACCCCTCTCATCGTGTACCGAACAAAAGCAAACAAATAAATCTTTTCATTTTTACGTTTTTGGGAAAGATAGATATCGTTTATTCTTCCTGTCCAGCAGAACAAGTGAAATAATTTTCTCTTCGAGATATCTTCTGGTAGATTATATTATCTACAAACACCGAAAAAGATTCATTTTCTAAGCGATGATACTCTTTCCAATTCCAAACCCTAGGATGCTTTGTGGGTGGTTGTAAAATCCTACTCCTACCTCGTTCAGTGTTTCCCCCTCACTCAAACCCCCGCTAACCCTTGTTGTTGTTATCATTATTATTATTTTATTTTATTTTTGGTAATTTTGACCGGATGTGTCTAATCAAGTTTATATCACAATTTTAATTTGGGGAGTAGATACAAAGAATAGACTTAACCCAAAATTTATTTATCAATACTTTTATTAAATTGATGTATGATAAAAATTATAATTGATAATTTACACTTGAAGATTTTGTATAATAAATGACATAATAAGGATAACTTGAGAATAATAAGAAAACGAAATAAAAGAAATAACTAAAATTGATAGTAAAAAAAATATGACGAAAAGGAGAAAGACAAATGAAATAAAGAAATGAACAGAAAATAAAAAAAATAAAGAAAAACTGATGATACTCAACACTCATATGTACAAATATTTTATTTTTTCTGTGATTGAAAATTTCTGCAAAATTTTAATGTGGCTTAAAGTATGTTAAAATGTATGTTTGTGTTAATTTTAGCCCTCCTATTTATAGAGAAGAATTCTGGCAGTTATTCTTCTTCTTCCATATTTGTCCTTTAACTTATTCTCCAAAATTCGCACTATGTTCTCCACTTTTAATTTTGAGGGTCAAATAAAAGTCTTGATGTTCAAAAAAAATAATCGCTAGTCAACCTGTTTTCCATGTGTTGCTCATCTCTAATTTTAAATCTCTTTTATCTTTGTATATCTTGCGGTCGACTTAGTTTGTAATCGAAACTCATCTTAGTCGAAGTCGAGGAATCCATTTTTAACCCTGATAATATTATTATTAATAAATTGTTTTAAAATAAGATTCTAGTATGATATATATGTGTAGGGTTGTGTGTGATATGATTTATTTGCAGTTTTGTACTATCACTACAATAATATAGATTATTTTTTAGGGTTATATGTGTAAAAAAAGAATTTAAATTCGTGAAAAAAATAAATTTTGACACTATTTTAACTATGAAAATATGTTAATAAAAGTTGTCAAAAATAGTATTTTTAACATATAAGTAATTGTGAAAAAAGTTTAAATCTTATTTTGATAAATATTGGCTGTCAAAAATAATTTGTTAGAAAAATTTGAGAATATATTTTCTATGATATTTATTAACCGTCAAAAATACTATTTATTTTGACACTTATTGACCATAAAAAATTTTTAACAAAAATTTTTAACAAAGAAAGAGATGAGATCTTGAAATCGAAGAATAAACTGAGATTTTGGAGATAAAGAATGAGTAGTATGATCCTAAACTGAGAGCAATGTGATGTCAAAATTGACAGAGCCCAAAGAAGAAGAAGAATAGTGAAGTAAATTGAAAATAAATGAGTGTCAAAATTGAGGAATAATTTTTTACGGTCAAATTATTCATCAAAAAAATATATATTAATTTTTACAGTTAATTATGACCGTTAAATAAACCGTGTTAAAATAATTCTCGTAGTGTATTTTCCGAAATAAGAAACACGAATTCTACGGCACTAATGAAGTGCCAGATTTGTGATCAAAATTGAAAATGAATGAACGAGCATTGCGCAAGAACTTTCGCTTCTTTACAGCTTAAATGAAAAAAAGGTGAACCACATTCTGATCTGATCTAACCCTAAACGATGATGATGAAAAATAAGATTACTGTAGCTATTGGTGTCAGATCAAAATTAAAGTTCCATTAATTTTTCTAACCGTATATCTTATATAGGGATCCACCTAACAAAAGAATATCTAACAAAAAAAAAAAACCTTAATTAATAAGACTTATCCAACGACTGATTTAGTGACATTATTCAACCGATAAGTGAAACTTCGTTATATATAAAAAAACAAAAATCTCTATTTCTTATTAATTTAATGATTATATATATATATATATAATTAAATAATCAATTATTAAAATGTGCTTTAAGAGTTATTACCTGTTCTACTAGGATTTAGCAAGAGCAATCCAAAATTTAATTTTCATTGTTAAAGTTTTAATCAATTAGAGTGCTACTGTTCATACACGATTCATAATGGCAGCAAATACTGCTACCTTTGACGAAGGCAAGAAAGAAGAATGTAGGCTCAGTAGGATATTATCACATTTGAAGCAGCGGATATTGAGGTTGGGGATGAAAATTTTACGAAGAATTTGTTTGTAAGATTATTGGCATATTGAACCTTTTCAAAAAGTACTATTAAATCTGTGATGCAAGCGATCTGGAGAACACCTGAAGGGTTTAAGGAGTTCATTATAGAAAAAGTTTATTTTAATTTTTTATTGAAGAAGATAAGAATGTGATTTAAATTGATAAGAGAGTCCTATGATTATTTAAAAATTATATTTTGAATCTGAAACAATGGTAGAAAAAAGATGAATCAATTAAAGATGCAGATTTTTTTCATGTGTCAGTGTGAATTTAATTCTGCGGATTATATGAATATTATCGAATGAAATAGTTAGTCTGAAAAATTAATAATTCTGTAAAAGATGTATTGAATGTAGATATTTTTTAAGTGTGAAAAAGAAGAACAAAATTATAAAAATCTATATTAATTTGAATGTTACAAAACTACTAAAGAGATCTACTAGAATTGTAGGTCAAAACAAAGTATTTATTGAGGTTCCTCTCACATATGAAAGAATCAGAACATTTTACTATTATTGTAGTCACTTGGAGCATGAAGTACGTAGTTACAATGAACCTTTAGTTGGAAGAGTAAGAATGGAAAAAGTGGCTCCGATCGAAACAGACATGCAGAAGAAAATAGAATTCAAAGGAGAACAATTGTCCAAATTCACTCTCTTATGAAGAAGGGAGGTGTAGGAGGGAGAAAAAGCCTAATTCGGTTAGTCTCCTAGAAAATTTAGCCAGTTTTTCAATGGATGAAAGTAGCTCGAAGAGAATGGAAGAAGAGATGTTGAAGAACCGATATCTCAAACAGCAAAATTCACGACACAAAAAGTGCCACTCATAATGGTTGAGAATGAAGGTAGAAAATTGGGGAAGAATCAAAACTGCTTTCTACAGGATCTAGGAGAATCAGAGGGATTAAAGGAGCATAATACTTTGTCATTAAAGAGATTAGCAACATGGACAAATAGACCAACCAGAGGAGAGTAAATTCGAATAAATGGTTTGTACGAATATTGTTTATGTTACGGGCAAGAAGAGACTACAGGAGGGTAAGAAAATACGGGTCAGAAGAAAGCTTGCCACGAAAACTCTAATGCTACTAAGGTGCAACTAAGACATAGTTTTCTTCGTCTTCCCAATTCCCACAAATTTGGGTGTGCAAGTCGGAATCTCTCTAAAGTCTCCCTATCCATTACAAAAAGGCATTCAGTATAGTACTATCTACTCAATCTAATCCCTCAAAAATATTAGAAGGCATTATGTTACCTATCGAATGAGACATATAGGTCGATATACCTAGCTAAAAAAGAGAAAACAACAAAAACACATGTAAAAGTAGAAATCAATCTATTGCACATAAGTTGGATCGTCTTCAACAATTAAAAATAAGTAACCTTTGTTATTTTCAACGGTGGAGGGGTAGTATGAACAACTAAATTTAAAAAATAACTAGTGATGATGTCATTAGAGATGACAACACCACTAGGGACAAGGAGAGCCCCAAAGGCTATGCACAACAATAATAACTCATGAGAAATGGCAAAACGACAGTGAATGATGGCGATGGTGGAGTTAACGGCAAAAGAAAAAGGGAAAAATAGTGATGTTGATGATGTTGCGGAAATGGGGAGAATGTTTTGCAAATTTGAATTTAGGATCCATTTTACCATCGGATTTATCAGAGAAAAAATTCTCCAATAATGTTGGATCCGTGACCAAAATGACGTATTTCATTTAATTGCCTTATTGTTGGATTTTTTCGACCCTAAAATCTGACAGTAAAATGTGTTCCAACTAAATTTATTTTCGAGCCATTTTTTATTGTCAGATTTATGGTCAAAAATATAAATCCGACTGTAATGTCTCGTGGATGATGAATTTAGTGTTGCAATCGTCGCAAAATCCACCGATAAAACTGCCGGTAATGTTAAACACTAAATCCGATGGTAAAATCTACCGTAATTAATTTTTCTTGTCGTGTTAACAAAACACATCATCCAGGATTTCATTTCAACAAAACTTCATTTCAAAAAGTTATCAAGTCTTCCGGAATTGTAAAAAGTCTAGTAACATGTTTTATCAACATTTCTTATCAACTCTCCTATTAGCATTTTCAAAACTTCAAGGGATAAATTTAAAAGAAAGAAAAAAATAGAGCCTACACAGATACATCAAAATAAAAAAGAATATGTACCAAGAAAATAAAGAAAAGGGAGTATCAACTTTGAAATAAAAGAAGCAAGAATAATGCAAGGTATGTGTCTTGAAACCTTTGAAGCACCACCAAAAGCGCGAGAAAATAGAAAGATTGGAGATGAGAAAAATACTTAAGTGCGAAGTAAAAATATAATATAACTAAGTCAATATAATAAATATGAAAGATGTAAAGATACTTAAGTATAAAATAAAAATATAATACCAATTCATGGCGTACTAACAAAAAAAAGTGTTTAGTCTCAGCAAAACCTTATAATACCAATAATTTGAGTTTACAAAGAATCCATGAATATAACCATAAAGCATTCTTAAATTAATTAAACCCAAGACACTAAATAAAAAATAAAAAAAACCAAAAAGAAACAATAGAATTTAGAGGTATGAAACAACAATATTGCTGACATGACTCATAGAGAATATTTGGAAAATGAGTAGATAGTAAAGACTGACTACTAAGCCATTACCTTTTAGGAAAATTCTTTGGTGCCGAAATTGCCGAACTTGTCGTTTATGGTAAGTTTTAAATATTTAAAAATTATTTATTTTTATATTTTTTAAATTAAATATTAACTTTGTAAGGTATCAGTGCCTAACTGAGAGAGAAGAACAAGAGTAGTAGAACAGGGAATAAGAAGAGAAAAGGGTTTCACTGATTTGGTAAAGGTAAATTGAACTATTACAACACACTTTGTAACTAACAGCTGGCAATATATATTGAGCCTAATGATAGCTAGCTTGTAACTAATCTAACTGAGAGAGTGTGTAACTAACTCTGCTGACTCAACTTGGCTTAACTAGTTCAGTTTTAGCTTAACTATTACTCTATCATGCACCCTGCTATCTGACTCCATCGTTTTGCTCAACACTTACATCATCATGCACTGTACTACTGAGGCCTCTAAGCTTTCTCTGCCATTCTGCAGAATACCTTCATTACTAGGCATTTTTAGCTCATGAACTATTTCTGCTGCTCCTTCAGTAGGGCATTGCACAACAGATTTGGCTCAACATTTAACCTTGCTCTAGCAGTGTCAAATGATCCAGAGGCAATTGACTTTGTAAGAATGTCTGCTAACTGAAAAGACCCCGAAACTTGACTGACTTGCATTACTTTCTTTGTGACATAATCCCTCAAAAAGTGAAGATCAGTTTCGAAGTGTTTAGACTTTGAATATAGAATGGGGTTGGCTACTAAAAGCACAGCACTCAGGTTATCACAGTATATGGTAGGAGTGAAATTGTGACCCTTAACTCGCTTAGCAGGTTCTTGATCCAAATTAGTTCTGCAACTAGATCCGCCATAGCTCTGTATTCAGCCTCTGTGCTTGATCTGGCTACCACAGACTGCTTCTTAGATGACCAAAAAACTAAATTGCTTCCTAAGAGAACACATATACCACCAGTCAACTTTCTGTCATCAGGGTCTCTCCCCCAGTCTAAATCACAATAGGTTGTGATATTCAAAGATTCATTCCTGCAGAGATGTAAGTCATATTTGATTGTGCCACTTACATGGATTCTTTTTACTAGTTTCCAGTGAGACTCCAACTGGTCCTACATGAACTGAAAGATTTTGCTTACAGCATAAGCAAGCTCTAGTCTTGTAACTGTGAGATACTGAAGACTGCCTACCAGTGAACGATAAAGTTCTGGTTCATCAAACTTATCACCACCAAACTGAGAGATTTTTAGTGATGATGGGAGAGGTGTTCTACAAGGTTTGCAGCCTATCATGCCTGCCTTACCCAGTAAATCATTGACATATTTCTCTTGGCTGAGTAATAGTCCTCCACCCTTAGTCTTGCTAACTTGAATGCCTAGAAAGTAATGAAGGTCCCCCATATCTTTGAGTACAAACTTAAAATTCAGCTAATTCACCACAGCAGTCATAGCACTGGTTGAGCTTCTAGTGATGATTACATCATCTACATACACAAGAACAAAGGTGGTGACATTGGCATCAAATTTGATGAAGACTGAAACATCAGAGGCTGTGGTAGAGAATCAAAGTTGATGCATAGCTGTAGATAGCTTATGATACCAGGCCCTTAGAGCCTATTTTATACCATACAACGCCTTGGTAAGTTTGCAGACCAACTTCCCACCACCTTGCACATAGCCCTGTGGCTGTTGCATGTACATATCCTCAAGCAACTTTCCATGAAAAAATGCATTATTTACATCCAATTATCTAATTGGCCAATTGTTTGCTAATGCAAGTGTCAAGACTAATCTGATTAAAGTTGGTTTAACTACTGGGCTGTAGGTCTTAGTAAAATCAAACCCAGGTTTCTGAGAGAAGCCATGGGAAAACCAGCATGGCCTTGTACTTCTTGAATGTGCCATCAGAGTTGTACTTAACTCTAAAGATCCACTTGCTGTCAATAGCTTCTCGGTCCTCTGGTAGAGGTACAATCTGGCATATCTTGTTCTTTAGCGGTGCTTGATATTCATTATCCATAGCTTCCTTCCATTTCAGGTGAACCATAGCCTCTTTCACTGATCGTGGCTCAACTGCAGCATGATAAACTTTTGGTCAAAGACTGCCAGATATGGTGTATATTTTGGGTGTGGGCACTGGATGCAGGTTGACAACTAGGGAGAACAATTTCTAGGGCTAAAATGGGCACTAGGATAGGTGTCGCTGAGGGTGCTCGCTGAGAGATGATGAGTGGAGATGCCATATGGGGAATTGGGGCTAGGGATGGAGCTGAGGGTGGTTGGCAGTAGATAGAGGGTTGGGTGGTATTTATGAAAAATGGAGAAGGGTGTTGAAATCAGAAGAGTGGTGAAAAGCTGCTGAACGATCTGTGACATGTGATGGAGGTAAGTGTCTTAGTGAGGAGTGAATGTCTTGAACTTATGAATGTATGGGAGGGTTGGGGATTAAGGGAATAGCTGAAATTGTTAGAACTAACTCAGAACTACTCTGCTTATCAGTGACATCCATGAGATGATTTCCAGTTTTGAAGGAAAATTACATTTCGTTGAACATAAAATTTCGTGTGATCACCACTTTGTCTTCTGGTGTGAGACACTTGTACCTTTATGAGCAGTACCATGTCCCAAAAAACATAGAGGGCGCTGACCGAAATTCAAGCTTGTGACAACTGAACGGCCTCAGATGATGAAAGCAAAGACAGCCAAACACCCATAGACAGCTATAGTTTGGCTTCTTACCAAGTAGCTTCTCTGCTGGAGACATATTTCCCAAGGTTGGTGTTGGTAGAACATGGATAAGTTGAGCTGTAATAGGTAAAGTGTCACCCCAGTATCCCATTAGCACTCCAGAACCAGCCATTACTGTCATCTCTATCTCTACTACATGCCTGTGTTTGCGCTCTGCAATTTCATTCTGTTGATGGATGTGAGGGCATGAAAATCTATGCCTGATCCCTTGTGATTGTAACTCCTTTGATAAACTGACATACTCAGCAGCGTTGTCATACTGAAATAATTTAATTTTTGTACCAAATTATAATTCAACCATCTTTTGGAAATGGGGTAAGTACGATTTTGGTCCCTTAAGTTTAGTGCCAGAATCGAATTCGTCCCTCTTGTTATTTTGCCATTAAAATCGTCCTTAATGTTTTTTTCGTATTAAAATCGTCATTTTCAATAAAATTTTTTATTTTATTCCTAAACTACCACTATCCTATTTTAATAATAAAAATTATAAAATTAAAAAAAAAAAAGAAAACGCGTAAAAACGCGTTGGGGGTGGGGGAAGAGAAGGGTATACGAAGGGGGGAGGGGAGGGGAGGGGAGGGGAGGGGAAGGGGGAAGGGGGGGAGGGGGACGGCGCCAGGGAGCCTCCGTCGTCGCCGCCGTGACCTCATCGTCGCCGCCGCCTCTTCCAGAACTCTGATGATGATGACGATGAAGGGAGAAGAGAAGCCGCCGTCCCGCCGCCGCAGTCTCGCCGTCCCGCCGCTGCAGCCGCTGCCTTTCTTCGAACCAGATCTGTTCTTTGTGCTTTGAATTTATGTTTCTCTGTGTTTGTCTGTTTCTGTTTCTCTGGCTTTGTGTTTCTCTGTTTCTGTTTGGGGGTGGGGGGAAGGGGAGACGGGGAGGGAGAGGGGACGCGGGGTGGGGGAAAGACGCGCGGGGTGGGGGTGGGGGGAAGGGGAGGCGGGACTGGCGATGGGGGGTGGCGGTGAGGGTGGGGGTGGAGGAGTGGGATGGGTTGTGGTGGTGCCGTGGGTTGTAGGGGTGGCGGTGAGGGTGAGGGTGCGGGGTGGGGGTGGTAAGGGTGCACGGTAGGGGCGGGGGTGGGAGGGTGGAGATGGGAGTAAGGGTGGGGATGGGAGTGAGGGTGGGGATGTCGGGGTTGTGTGGGGTGGCGGTGAGGGTGCGGTGTGGGGGTGGGCATGGAGGTGGGAGTGGTGGGTGTGGCGGTGCAGTGAGTTGTGGGGGGTGGCGGTGAGGGTGCAGGGTGGGGGTGGTGGTGGGAGTGGTGGGGTGGGGATGCCGTGGGTTGTGGGGATAGCGGTGAGTGTGCAAGGTGGGGGTGGGAGGCGGGGGTGGGGAGGGGGAGGGGGAGGGGGAGGTTGTGGTGGTGCTGTTGGTGGTGGTCGTGGTGCTGGTGGTGGAGGTTGTGGCGGTGGTGTTAGTGTTGGTGGTGGTGGTGGTGGAGGAGGTAATTATGTTGGTAGTGGTGAGGGTATTTTTTTCCAAAAAAAATAAAAAGGACGATTTTAATACGAAAAAAAACATTAAGGACGACTTTAATGGCAAAATAACAAGAGGGACGAATTCGATTCTGGCACTAGACTTAAGGGACCAAAATCGTACTTACCCCTTTGGAAATTAAAGAAAAATGATTTGAGTTGTGACCGTGCTCTAATTAGATAAAGTCAAGTGAATTTAGAGAAAGCATCGATAAAATTGACAAAATAGAAGTTTTCATTCAAATCTGGCATAGGGGTAGGACCCCATATGTCTGAATACACTAATTCTAAAGGTGACTGATACACTGTGTTTGAAACTGGAAATGGTAATTGGTATGACTTGCCTATGCTACAAGTTGTACAAGTCTCTTTATTTTCAACAAATGACAAATTACAATCTTTCAAGACTGCACTAACTACTTTATTTGCTACATGCCCCAACCTTGCATGCCACAAGAGAAATTGCTCAGTTGTGGACATGATAGAGTTGTAAGCAGCTGGACTTATTGAAGGAGTAGAGAACTTGACAAACTTATACATTCCCTTATCAACTTCACCCTGTAGAATCAAGTCTTTGGTTTTCTGTGATTTGACACAACAACCATGAGCATCAAACTCAAAAAGCACAGTGTTATCACAACAGAATTGATACACATTTAGAAGATTTTTTGTTATTTCAGGCATGTGTAGCAGTTTTTGCAACAAGAACTTCCTAGAACTCAAATCAGTTTTAAAAATGGACTTTCTAATAAAAATGATTTGCAAACCTGTTCTGTTTTCCACAATTACTTGTTATCACCCCTCATAGCTTTTAATGCTCATCAATTTTGAGGATCTGGAGTCATATGGTGTGTAGCACCACTGTCTGAATACTAGTTTTGATCACAGCTAGTGAATGGTATTTTTAGAGTACTCAAGTGAGCCTGTGGCTATGACCAGGCTTTTTTATGCTCATAACTTGGTCTTGAATTCTAGCTTTCATTCCCACACGACGAATCATACCTGAACCAGCATCTGCGAGCTGTGGGGCCAACCTTACCATAAAGCTGGCAAACTGGTCTGCTACTTCCACCATCATATCATCTTTCATTTTGACCTCCATTGTTAAATCTTCTATCATTGTCATAGAATCCTCTGTCAGATCTTCCATAAGCTCTTATTTCATTATTGGAGAAACCACCTCTCATTGTTCTTCCTCCTCATCCTCTGAAATCACCCCTGAAATACCCTCGACCTCCATAATTGTTTGAATACTGAGCTACATTCGCTTGAATTAACAGATCTGACCTCATGAATCTTTCTATCATACTTTCATGTGCAAGAAGCAAAGACTCTAACTCTCCAACCGAGACACTAGACGATCATGAAACTACAGTTGTAATCAATAGTCCATATTCGTCCGTTAAACCATTGAGTATGGCACTGACATGGTCACTTTTCTTGATCGGTTCTCCAACTAAGGATAACGTATCTATCGTTTCTTTAATTTCTAACACATAACTACTGGCAGAACTTCCAATTTTAATGCTACTTAGTTTGTTATTTAATTGCAGAATTCTTGCTCTAATTTGTGACGCAAAGTGATCTTCTACTTAGTTTGTTCTTCGCCATACTTGATATGTGTACAGACAACCTACCATTTGAGTGAAAGGCTTGGTTATCGACGCCAACAACCAAGACTTGAGCAGATCATCTTGCCGCTTCCACCTCGCAAATTCTGGATTCTTTTCTCCTGAAGTTGTGTACTGGACTGGAATATCTTCTCCTGTGATGTGTGCTGACAGATTGTGTCCTTCGATTATCGATTCCGCTTGATCTTTCCATTGGAGAAAGTTGTCTTCATCAAGTTTCATCAAAATCGGTGAGGACATGAAGTTAGGTTGGTGCTGAATATGAGCTTCAGCGATTCTTGTGTTTACCGCCATGACGATTGAACGAATCACAGCTCTAATACCATGTAAGATATTAGTGCCTAACTGAAAGAGAAGAACAAGAGTAGTAGAGCAGGGAAAAAGAAGAGAGAATTGAAGAAGAAAAGAGAAGGGTTTCACTGATTTAATAAAGGTGAATTGAACTAATATAACACACTTTGTAACTAACAACTGGCTATATATATTGAGCCTAATAACAACTAGCTTGTAACTAATTTAACTGAGAGAGTGTAACTAACTCTGCTAACTCAACTTGGCTTAACTAATTCAGTTTCAGCTTAACTATTACTCTATCAAACTTTTATCTCTTTTTAGTAAATTAGATAACTATATATAAGGACCATAGCATGCACCTACCTTTTAAGTAGGAATTTAAGAGACTTGTTTAAGACCACAGTAGCAGACATAAAATCAGTTCGCTCTCTATTTCAGTGATTTAGCCATCACATTGATGGTATACAATTTCTTAAAATATATATTAAAATATAAAATATATATTAAAAATATAAAAATAAAAATTAATAATTAAATTAATTATTGTATATTTGTACCAATTTATATATTTTATTTTATATATTTTTAAATAAAATAATCAATCACTAAAATAATTAAACCTATCTTAATAGAATAAACAAAAGCAAGTATAATCAATTTTTTTTCTATGAATGTCAAATACGTATCTATAGGTTAAGAACTTTAAAGTCTTACGTGTGATTTTGATGAAATCAATCATTATAATTTAATTATAATAGATAAGAAATATAATCAATAATGAATACTGAGAATCACCTTTGATTCTTGGTGTCATTTCACAATTCACAATTCACACTATCTTCCCGCCGTCCAATACACCATGAGAGCGTATAGTGTTCGTGCTTTCTTTTCTTGCTTTTTTATTTTTTATTGGCTTAATTAATATGATGTTATATTATCGGCTTAATACATGTGTTAAGTGTTATGTTTTTCTTATTTTATTCTTTTTCAGATGTAAGTCCATTTATGCAACGGGTGACGAATGTTGAGCAAGATATTTTGGATTTTTTTCACATCTCTTTGATCAATGTGACTCTTGGGGGATTAAATAATCCAGTAGAAAATTTGCTTTAAAAAGTATATTTAATTCGTATTTTGGAAAAATTCACAATTGCTCAATGATGAACGAATTTTTGTTAGTAAAGAATTCACAATAAATTTCCATTGTAAGTATAGTTTTTAAACCAATAATAATCTTTTCATACAAAAATTTAGTTGTCACAAATAACAAATCTCTACAAAAATAATAACCGAAGTATTCAAACCTCGGGTTGTCTCTCAAGGAATTGTAGAGAGGTGTACTTATAATTGGTTATGAGATTGTATCTTTTTGGGGTTTTGAATAAGGAACAAGAAAAGTAAATTGTAAGAATTAAACTAATAGCTAATAAAGCTCTTGGCAAGGTATGAGAATTAGAAGTCTTATCCTAGCTATCCTTATCAATTGTGACATTAATTGTCCATTGCTCCCACTTAGTTAACCTCTAATTATGAAAGAAAGTTAAGTGGATGAATCAATTTGATTCCTCAAGTCCTAGTCAACTCCTAAGGAAAGACTAGTTTTAGAGGGATCCAAATCAACTAGCAACTTCCAATTTATCAATCAACAAAGGAATTTGATAACTCAAGAGTCTCCAATTATTCAACCAAAGCCAAGAATATAAAAATCTAACTTAAAATCTTCTCAAGCATTTTATCAAACACTTGGAAGACACACTATAAAAGCATAGAAAAGCAATAAGAGATAATAAAATCTAAACAACCAATTGTAAGTATCAATAACATAAATTGAAGAAAACAATCATAAATATGAAATACCTCAAATTGTATTAAATAGAAAATCAAATCTAACATGAGAATTCATAAACTAAAGTGGTAAAGTAAAGTAATCAATAAGGTAATTAAATAAACTAGAATGCTGAGACAAATAAAAGTAGAAGAGAAACTAAATTAAACTAGGATAGAAATCTGAAATAGAAAATAGCTAAACCTAAGAATCCTAAAACCTAGAGAGAGGAGAGAGCCTCTCTCTCTAGAAAACTACATCTAAAACCTAAAATTATGTGAATGAAAGTTGTGTGAATGAATTGTTCCCCCACTCTATAGCCTTTAATCTGTGTTTTCTGGGCCAAAAACTGGTTCCAAAACCAGCCCAGAATTGCTCCCAGCGTTTTCTGCAATTTCTGCATGTGGCGCATGTCCCGCATACGCGTCAGTCACGCGTACGCGTCGATGGTCTTCTTCGCGTGTCACGCGTACACGTCAAGTACGCACACGCGTCGCCATGCAATTTTGCTTTTCGCGCGCACGTGTCAGGTACGCGCATGCGTTGTTCCTCGCTGGTCAGTTCCTTAGTTTTCTGTGTTCCTTCCATTTTTGCAAGCTTCCTTTCCATCATCTAAGCCATTCCTGCCCTATAAACCCTAAAAGCACTTAACAAACATATCACGGCATCGAATGGTAATAAGAGAGGATTAATCATAGGAATTTTAAGGTCAAAGAAGCATGTTTTCAATCATAGCACAAAATTAGGAAGGAAATTGTAAAACATGAGAATTATATGAATAAATGTGAGTTTAGTGGATAAAATCTACTCAATTAAGTGCAAAATATACCACGAAATAGTGGTGCATCAAATCTCCCCACACTTAAACATTAGCATGTCCTCATGCTAAGCTTAGGAGAAGCTACAAAGCAGTGAAGAGGAAATAGTAGAAATTATGAAATGCAACCTATTTATGTGAATGCAACTATATGCTAAGATGTTTCTATCTACTTGGTAAAAAATAAACAAGTTCTCCAAGACAAACATAAATCAAATTCCACTAATTCAAATCATACAATAAAAGACAAGTAAACTTGTAAGAAGATAGCTCATGAGAACATGGAACATGGAATCAAGCATTGAACCTTTACTGGTAGTGTATATGCACTCTAATCGCTCAAGTGTTTAGGGTTAATCCACTCTACTCTTCTCTAGTCATGCTTTCTAAAACCTTGTTCTTCATCTAACCAATCAACAAATATTTCGTGTACAAATGCAAACATCATGAAGTCTTTTCAAGGTTGTAATGGGGCTAAGGTTTGGGTGAGGATATATGTATGGCCAAGTGAGCTATAATATGAATCTTTGACTAACCTAAGTTCTCATCTAACATACACACATACTCTATATAATTCTAAAATCATGCCTAGCTACCCATAATTCCCACTTTTGCATCACATACTCATATATCAAAATTTTCTTTAATTTCACCACATATGCATTGATCTTTTATTACACTTAACATTGGGGTAATTTTGTCCCCTATTTACTTATTTATTTATTTATGCTAAAATTTTATTATTATTATTATTATTATTATTATTATTATTATTATTATTATTATTATTATTATTATTATTATTATTATTATTATTATTATTATTTATGAACATGAAAGAAAACATAACAATTCAATGCATATGGTTTTTCTGATTTCACATGAGTAGGCACCCAAATTTTCAATATTTAAATAGAGTGGAAATACAACACATTCCCATTAACCCAGGTTTTCCACAATTTCCCACACTTAGTTAACATACTATCTTAAGCTAACCAAAGATTCAAATCTGGTAATTAATTATTTTTCTTCTTAAGGCTAGTGATGTGGTAATATAAAGAACAAATGGGGATTGAAAGGCTCAAAATGGCAAACAAAGGTAATTGAAATGGTAGGCTATTTGGGATAAGTGAGCTAATAACAAATGATGGCCTCAATCATATGTATGCATACAAATACACTAAACAATGGACATATAGAATGGAACAAAGCAAAGATTGCAATCATATATAAGTAAACACACAAGAATAAAAATTCATGGTTAAATAATGTAACAATATAATTAAGCTCAAATCTCACAGGTGGTGTGTTCTTATCTATAATTCATGTTCCAAATTACAATCTTCAAACAAATTTAACAAAAATTTTCAATTTAAATTAGTAAAATATTATAAAATAGGGTCTTGAAAAGAAATTTATCACTCCAACCAAGTAGTGGTAGAAGAACATGCACAAAATCAAACAAACATGCAAATGCAACAACTAATTTAACAAGAAAAATTAAACATTGGTGTTTAAATAGGAAATAACTAACCCACGGAAGTCGGTATCGACCTCCCCACACTTAAATATTTCACCGTCCTCGGTGCATGCTAAGATGTGCAAGTGGACAGGTTGCTCCAACTGATGCTTTTCTCCATAGATTGTGCAGATGGACTTGTCTGTCGCCCCATGTAAAAGTTTTTCGTTTCCCTTCTTGATGGCCATCCTGAAAGAAGAGAAAAGGGAAGAAAAGTAACTCAAAAACAAAGATAGAAAATAAATAAAATATGTTTGAGTTAATGCCAAATAATGAGGGTCTCAATTACATGGTAGCTACAACATGCAAGTGAGAAAACAGTAGAAGCAAATGGCATATTAATAGTACAAAAATTGCAACAAAGGGAAAGAGATAGTGGGTAATGAAAGACAATATAAATTCATATCAATGCACAAGGAATATAAGTATCACAAAAGATTAGCATTGACTTAAATAATATTACCCAATCAGAATAAAACAAGTCACGAAGCATCAGAATAATGCAAGAAAAGATGCAACAGTTGAAAAGGACATTTAACACCAATGGAAAAATAATAGACTTAGAAAAGAAAACAAAAAATGAACAAAATTAAAATGCAATGAGTGAAAGTATGTAAATGCAATAAGAAAAATAGAATAAGAGAGAGAGAGAGAGAGAGAGAGAGAGAGAGAGAGTAAGGGTGAGAGGTTAAAGAAATGAAAAAGAAGAAAGTAAGAGAGGAGGAGGAAAGAAGGAGAAAGGAGAGAAGAAAGGAGAAAGGAATGAAAAATGAGACGCGACGCGCACGCGTGCATCACGCGTACGCGTGAAAACTGAAGAAGCCATGCGACGCGTAAGCATCGCGCACGCGTACATGTGGGTGGCCATAAAGGGAAAATGACGCGCACGCGTCATGGACGCGTAAGCGTGAGTGAATTTGTGCCTTTCGCACGATTCCAGCCCCAGACCATCACAACTCTCTGTTCAAAAGCACATTAACGCCGATTTTCATATCCACGCGTGCGCGTACTTGACGCGTACGCATGGATTTCCCAGGTTGCAAGTAACGCGCACGCGTCCTAGATGCGTACGCGTGGGTTGAATTGTGCCTCTAGCACACCAGCCGCACGATTCCATCACAACTTTCTGTTTGTTGGATGGGATATGGATATTTGCATCGATGCCCACGCGCCGCGTACGCGTACGCGTGGGTTGCCCCTTTTTTTATATGCAGAATGCATGTGATGATGCAGAAACTATGAATGAACACTAATAAAAATAAAATAAAATAAAACTAAGAATAAAAATAAAAGATCGTACCATGGTGGGTTGTCTCCCACCTAACACTTTTAGTTAAAGTTCTTAAGTTGGACATTTGGTGAGCTTCTTGTCATGGTGGCTTGTGCTTGAACTCATCCAGGAATCCCCACCAGTGTTTGTAATTCTAATAGCCTCCGGATCCCACACTAGTTGCATAAAGCCTTCAAGCAAGTTAAAGAAAGTGACGAGGCCCCAAGAGTGTTGATTGCTAGAATGAATTCCGGGGTCCCAAACCTTGCTTTTGCACCCGTCTTCTTGTTTATCATCATTTTTCTACTTGGGTGGTGAGCAATCGGAATTCTCACTGAGACATCCAAACAACCTCCTAGACCCATTCAATTGAGAATTATACCAACCTTTGTACTTCAATTTGGGGCGTGCAACCATATTGAATCTAGCAGGACAACTCTTACCACTAACCATCTCCCTCTTACTCTTAAAGCCACAAAGAGCTCTAAGTTGACCATCTATTTCCAGCAAATCATATTCAAGTGGGAAAGTAAAGGTGAAGGATAAGAATTTTACCCACTTGAATTTTGTATTGGATGGTAATGGCTTTGGGAGAAGTGTTTCTAATGATCTTGCAGGCTCCACTCCCTTGTGCTCTTCTTTGAATTCTTCCACCTCTTTGCAAGCCTGTTAAACTTCAACCGCAACCTCATCAAATTCTTCTAATTATTCCCCGTTATTCAAGTCATAAGTTGGAGGTTGAGAAAAGTCCACCTCCGCATCACCTTCAGATTCACTCGGAGAAGGTTCTAAAAAATCAAGGGGTCCAGTCGCGGATGCATGTTCATCACTAGGAGGTTGTGATGTGGGAACATCATCACCAAAGGGACTTGTTTCTTGTTCTATTCCATCCAATTATTCATAAGGGACATGCCTTGGAGGTTGTGCACTATCCTCCTCAACATCAATTTCAAGCTTATTGGAGGAATACTCTAAAACTCTAGATTCCCATGGAGGTTCAGCATCTCCTAAGTCTTCGACCACTTCTTCCTCTTCAACAATTATAGCTTCCTCCAGTTGTTCCAATACAAAATCACATTTCTCATTTTCCACGGAAGTTCCCAATCCCTCTTTCATACTACGCTCCTCACTTGATTCCCTACGAGTGGCCATGGTTGTATCTAGAATATTCAAGCAATGGGAGGCTAATTGATTTACTACTGCGGTCAAGGTGGCCGTGAATTCTAGTACCTTCTTTTCCATCTCTTCTTGCCCTTGAAGAAGTACACCAAGGGTTTCATTCATTGAAGATTGGGGTGGATATGAGGGTTCATTACTTGGGAGGAAGGGTTCATGATAAGAAGGTGGTTCATCTTGATAAGGATATGGAGATGGTGTATATTGAGGTGGTGGTTCTTGGGAGTAATTGTGTTGGAATGGGGTGGTTCTAAGTATGGTTCGTATGGTTCATATGAGGGTTGGCATGGTGGATATGGATTGGAGTCATACGAAGGTGAATGGTGAAAAGGGGCTTGTGAGTAGGGTGGTTTAAAGCTATGTTGAGGAGGTGGTCCATAGGTATGTGGTGGTGGTTGGTGACACGTACAAGAAGGACTACTACATCCATTCGATTGGTATGCATTAGGATTGGAGTTATACCTGTATGAGACCAGAGGAGGTTGTTGCCAAGAAGGTTGTCCGTAAGCTTGAGGCTCCTCCCATCTTTGATTGTCCCATCCTTGATGCATGTTCTTATTATAGCTTCCATTTCCTGCAACATAGTTTGAACCAAACTCATAGCCAAAGGGGTGAGAATTCATAGTAGAAAATAAAAGAAAAAACTAATAAAAATAAGCCACTAAGTCCTAAAACTAACAAAGACTAATAAACAAGCAAAAAACAAATATTTACAATAACCAATAATAAGGCACACGTTTGCAATTCCCCGGTAACGGCGCCATTTTGATGAACGAATTTTTGCTAGTAAAGAATTCACAATAAATTCTCGTTGCAAGTATAGTTTCTAAACCAACAATAATCCTTTCATACAAAAATTTGGATGTCACAAGTAACAAACCCCTATAAAAATAATAACCGAAGTATTCAAACCTCGGGTCCTCTCTCAAGGAATTGTAGGGAGGTGTACTTATAATTGGTTATGAGATTGTATCTTTTTGGGGTTTTGAATAAGGATCAAGAAAAGTAAATTGCAAGAATTAAACTGATAGCTAATAAAGCTCTTGGCAAGGTATGAGAATTAGAAGTCCTATCTTAGCTATCCTTATCAATTGTGACATCAATTATCCATTGCTCCCACTTAGTTAACCTCTAACTATGAAGGAAAGTCAAGTGGATGAATCAATTTGATTCTTCAAGTCCTAGTCAACTCCTAAGGAAAGACTAGCTTTAGAGGGATCCAAATCAACTAGCAACTTCCAATTATCAATCAATAAAGGAGTTTGAAAACTCAAGAGTCTCCAATTATTCAACCAAAGCCAAGAATATAAAAATCTAACTTTAAATCCTCCTAAAAATTTTATCAAACACTTGGAAGACACACTATAAAAGCATAAAAAAGCAATAAGAGATAATAAAATCTAAACAACCAATTGTAAGTATCAATAACATAAATTGAAGAAAGCAATCATAAATATGAAATACCTCAAATTATATTAAATAGAAAATCAAATCTAATATGAGAATTCATAAACTAAAGTGGCAACATAAAGTAATCAATAAGGTAATTAAATAAACTAGAATGATGAGACAAATAAAAGTAGAAGAGAAACTAAATTAAACTAGGATAGAAATCTGAAATTGAAAATAGCTAAACCTAAGAATCCTAAAACCTAGAGAGAGGAAAGAGCCTCTCTCTCTAGAAAACTATATCTAAAACCTAAAATTATGTGAATGAAAGTTGCGTGAATGAATTGTCCCTCACTCTGTAGCCTCTAATCTGTGTTTTCTGGGCCGAAAACTGGGTCCAAAACCAGCCCGAAATCGCTTCCAGCGTTTTCTGCAATTTCTGCACGTGGCGCATGTCACGCGTACGCGTCAAGTACGCGCACGCGTCACCATGCAATTTTGTTTTTAGTGCGCAAAAGTCAGGTACGCGCGCGCGTCGTTCCTCGCTGGTTAGCTTATTAGTTTCTTGTGTTCCTTCCATTTTTGCAAGCTTCCTTTCCATCCTCTAAGCCATTCCTGCCCTATAAACCCTAAAAGCACTTAACAAACATATCACGGCATTGAATGGTAATAAAAGAGGATTAATCATAGCAATTTTAAGGTCAAAGAAGCATGTTTTCAATCATAGCACAAAATTAGGAAGGAAATTGTAAACATGCGAATTTTATGAATAAGTGTGAGTTTAGTGGATAAAAGCCACTCAATTAAGTACAAAATATACCACGAAATAGTGGTGCATCACTCAAGTTTAAATTTTACATCATTTTTTAATATTACAAACTAATAAAATAAATAATCTGTAGTAATTTTAACTCTTTTAATTTAAAGGGTTAAGTACTTTTTTCGTCCCTAATGTCTGGGGTGAAAATCAAATTCGTCTTCAATCTTTTTTTTTTTTATTAAAATCATCCTCAACGTTACTAAACATTTTAAAATAATCATTTTCATAAAAAATAATAACGCTTTGACGATTTTGCCCTTAAAACAAAAATAAAAAACCTCTTTTCCACTAACCTTCTCTGTCCCCCTGTATCTTTATCATCTCTCTCTCTCTGTCTTTCTCTCTCTCTCCACTACCACCACCACCACCACCACCACCACCACCAATTATCCTTAACTCTTTCCACTTGAATCCCTTACCCAACACAACCCAACACCCAACACAAAACCACACTCAGACCTCAACAAGCCCCAACAAAGAAAGTGAGTGTTTAAAGATGCGATGGAAAGTACGACGAGGAGGAAAGCTGCTGCTGCTGCCATTGGCTCACCAGAGAGAGAGAGAAAAGGTATGCGATAGAAGAAGGGGTTATTGCCGCATTCGGCGCTGTTGCTGCTGGTTCATCGCGGTTGCCGCTGGTTCGTCACTTTTGTCGTTGGAGCCTACCAAATGTGGGTGTTATTCCAGTGATACCAAGTTCTGTTTGAGATGACGCCGGTATTCGAAGCCATCAAGCTCTTCCACACTCCATCGAACTAATTCTGCCGCTGCTTAATCGTTTGTGATTCTTACTTCAAAATTGAATTGCTGTTGTCATTTGTTGTTGTTTAGATGAGAGGGTGGCTGACATTTTGATAGATGAAGAGTTATGATTGGTGTTAGAGTTAAGGGTAGTGGGTGGTATGGTAGTGGTGGTGTTAGAGATGAGAAAGAAAGTGAGAGAAAGAGATGTGCGTTGATGCAGGGGAACAGGGGGTTAGTGGTAAGGGTGAGGGAGAGGATTTTTTGTTTTTATTTTAAGGGCAAAATCGTCAAAGCATTATTATTTTTTATGAAAACGATGATTTTAAAATGTTTAGTAACGTTGAGGATAATTTTAATAACAAAAAAAGGTCAGGGACGGATTTGATTTTCACTCCAGACCTTAGAGATGAAAAAAGTATTTAACCCTAATTTAAACTAGATACAATATAACCAAAATAATTTATATTGCATTCGATTACTCCAAAGGACCACCTGCAACCCAAAGGATGCAGGATTAATATAATTGGCAATAATATTGAGTTTTTTTTTTCAAATTTATTTCTTCAGAAAGATTAGATTGTTCCTATAGAAATAATTAAACTTTTCTATTTTTCAAATTTTTTTCTGCCCTAGTGTATTTTAGTTGCTAAATAAAAAAATAGCAACCAATTGTAGCAATTAATTACTTTTATACCTTATTTTTTGTTGGCCATAAAATCTGTTGCTATTTTAATCGTTGGACTCGATTTAGCGACTAACAATTTCTAACCTAGTTTTGTGTCGGTCGTTAAATTAAAAATTAGCGATTAACTGCTTTATGCCTTATTTTTTATTATAAAATCCGTCACTTTTAATTATTAGTGACCGATTTAGCAACCAACTTTCTATCCACTAATTTAATGACTAACTATATTTTGACCTAGTTTTACATTGGTCGCTAATTTCTAATACCAAAAGTTTCCAAAGCCTAGGTTTTTATTTTGGTCGTTAAAATAGAAATTAGTGACAAACTAGAATGAATTTCATGGTGGTTATTGTTAAATTAGTTCCTAATTAAAAAATATAATCGATTATAAAATCGATTGCTATTAGGAGAGCATTTATTTTTGGAGACATGACATAGAGACATGGACAACAAAAGTTTAAAAAGTGTTTGTTGGCAGAGGCATGGACACGAACACATTGTCTCCGGGATAATTTTTTGATATTTTTTTGTCCACCCTTTTATGAAAGACAATGACGGACACGGGATTTAATAAGGTGGACACGGATTTTTTAATAATTTTTTCTTTCTTTTTTATCCATAGATATTTTTATTATTCCACCATTACCCTTTTTTAAACCTATCAAAAAACCCTAATTTGACATCTTCTCTGCAACGCCGATCTCCTCCACAATATTCTCTTCTCCCTGTTCTTTGTCTCCTATCTTCTTCTTCTTTTTTCTCTGATAGGTTCTTTCTTCATCTTCCTGTTCTCTATCTCCTCTCTTCTTTTTCTTCTTCCTCTGCTGATTCTCTTTTCGTTTTCTTTGGCAAGTTCTATCTTCTTCCTACTCTCTATAGTCTGTAGTCTCTGTAGCTGGCTCCAAAATCACCTTGTAGCAGCTACAACCTCTTCACTTTGCATTTTCAGGTCTCTCTCTCTCTCTCTTTCTCTCTCTCTCAAATTCATTGTAGTTTGTTCAATAAAAAAGACTTGCTATTTAATTAGTTTCTGCACTTGTTGAATCTAGAAAACACTCTCTAGATTTCAAGAATCTCAAATGCATCGGTTGTGTTCATATGGGTATTCTCTATTTAAGTCATTCTCAAATCCCCCATTTATGAAAGCATTACAAGTTTTTACGCATGCCACCTATTTGACCATTTGCATAGCCCAATCTAAAGCTGAAAAGGAGGATCCTACAGAGAAACCAAATAATACTGAGTGAATTGAAAATCTAAAAATTAAATATAAACAAGAAAAATTGTATTTTGTATGACAAAATTGGTGAATTTTTCAATTATGCTATGAATGAATGAATAGACAAAATTAAATGTGTTTCATTTGAATTGTATATGTGACAAAAGTGATGATTTTTTTAATGATGCTATGAATGAATGGACAAAGTTGTATGTATGTTGTTCTTAATGGAAGAATGAATAAAAAAAATTATACTGAACTCTTCTTATTTGTTTGAATTCAAAAATAAAATAATTAGTAGGTTATGTTGCTGTTATTCTTATTGCTGTTGATTATTTTTAGTATTTGTGTAAATTTTATAATAATTTATTATTTATATTTTTGACCTGTTGATTAGGGAATAATGGAACCATTGGACCACTCTGAGTAATTTAGACAATTTTTTGTTTTTTATTTTATGATTCAGTCTGAACTTCAGGCAGTTTCAATATTAGTTTTGATGTTTGTATTTTTCTATTTGAGAAACAGGAGAAGAGGATATTTTATTGATTAGGAATAGAGAAATTAATACTAATCCCTTAAGACAAGATGTGTTAAACTGCATAATAGGAGAAGGCGATAGAAATTGTATTTGGAAATTAAGGATGAGTGTAGACGCATTAGGAAGATTATGTGAGTTACTTAAAGTTCAGGGTGGATTAAGCGATGAATGTCAGGAGAAACAATTTTTGATAATATTATCTCATTATAAAAAGAATCACACACTTCAAGTTAGATTTTATAGGTTAGGAGAAACAATAAGTAGGTATTTTAATAAGGTGTTATACTCGGTTATACGTGTTCAAAGCTTATTGTTTGCAAAGGCTGTTCCTGTTCCATATGACTGCATAGATCCCCGATGGAAATGGTTCAAGGTAAATCTAGTGAATAACTGAAGTAGTGGTTTTGTCTTATATATAATTTTATAGAGCTAGTATTGACACTTAAATTTCTTTGGTTTAGGGTTGTCTAGGAGCATTAGTTTGAACATATATGGATGTAACTATTACTGAAGAAGATAAATCAAGATATCGAACAAAAAAGGGTAAAATATCAACCAACGTCCTAGGCGTATGCAATCGAGATATGAATTTTATGTACATACTTAGTGGATAGGAAGGATCCGTGATGACAAGTCATCTTAGGCTATTTTCACAAGCCTTTTTCATTAGTTTTTACTTGGTTTTCATGCATTTTTAGGCAATAAGTAAGTGTTTGAGTGAGAATTTCATGCTTGTCTTGATTCAATCAAACATTGGTAATTTTATGCATTTTCATTAGATTTCTTGCAAGATTTAGTTGATAATATGAATGATGCAAGATTTGATGATTATGCCAAGGCTTTAATGTATCTGTTTGGTTGATGATATGTGAAAAGATGAAAGGAAAAGAAGCAGAAAGCACAAAATAAGCTAAAAGGAAGAATTCTGGACACATTTTTGAAGTTTGAGCATGCTTTGGAGCCTTAGGCCACGCTTGCCCATGATTTAAACAAGGAGAGCACTCTTGGCGCGAGAACGCTACGATGCGCACGCGTACAAGACGCTTACGCGTCGCGCAAGGATTTTTGAAGACCCACGCGTACGCGTGCATGATGCATACGTGTGGATGTGATTAGCGCTCATTTGCAAAGAGAGCGCTACGTTATCTGAATGAGCACCTTCGAGCAAGTTTCGAATTTGGGATTGAAGATTTGGTAGTGATAAGCACACGTACATGACGCACACGTGTCGATCGAGCATCTATGAAGAACCACGCGTACACATGGCTGACGCATACGCGTGGATGTGGCATGTTCGAAGGGTCACGCGTGCGCGTTTGGGACGCGTACGCGTGGGTAGCATTCTTTGCATGAACGCTACGCTCGTTTGGAGAACGCTATGAGGGACGCGCAAGCCTATAGCACGCGTACGCGTCAAAAGGGCAAAAGTTGAAGGCCACGTGTACGCGTAGGTGACGCATATGCGTGGATGGGCCAAAAAGCAAAATGATGCGCAAGCGTATGGGACGCGTACGCGTGGGTGCAAAAACGCTCCGTTCTCCAAATGAACACTCGATCTCGTGGAAGTGCAACTCTGGCTCAATTAATCTTATTCAAAGCCCATTGAAAATTCAAAGCAAGCAGAGCCCATTGACATCACTCAAAGGCACAAGACACAGTTAGAATAGGAATTTCATTTATTTGTAATTTGTTTGCAATTTTAGTTTTCACTTTTGAAAAGCCTATATAAAGGCATCAGTTTCATTTCATTACAGTAGGCTGCATTAGTAGTAGGCAGCAGTAGGAGTAGGAGTAGGAGTAGAATAGAAGGCTCTCTTAATACACTTTTTCTTCTCTGCACTTTACATTTCTTCTGTACTGAATTCAGTTTTATTTCAATGCAATTTTCAATTTCTGTGATTCTCTTCTGCAAATTTACTTTCTGCCAATATTACATCTCTGTTCTTATTGAGATTGATTTACATTTCTGCAATTTAAATTTTCGGCATCTATTCTTTGAGCGATAATCCATTGAACGCCAACTCATTGGGGGGAGGAAATTTGTTATGATTCATATGAATTAACTAAAATTCTTCTTCCTCTCAATTCAATTGAATAGCTATTGGATTTCTTCTGTTTTGTTTGATGATTCATTCACTCCGGAAGGGGGTTTAAATCTGTGAATTCTTGTGTAAGCCTCGGAAGGGGAATCATGAGCATTAGAACTGAGGCTCTATCCTTCACAAACCTCTTGATCAATACTATTCGAGAGGAATTGAGATCTTGAGGATTTGTGTGGCTTATGGATGAGAAAACATGCTTAACCTCTTCTTATGACAATTATATCAAGGAATTGGCAATATTGATTGTGATTAGAGAGATTGGATTGCCAAGGAATTGGGATCCAATCAATTTCAATCTGCCATAGATCTATTCATATGATTGAGAAGGAAGTTGAGACCCATTTGATTTATTGTGGATTATGATATCTCCAATCCCTGATGAGTCTTCCTTTCTGTGTTTACGTTTTTTGCCATTTAAGTTTCTGCTGATTTACATTCTGCACTTTAAATTTACTGCAATTTACATCTTGTTAGTTCAATTTCACTCTATTCACCACTGTTAGCTTGACTAGACTAATCACGATACTAAAGTGGCTTGATCCATCAATCCTCGTGGGATCGACCTCACTCACGTGAGTTTTTACTACTTGATGCGACCCGGTACACTTGCCAGTGAGTTTGTGCGGAATCGATTTTCTCTCATCAATTTTTTGGCGCCGTTGCTGGGGATTGATTAAGATCAACAATGATTAAGTGGGTGATAAGTCTAGATTAAGTGTTTTCTTTGTTTCTGTCATTTAAGTTCTTTTAATTTTCTATTTTCTGCTGATACTAAGGTGTTTGTGTTTTTGCCTCACTAAGAAATTCTCATCTGTGATATGAATTTTAATTTTCATTGGTGATTGTGTTTTTACAAAATTTAAATGGAGTTCACCTTATCTCTTGATTAAGCCAATTTCATGGGATATTACCCACCACCACAAAATGATTCATGTCAGTATCCTAATGGTGGCTGGGAATATCACCAAGAATTAGCAGATTATGAGCAATCCACCCAGTGAGGATGTGCTCCAGAAAATGATCAAACAGATTACATGAGATATTGCCCACTGACGATGATCAATTTGCATAGGTTAGGAATTCGATTATCAAAATAGATTTGGCGTTGTAAGTATAGTCCTAACTCAACAAAGTGATCATGAATCAAATGTTATCACAATACAAAACAAATTATAACCGAGAGTATTTAGCTCCCGGGTCGTCTTCCCAAGGAATTGCAATGAAATGTACGATTATTGGCTATGAGAGAGAGAGCATGGGAAATTGGGAATGAAAGCAAGAGAGAGCAAGGGATGTAAATAGCAAGAAAGCAAGTAAACATGCAAGGAATGTAAATGGCAACTCTTGGCAAGAAGTGGGTAATCTAGGTTTCCTATCCTAGTTGTGGATCACAAACATGGCAATTGTGTGGAATCAATCCAAATCAATCAATCCTCCTTGAGAATTAGTCAAAAGACGTAATTGATCTCCATCCATAAGTCCTAGTCAACTCACTAATTACTTAGTGAAAGACTAGCATCAATGGAAACCAAATCAATTAACTAATCTCACACAATGCGGAATGGACATCCACAACTCAATTCCACCCAAACACCCAATTTCTCAACCAAGGGATTAAACGAGCAAGAAATTAAACATCAAAGCAATAAAAGTTAAAGCAATTAAATGCAAGGAAAAGAAATGGCAAGAAAGTAACTTAACATGCAATAAAGTAAATGAAAGCAAGTAAAAGTCAAAGCAATAAAATTCAAAAGCAAGAAACCTCTTGGCAAGTAATTGAGGGCTAAGGCTACCTATCCTAGCCATTGACCACAAACATATGATGATTATGAAGAGTTAATCCTACTTAGTCAACCTTATATCGAAGATAAGTCAAATAGGCATAGTTAATTTCAATCCCTAAGTCCTATGTCAACACTAAGGGGTCACATAGAGTCAAGAGAAACCAAATCAACTAACTACTCTAATATATCAAACAAGAATGGACATCAATGACTCAAGAATCACCAAAGTCATCAAATTCAAGCCAAGAGTGGAGAAAAATTAAGTAAAAACTAAGCCAAGCATTTTATCAAATACTTGGTGTGCATGAGAATAAAATAATATTAAAATACATTAAAATAAATTCTAAAACTACCAAAGCAAGAAAATAACAATAACAACTAAAGAAAGCAATAAATGACATGGAAACATAAATTTGCATTAATTGAAAGTAAAATGTAACAAGAGTGTCAAAAAACATAAATTGACAAAATAAAATAAATAACAAGAGAAATGAAGAAGAACAAGAAGCAATAACAATAAATGACTAGGAAAAGTAAATGAAAACAAGAATTAAAAGTAGAAATTGCGAGAAATTAAACTAAAGAGCGCTAATTCTAGAGAGAGGGGGGAGCTTCTCTCTCTAGAAAACAACCTACATAATGCTAATCTAACCCTAATTTCTCCCCCTTCACATGGAGTGAGGGCTTGTCTAATATAGGAAGAATCAGCTTCAGAAGGTCCAAAAATTGGGCTCTGGAGGCCCAGAAATTGCCCCCAGCGATTTGCATTAATGAGGTCACGCACTGGGACGTGTGCGGACGCACAGGTGTGCGTCCGCACACATGCTGATTTTCCACTTGTGTGTACGCACAGGTCATCGTGCGTACGTACAGATGGTTTTGCGGCTTTTGTGCGTACGCACAAGTGGTTGTGCGCACGCACACTCCAATGTGTGCTTCTCCTTTGTTTTCTTCATGTTTTCTCCCTTTGTGCATGCTTTTCCATCACTTCTTCCATCCATATTAGCCTTGTAATCCTGAAATCACTCATCAACCACATCAAGGCATCGATTGGAATAAAAGTGAAATAAAATTAGCTATTTTAAGGCCTAAAAAGCATGTTTTCACAATTAAGCATAAATCTAGAGAGAATTACAAAACTATGCTATTTAAAGGAATAAGTGTAGGAAAAGTTGATGAAATCCACCCAAATAGAGCAAATAAATATCATAAAATGTGGATTAATCACCCACCACCACAAGATGATTTATGTCATTATCCTCATGGTGACTGGGAGTATCAACAAGGAATGAGGGAGTATGAACAATCAAGTGAAATGAGCTACCTCCCAGAGCCACAAAGTAACTCATATTGTTATGACAGTTACACAAACTATGGCTGGGAAGGGAATTTCAATGATTCATATTCTAATCATTTAGAGACATCATCATTTAATTGTGCTGTCAATACATTCATGCAAGATTGCTCCCCAAGGCCACAAAATGATCCATACATTGATGAATACAACAATTAGTCAAGTTGTGGGTGGGAGGATCAAAACCAAACAGCATTCAATAGTCCATACTCCCTTGATCAAGAGCCATCATCACTTGTGCGTGCCTTCAATTCATTTTTGCAAAATTGTCCAACCTCATCTCCCAGTTATTCACTTGCGAATTCTTCATCACTTGATTTTTCCTCAACACAAAGTTTCCTCCAAGATCCATAAAACTCATCTCACCAACCACACAATTCATTTTACTACACAGAAGACTCATTTCAATATTCACAAAATTCATTTCACAACTCACAAGACTCATTCCATACCCCCTGAAAACAACTTCACCACAACACCCACTTATCCACAAAATCAGTCTCAGCCTTCATCCCTTGAGCTGGCAGTCGAACAACTCTGTCAAAGACAAGAGCAATCTTGGACAGAACAAGGAATCCTCTTCAAGAAGATGGATGGGCACTTAGAGCAAATAAGGAGAAACTTAGAACTGCTAAGCAAGGAAGATGAAGACCAATCTGTGGGTGTAAAGGAGGAAGTAGAGGAGCAAGATGAAGAGGTCTCTGTGTCAAGCAAAATTTCAATGAAGAATGAGGTGGTGAAAGTATTTGAACATGAAACTACATATCCATAGAAGCCACTTGATATGACAACGGAACATGAAAACTCACAACCCCCACAAGCTTCCCTGAACTAAAGACTCTCAACACTTGAATCTATGATTGAAAGATATGGAGAGGAGATGAAGAAATCTTGGGAAGAACAACAAACTTCTTCCATAAAAGTGCTATTAAATCAAATGTTGAGTGCAAAGGAGGAAGTGGAAGAGCAAGATGAAGAAACTCATGTACCAAGTGACACTTTGATGGATAAGGAGGTTGTGGAGGTATGTGAGCCCAGGATTTTATATCCACAGAGGCTAATTGAGGTGATAAAAGACCATGAGGACTCACTCCCAAAGGACTTAATGGAAGATCATGCAGAAGGAAGGGAGGAATCCAATCAGGGAAGTCCACACTCAAGTGAAGCAGAGAATTGCATAGAGGAAGGGTTCATTGAACCATAAATTCAAAAGGCTTTTGATAAAGATAATGCTCCAACAATCACACAACAACCATATCTTAAAATCCAAGAAGTGAAGGCAACCAACAAGAACACCGAAGAGAGGATTGTGACCAAGCTACAATTGATCATATCAACAAAAAGGAAGAGGTCAACCACAAGCAATCCAACCCCTGAACCACCAGCAAGCAAGTTCAATCAAGCCATTAACAAAAGGAAGCTTACTGGGAAGAGGCCAAGAAAGGGGGCACTGACTGGCTCCTCTTTACCCTTGAGGTCATTCCTCTTGACAAACTGGAAGAAGAGGAAGAAAGTCATCAGCTACATGTCAGTAGTTTTCCTTTCTTAGTTATTTCAATAAAGGAGTTGAGTAGGTTTCTCTGTATTGTAAAGAGCTAAGTTTGGTGTTCCACCAAAAATTTTATTAAAAACACAATGCACCCTCATCATGACTAGTTCTCAGCTCCAAACAATCAGAGAAACTACTTGACTATTGTTTAGTTTCTAGTTCAGAGTTTATTTTCTAGTTTTCGAGTTCATAGTTATTTTCTAGTTCATAGTTTACTTTCTTAATAAAAAGTACTTGATGTTTCATGCATGTATTTATTCTGCTGCATATAGAAGTAGGAAAGGAACTAAGTTTCGTGTTCCCACACCAACTTAGGTTCAGATAATCAGAAGCATAAATGCATACTAACTATTTCTCAAGTGCTTGGGAAATAAGCAACTTTCAATATCTCTTGTAAGAAGTCATTCAATCTCTTGGAGGGAAAGATACATCATCATGTGGATGGACAAAGGGAGGACATGGAACCCAACAATAATGATGACACAGAGGAAACAAATGGACTCCAAGAGGTTGTATTGTTCTCTGACTGACTTTAGCTAATATGCTAATTGAAAGTGCAAATGTCCCCTGTTGATTATTGTCTATTAGATTTATTTACTGTCTATTTGTTTTCATGCTGTTGTGGCTTGCTAGTCTAAGTGCTTGATTCACTTTCATCTTACTTGAATTATATGCTTTATTCCTCATGCTTGAATAAAAGAAAA
Organism: Arachis ipaensis; assembly: GCF_059453495.1. Lineage (NCBI taxonomy): Eukaryota > Viridiplantae > Streptophyta > Magnoliopsida > Fabales > Fabaceae > Arachis > Arachis ipaensis. Next base: position 21,409,784 of record NC_142437.1, on the reverse strand, counting down.
ATTATTGTGAAACAGAGAATGAGTAAAAGTCTGGTTTAATATGAGATAGAATAAGGTTATGTGGTGGTATGTGCTGGTTCATTAGTTGATTTATGAATAAGGTTAGAGGTTGGCATGACTTTGTGATGTGAACTTGAGTTACATTTCATGAGACTTGACAAAAGAAAGAGGTTCATAATAAAAGAAAAAAAATGCAAGAGAAAGAAACAAAAAGAAATAAACAAGGCTGGGCACCAATGGCTTGAGATTTGCATATATGCCTGTGATGTTCTTGTACAAAGATAAGCTTGGATAACTAGGTTCTAAGGGGTGCTTCATCCCCCGGCAACTTGGGTTAACTAACCCGGGATTGCCAACCAAAAGTCCACCATGAAGAGCTACTTTGAGACAAAGCATTTAGTGACCCAAAGAGGTGCTGTGCATCAATTTCCAAAGAACAAAATAAGCTAAATGCTTGTGATGTGTGTGTGCTAAGGAGAGGCTTGAGCAAGTAAGCCCATAGGGGTGTTTCAACACCTAGCATCTTGAACCAAGTGGGGCGGGAATGCTGGCTGAAAGCTTACTCTAAAAAGCTACCTTACCACATAGCATTAAGCCTCAACTAAGCAATAGATCTCAATCAAAAGAAAGAGAACAAGAAAAAAACTAAGGACCAAGCAATAACAAGTCTCATTTTTTGTGTAATTCAAGTAAGGATCCAAAGGAGTGTTGATGTCTCAGCCACAGAATAAAAGTCTCTAAGATACCATGCATGAAAACCGCATTAACCTGAATTGAATGTTTTCCAAATAAAGGCTTATACTCTTCTCTGTCTTCATTCATTCTCCCTGTGTTTTGCTGCTTGCTTGGGGACAAGCAAGATTTAAGTTTGGTTTTGTGATAAAAATTCATCTTAGGCTAGTTTCACAAGCCTTTTTCAATAGTTTTTACTTGATTTTCATGCATTTTTAGGCAATAATTAAGTGTTTGAGTGAGAATTTCATGCTTTTCTTGATTCAATCAAGCATTGGTAATTTTATGCATTTTCATCATATTTCTTGCAAGATTTAGTTGATAATATGAATGATGCAAGATTTGATGATTATACCAAGGCTTTGATGTATCTGTTTGGTTGATGATAAGTGAAAAGATGAAGGAAAAGAAGTAGAAAGCACAAAATAAGCTCAAAGGAAGAATTCTGGACACATTTTTGAAGTTTGAGCATGCTTTGGAGCCTTAGGCAACGCTTTTAAAAGCGTGGCCCATGATTTAAACAAGGAGAGCGCTCTTGGCACGAGAACGCTACGACGCGCACGCGTACAAGACGCTTACGCATCGGGCAAGGATTTTTGAACACCCAGGCGTATGCGTGGCTGTGATTAGCGCTCATTTGCAAAGAGAGTGCTACGTTATCTGAGTGAGAACCTTCTAGCAAGTTTCGAATTTGGGATTGAAGATTTGGTATTGACGCGCACGCGTACATGACGCACACGCGTCGATGGAGCATCTATGAAGAACCACGCGTACGCATGGCTGACGCATACGCATGGGTAGCATTCTTTGCATGAACGCTACGCTCGTTTGGAGAACGCTATGAGGGACGCGCAAGTGTATAGCACGCGTACGCGTCAGAAGGGCAAAAGTTGAAGGCCACACGTACGCGTAGGTGACGCGTACGCGTGGATGGGCCAAAAAGCAAAATGGCGCGCAAGCGTGTGGGACGCGTATGTGTGGGTGCAAAAACGCTCCGTTATCCAAATGAATGCTACGCTCTTCTGGAAGTGCAACTTTGGCTCAATTAATCTGATTCAAAGCCCATTGAAAATTCAAAGCAAGTAGAGCCCATTGACATCACTCAAATGCACAAGACACAGTTAGAATAGGAATTTCATTTATTTGTAATTTCAGTTTTCATTTTTGGAAAGCCTATATAAAGGCATCAGTTTCATTTCATTAGTAAGTAGGGTATGTTAGGCAAGTCAGGCTTCATGGACATTAGGCTGTATTAGTAGTAGGCAGTAGTAGGAGTAGGAGTAGGAGTAGAATAGAAGGCTCTCTTGATACACTTTTTCTTCTCTGCACTTTACATTTCTTCTGTACTGAATGCAGTTTTATTTCAATGCAATTTTCAATTTCTGCAATTCTCTTCTGCAAATTTACTTTCTGCCAATATTACATCTCTGTTCTTATTGAGCTTGATTTACATTTCTGCAATTTAAATTTTCTGTATCTGTTTTTTGAGTGATGATCCATTGAACCCCAACTCATTAGGGGAAGGAGCTCTGTTTTGATTCATATGAATTAACTAAAATTGTTCTTCCTCTCAATTCAATTGAATAGCTATTGGATATCCTCTGTTTTGTTTGATGATTCATTCACTCTGGAAGGGGGTTTAAATCTGTGAATGCTTGTGTGAGCCTCGGAAGGGGAATCATGAGCATTAGAACTGAGGCTCTATCCTTCACAAACATCTTGATCAACACTATTCGAGAGGAATTGAGATCTTGAGGATTTGTGTGGCTTATGGATGAGAGAACATGCTTAACCTCTTTTCATGACAATTACATCAAAGAATTGGCAATATTGATTAGAGATATTGGATTGCCAAGGAATTGGGATCCAATCAATTTTAATCTACCATAGATCTATTCATATGATTGAGAAGGAAGTTGAGACCCATTTGATTCATTTTGGATTATGATATCTCTAATCCCTGTTTCTGTATTTACGTTTCTTGTCATTTAAGTTTCTACTGATTTACATTCTGCACTTTAAATTCACTGCAATTTACATCCTGTTAGTTCAATTTCACTCTATTCACCACTGTTAGCTTGACTAGACTAATCACCATACTAAAGTTGCTTGATCCATCAATCCTTGTGGGATCGACCTCACTCACGTGAGTTTTTACTACTTGATGCGACCCGGTACACTTGCCGGTGAGTTTGTGCGGAATCAATTTTCCCTCATCAATCCGCATCAGATTCAAGAGTCCTTAGAGATGCTATTTCACATCGTAATAACCTTAAGATACCAATTGGTATGTAATAGTTAATTTTTAGGTAACAAAAACACTTCAAAATGTTCGCTCATACAAGTTTTTTAATCCTTATAATGTATCTCTTTTAATTTATAAGGAATTATTGTTTAGTGGATGCTGGTTATACTAATTGCAAGGGATTTCTAGCACCATATAGGCAAACTCGATATCATGCACAAGAATGGGCCCATGGAAGAAATGCACCTAGAAACTTTCGAGAATATTTTAACAAGAAGCACTCTTAAGAAAATTAAGAAGATATGGTCAATTTTGAGGAGTCCTTGTTTCTTGAGAAATTAATAATTATTTGTTGTCTACTGCAAAACTTTATTCAACTTAATATGGACTCCGATCCTGAAGAGGACATCTTACTTGAGGATGACTACGTACTTATTGGAGAGGAGCACGGTGGTAATGAAGATGGTGACGATGAGATGATTGATAGTGTAGAGGGCAGCAACAAATGGACTGCTTGGTGAGACAACTTAGCACATGAAATGTACACTGAGTGGATGCATAGCCATATTAATTAGTTGGCTTACTTGTTATATGTGTGCTTCATTTGAATTATTTTGATAATTTGTTGTCTTGGATATTTATTGTAAGACCTAATAGTGAAACTGTACTCATTATTGATGTTGTGTTTTGACTACATATACCACTTGCTTTAAATGTAACGTATTCATAAGTTTATTTGTTGTATGTGTGTTTTTTTGAATTAGTATGGTAATTTGTTTACAATGATGTCATAATGTGTTTAGGATGCTCACTAGAATTTTGATTGAGTTAATCTAGATAGTAGAAAAAAATGGACAGACATGTCTAGACTGATGAAGAGACCGAAACATTTGTTGGTTTTATGGAGGAGCTTGTCAGTGAAGGAAGAATGGCTAATGCGGATCAGTTTAAACCTGAATCTTTTGAGAAGCTTGCTGCGAAAATGAATGAGAGATTTTCAGGTGGTGGCTTTCAAATAAGTCATTGCAAGAACAAGGTTAAGAGGATAAAAGAAAAATATCAATTTGCTACTAACATGGTAGCCTGTAGCGGTTTTGGATGGGATGATGTGAAGCAATGTGTGGTTGTGGACAACAAAGAGATTCTAGCTGCATATATGAAGGTTAATTTTTGTGTTTGATTTGATTCAGTTAATTCTATTCTACTGGACAATTAGTTCTATCCCTCTTTGATGATCTTTTATTTGTTTTCTAGAAACAAGGAGTAAGATTGTATACTCCAGGAAAGCATTTTCCCCTTTATCTACTGTAAGACCCTGGATTTTGAAAAGTTATTGATAAATTAGTTATGATTTATTATACTTAATTAAGATTATAATTTTTTAGGGATTTTCGTATACAAGTGGAGTAATTCTTATTTATAATTTAGAGTTCTTGTAATTGAAAAATAATAAATATTTTTGTCTTAATTTTTAATATCTAGATTTTTTAACCTTAATTTATAAATAAAAGAGAGTTAATTTACTTATCTCCAATTTTTATTAAATTAGCATTTGAATGAAAATAATTTACAAATTGTAATTGGAAGGTATTTTAAAGATAGAAATTTTATATTTAAATTGGTTTTTGATTATTACTTTATCTCTTTAATTATTTTATGAAATTATACTACTAACCCTATTTTTAATAAAAATACCTAAACTACCTCACATTGAACAGACGGATTTTCTGCTGGTAAAGAATTTTACAGATAAATTCTTGTTGCAAGTATAGTTTCTAAACTAAAAAAGAATCCTTTCATACAAAAGTATGATGGTCACAAGTAACAAAATCCAATAAAATTTATAACCGAAGTATTCAAACCTCGGGTCGTCTCTCAAGGAATTGCAGGGAAGTATGATTTATTATTAGTTATGGAGAAGGGTATATTTATGGGTTTTTGAAAGGTTGAACAGAGAAATTAAATAGCAGGAAAGTAAATTAATAACTAGAAAAACTCTTGGCAAGGTATGAGAGCTGGAAATCCCATCCTAGTTATCCTTTTCAGGTGTGATGAGAATGGTTTATTGCTCCCACTTAGTTAACCCTTACTAAATAAAGGAGAGTCAAGTGGACTAATTAAGTTGATTCCTCAAGTCCTAGTCAACTCCTGTGGAAAGACTAGATTTAGAGGGATCCAAATCAATAAGTGATTCCCAATTTTCAATCAACAGCTGAGTTTGATAACTCAAGTGTCGCCAATTACTCAACCAAAGCCAAAAGGGAAAAAATCTAAATTATTTATATCATAAATAAAAGAAAGCAATCATAAATCTGAAATACCTCAAATTGTATTTAAACATAAATTCAAATCTAACATGGGAAGTTCATAGGCCAATTTGGCAACATAAGTAATTAACTAAAGTAATAGAATGAATAAAAGTAGAAGAGAAACATAAATTAAAGGAACATTGAACCTGGATTGAAGAAATAACCATACTATAAGAGAAATCCTAATTCTGAAACCTAAGAGAGAGGAGAGAGCCTCTCTCTCTCTCTAAAACTACATCTAAAACCTAAAATTCTTCATAATAAATGTTTGTTCAATGAATGATTTGATTCCCTCATTCTCCAGCCTCTATTCTGTGTTTCTGGGATTGGATTTGGGTCGAAAAAGGGTCCAGAAATCGCTGGGGGCGTTTTCTGTAATTTCCTGCATGTGGCATCCGTCACGCGTGCGCGTGGGTCACGCGTGCGCCTCATTGGAGATTTTCCTTGACACGCGTACGCGTGAGTCGTGCGTACACATCGGTCGTGCTTTTTGCTAGGCGCGCGTCCGCGTCGTCCATGCGTGTGCGTCGCTGCCATTTTCTTCAAAACTCCATTTTGTGCATTCCTTCCATTTTTGCATGTTTCCTTTTCTGTCCTCTAAGCCATTCTTGCCCTATGAAGCCTGAAAATACTTAACACACAGATCACGGCATCGAATGGTGATAAAGGATAATTAAAATTAATATTTTTAAGGCATAGGAAACATGTTTTCACATATATCATGGAATAAGGAAGGAATTGTAAAACCATGCAATTCTTATGAATAAGTGGGTGAAGAATTGATAAAAACACTCAATTGAGCACAAGATAAATCATAAAATAGTGGTTTATCAACCTCCCCACACTTAAACATTAGCATGTCCTCATGCTAAATCCAATAGAAAAGAGAAGGTAGAATGGTGGAATCTTATGCAATGCAATCTATTCTAAATGCAAGCTACCTAAATGAATCAGGCAATTCTAATTACTATCCACTTATATATAGAAAGCTTACATGTGGTTAAATTGAGTCAAATTCTTCAAGGAAACATATATGCACAGCCAAGGCTAAATTATGTTAAAACACATTCACAATTGAGTTGAGTTAATCAAAAGATTTCACAAACTTGCAAGACAATAAAAAATTAAATATGGATATATGGAAATGAGCTGTTGAACCCTCATTGGATTTGTGTATATACTCTAGTCATTCAGTGTTTGGGGTTAATCACTCTATTCTTCTCTAGTCATGCTTTTTAAAACTTTGTTCTTCATTTAACCAATCAACAAATATTTAATGTACACATGCAAACATCATGAGGTCTTTTTCAAGGTTGTAATGGGGCTAAGGTAAAGGTGAGGGCATATATATGAGGCTAAGTGAGCTATAAATTGAATCCTTGATTAGTCTAAGATCTCACCTAACATATACATACTCTATACAATTTTAAAATTATGCCTAGCTTCCCATAATTTTCCCACTTTCTTGTCACATACTCATGCATCAAATTATTTTTAATTTTATCCTATGTGCATTGATCTTTTTACTAAACTTATTAGTGAGGTAATTTTGTCTCCTTATTTATTTATTTACTTAAAAGGTTTTTTTTTTAAAAGAAAACATAACATTATCAATGCACATGGATTCTTTTTAATTATTTAAGTTTCACATGAGCATGCTCCCAAATTCTGATTATTTTATCCATTTAATCCTTTCCTATCAACCCATGTTCCCACAGTTCCCCACACTTAATTGTTACACAATCTCTATCTTAAGCTAACCAAAGATTCAATTTGGGATATTTGATTTGTTTTTCTGCTTAAGGCTAGTGATGTGGTTATAGAACAGAAAGGGATTTAAAAGGCTCAAGGGGCTAACAAGGGTGACAAAAAAGGGTAGGTTTATTTGGGATAAGTGAGCAAAGAAGAAGTAATGGCCTCAATCATATGCAAGAATGTAAATAATTAAATATTGGACATATAGAATGAAACAAAGTAAAGTCTGCAATTATAGTGACGAAGGAAGAAACACACAGGAATGAAAACTATGGTTAAATAATGTAACCACGCAATTAAGCTCAAAAACTCACAGGTTGTGTGTTCTTTGGCTCAAAAACCATATATCAGTTATGTATATCATGCAAGTAGGAATTAAGAGTTTCCATTCAAATCAATGTAAATCTTTGAATGGCTTGTATAAAAATAAGTATTTTCTTTGAAAAATGTTGTCAATTTACCAACATTTATTGCTATATATATATATATATATAGTCCAAAATGCAAAATGTAGAAATAAACAGAAATATAGCAAAAGAAAACGTGCAAGTACTGAAGGGACAATAAGATAAAATAAAATAAAATAAAATAAAATAAAATACAGAAAAATAAATAAAATAGGATAAAGAGTTTGAAATTGGTTCACCAAAATAGAATTCGCCAGAGATGGCGACCTCCCCATACTTAAATAATAGCATCGTCCCCGATGCTCAATCAAGTAGGGTGTGAAGAAGTGGCATCTCTGGAAGGGTGCTCTGCTGGTGTCTCTATGGTGGCCTGAGTTACTGCTGTAACGACCCAATTTTCAATATGTCTAGATCATACCGGAAACTGAGCGCTACCAATTTGTCTTCCTAATTATTATCTATTATTTATCATATGAGCCTGATTCGTTGTTAAACGCGTAGTTAATTTGCGTGGTGTATTTTTTTTTGAAAACGTTTGGATTAATAGACAGAATCATTTATAATCAATTCACAAGTAAAAAACGATTAAAACAGTTATAAACAACCACACAAAAATACATCACAAGTAGTTGACAACATTCGGTGATTCAGCCTTTATTAGCATATAGACTGTTAGTTAGAACACCCCTAGATATAGCTAAATAATATCTATATACATATATATACATACAACATCCCAGGTCCTGACCTGTTCAAGAGGTCCCTAAGCTGGCACCTAGGCTAGCCTAGACTCTATACTCACCTAGTCCCTCTAAACTACTAAAGCGAGGGAAAGTACGTTCTAGGTCTTCAAAACTCAAGTCAAGTGGAACGTCATCAAAAGATAGAACATCATCTGCTACTCTTCTGCACGATCAGACTTTTCCACAGGACGTCTCTCTGGTACCTCATGAAGTAGCCACACAATAGGAATCTCGTACATCGGATTTAGGTTAAAGTGCGCATAGGAACGGGGTGCAGACGTTGGCTGGTCTCACAGTATATACATATAATCAGAGAATGATATTCACCCTAGACTCAGAAGACTGCTTAGAGTGGAATCCCTTTTTGCGTACAATCGTCAGCGAACTACGGAAAGGAACTCTTACTTCCATCTGAAGGGGAAAGGGAGAGAGAAGGGGTAAGAACTGGGGAGTTATTAGTAGGGCGGGGGTTATTAGTTACGTTCATTTATTTGTGGTCGATTAGTAGACGAATAACATAATATAGCGAAGCAGTAAACAGAAGATAAAGATAGAAAGAGAAAGTAGAGAGAACAGAAAACAGAACACAAACAAAAGAATAAAAGAAAATAAAGCACAGAAATAGCATACGAGCAGACAAACATAAAGAAGTAGATCACACACAGAAAGGAATGCAACAAAGAATGATGCGCAGACAAGAATGATGCATGTTTAGCCCTAGCGCAGGCCATGAGCTCATGTGTCGGTTGGCTGCCCGCAATCCCGACATTTATCCGGTCACGAGTAATCCCGATTTCCCGAATACGATTTTCCGTTCCTAAATAAATGCGCATATAATAATAGCCGCTCATTTGAGACAGCCTCTGCTTACTGCAGGAAAATATATATATACTCTGCTTTGCTCTGGGAAGCGGAAAATAGCTATAGGTAACTTAGTTTCCCTACAGAAGCTCTGGGTTGCATTAAGCAACTAATATATATTAAATATAGCTCTGGGTTGCATCAAGCAACTAATATATATATAAATATAGCTCTGGGTTGTATTAAGCAACTAATATATATATATATATATAGCTCTTTATATTATGTTACTCTTCTCTTTATATCTCTTTACTCTGTTCTGGTTTCTCTTTTCTCTGTATCTCTTTACTCTGTATCTCTTTTCTCTTCTCTGATTACTCTTTTCATCTGTATCTATATTACTCTTTTTCTCTTTATCTCTTTACTTTACTCTGGTTACTCTATTTTCTGTGTTTCTCTACTCTGCTCTGATTTCTCTGCTTAACGTATGTATTTAAAGTTTATGTAAATTTCGGTATGAATAGTTCGCTTGTCCCAAGTATAGGTTCATTAAGTCTATACTGAAACAGTTTAACTTTTTATATAATACCTAACCCTAGTCGCAACTCAAGGACTAACTATGTTGCCCTAGTTCGTTCACTAATTTCTGTCTGTTTTTCGTTTATTAAAACCTTACAGACTTTTCTTTAGTTTTTATCTTTTCTTCAACTTCTTATCTTTCTTTTATCTTTGCCTCACTAATATGTTCTTACCACTCCCTAAGTGTTTTATGAAGGTAATTATGAGATTCTGCGCTTAAAGTTATATTTCTAATACTTTTACAGAAAACTGCCTTTTCCGCATTATTTTATTATTTTTATTAAAATATTATTTTTAATTAAATATTATTATTTAATATTTTATTATTATTTATTATTTTATTATTAAATTTTCTAAAATTAACTTTACTTTAACCTTTAACCTTTAAAATTCACTTTTTACCACCCGTAACTTTTAATATTTCTACTTTTACCACCCTAACTTTTGGAAATTACAAAATAACCCCCCAAACACCAAAATATTTACTTCCTTGCCCTTTTATGGATCAAAAAGGTGTTCTTCATTATTCTTCACCACACTCAAAGTGTTCTTCGTGTTCTTCGTATATTCTTCAGATTCTTTCTTTGTTTTTACCCGTTTTTCAGTCTTTTCAGCAACCGATTTTTACCATAATTCATAATAAATTTGCAGCCACTAAAACCCCATCTTTTCTACATTATTTTAACACAAATTGAACCCCAATTTAAGGTTTAGGGTTCGTTTTTCCAGCAGCCATGAAGAACACAAATTCAAAGTTGAATATCATCAAATTTCATCAAATTTTTACCAAAATTTCAACAAGAATCACTCATATAAAAAATCAATTTCAAGCATAACCAAACTATATCATAATCACTCAATTCAAACACAATCAATCAAGATTAATTTTACCAAACCCTACCAGGTTTTGCTGCTCCTAATTCGGTTAGACTTTTAGGTGGTCCTTAAGCACTTTTTCCTCCTAAATCACATCAAGAACAACTTTAAATCCAAAAACTCTCAACTGACCAAATCTCACTCAGTATGTTAGGAAGAGATATATCACCTTAGACTTGCTGGAAATTCACGTTTCTTGGCCCTCAAGTCAAGTTAAGCATGATTCCTAAGGAAGAACATCAAGAAAACACATGTTTTGCATGGTTTTCCTTGAAAACCGAATTGAAATGGGAGGGAGACAGCCATCTCACCTTATTTCCATCCTTTATAAGTTACATGGTTATGTAGAGGAAGAAGAGATGATCATTTTAGTGAAATCAGAGCTTTGATTTGAGTTTTAGTTCAGAAGAAATCAAGCTTTGAAGATTAAGTGTTCATGAAAGTTTCTCTCTTTTCTCTCTTGTTATTTTCGGCCAAAATGATGAAATGAGACAGCCTTGGAGGTCTTGGGGGTATAAGGTGAGTTGTGATTGGTTGGCTTGGAGGTGGATTAAAATAATATTAAAATATCTCTGGTATACAACTACTAAAACTAGGTGTACCGGAACACTCGTAAAAACATCTCTAAAAATTATTTTCTGAGCTACTAGCATAAATGACACTAGTAAAATATTTATTATGAGAATAGAACATGTATAATGAGGCCTTAGCATTGCTAAATTCATCAGAGAGTGCTGGTGCTAAGCTGCACCAGTAAACAGTAAACCCGGTTTAAATCGATTTTCTGTTTTTAACAAAAACAGACCAGGTAACCTTATAATGTCATTCAAGCATTTTCTAATACTAATATAATGATAATATTATACTATTATCTCTCTCCTCTCATGAATCGAGTCCGGTTCATCAAACAGAGACTATTTACGAAAATCAGAATCAAAACTGCTAACCGATACGGTTCAAAAACTAGGTTCTTCGCGATTGCATTATCGAGCTTGCCTCAAAGGAGGTTCTAGCTTAAGGATGACATAATAATAATGAGGATTGAGATACTTGATGATATAGCAGAGGTGTTCCCTTTACTGATCTTCTGGAGAAATCTGTACTTTTAGAAAAGATCTCATGTACTCGAAAATCAGGGTTGTTACATTCTACCCTCCTAAAAGAAAATTTTGCCACACAAAATTTTAGTTACCTAGGAATATATGCGGGTAATCAGCTTTCATCTTATCTTCTAGTTTCCAAGTGTGCTCTTCCTCTCCTCTTGGTTCCCATGCTACTTTGACTGAGCGAACAGTCTTGCCTTTTAGCTGCTTATCACTTCTTTCTACGATTTGAACCGGTGATGCTTGATATGTCAAATCATTTCATAACTGTACTGTCTCTGGTTGTAAAATGTGACTCTTGTCGGGAATATATTTCTTAAGTTGCGAGACATAAAAAACATCATGAAGGTTTGATAAATAAGGAGGAAGGACTATTTGATAAACTACTAGACCGACTCTTTTAAGTATTTGGAAAGGTTCTATGTATCGTGGGTTAAGCTTTTTAGTCTTAAGGGCTCTACCTATTCCAGTAATCGAGGTTACTTCTAGAAAGGCACGGTTTCCGTCACTAAACTCTAAGGGTCTACGTCTATTATCGGCATAGCTCTTTTGACGGCTTTGTGCTGTCTGGATCTTCCGACAAATCTCCTTTATCTCCTCAGTAGTTTCTTACACTAAGTCTCGACCTAAGACACTAGCTTCTCCATCGTCATTCCAACACAATGGTGTCGACATCTTCTTCCATAGAGAGCTTCATATGGTGCCATCCCGATATTTTATTGGAAACTGTTGTTGTAGACGAATTTGACCAAAAGCAAATACTTATCCCAGCTACTTTGGTTGTCTATCATACATGATCGTAACATGTCTTCTAACGTCTGGATTTTCTGCTCTGATTGTCCGTGTATATGAGGATTGTATGCTATACTCGTGTGCAATTCTGTTTCCAACGCTTTCTGAAAAGCTCCCCAAAATCTAGTAATAAACCTCGAAACTTGATCTGAGACAATTTATGAAGGTATCCCATGTAGTCGTACGATTCCTTGAATATATATATTCATTCTAGCCTTTCTAGAGTATAGTCAACTCGAATCGGAAGGAAGTGCGCTGACTTTGTCAACCTGTCCACAATTACCCAGATGGTATCGTGTCCTGTTGTGGTCTTTGGCAATCCCGTGACAAAATCCATAGTAATCTGCTCCCATTTCCATTGTGGTATTTCTAAGGGTTGCAGGGTTCTTGACAGCTTCTGATGTTCCACCTTCATCTTCTAGCAGGTTAAACATTTTGAGACATAATCAGCTACTTCTTTCTTTAAGCCCGGCCACCAGAACATTTGTTTCAAATCTCGATACATCTTTGTCACTCCAGGATGCATAGAAAATCTACTTTGGTGAGCTTCAGCAAGAATCTTTTGTCGTAATTCTCCAGAGTTAGGCACACAAATTCTTTTCTTGTACCTCCATAGGCCACTACGATCCTATCTCACAGCTTCTTCTACTCTGCAAGCAATGGTGACATCCAGTACAGTGCTATGGAAATCGGTCCGGCTCCAGGTACTAGATCAATGCTGAATTCTATCTCTCGCTGAGGAGGAGACTCAGGTATGTTGTCCAAGAAAACATCAGGAAATTCCTTCATCATTCAGATTCGTTCTAAGCTTAATTCACTATCATTTGAGCTAGCCGCTAACAGAACGTACCCCTCACAATCACTCCCGCCTAAGGTAACTCTTACAGAATTCAGATATAAGGTGTGGGACAGAAATGGTTTAGTACATAGACTATCAGATGGAATAACATCAGTTCTTTTAAAATAATCAAGGAAAGCATGATACTTAGATAACCAATCTAATCCTAAAATAACTTCTAAACCACATAGAGGTAAACAGATTAGATCGTGTATAAAAGTCCTGTTCCTAATAGCGAATGGTACTTGCAGGCACATTAAACTGGTCAAAGCATTTTGGGATGCAAGTGTATGGACAATCAAGTAAAAATTCAATTTAAAGGAATATAATCCTAACTCGTGAGCAATAGTTAGAGAAATAAAGAATGCGATGCACCCGAATCATACAGTACAGTTAGAAATCGATTCTTGACATAACCTGACCTTGAATGAGGGCGTTCGATTGCACAACATCGTCAATAGTGATAACAAACACTCGTCCTTGTTGTTGGGTTCTGACTGGATTTCGAGTAAATCCCTTCGGACAATCCTTGGCAACGTGTCCAAGTTCTCCACAAGCATAGCAGTTAGGTGATCCAAACTGGCACGACCTGTTACTATGCTCTTTTCCGCATTGCTTACATGTAGGGTTTATGTAAGCCTGACGGGCTCGTTTACCATTCCCTTGCCTTACTTTACCTCAAGCGATAAATCCAAACTTTATAGTATTGCCAGCGGACTCATCTACCATTCTTTTTCGACAGTCTCTTGCCCGATGTCCTTCCTTATTATAGTAGTAACATAAACCTGTTCTGAACCGGCAAAGCCTACTACCATGATGCTTTCCACGAGTTGGGCATACTACACCACTTTGAGCTTGGTGAGGTTGACTCTCATGTCCTTGTTCAATGTCACGGTTATTGTCACTACCATTATTGCGAGTTAAAAGGCTGACATCTCGGTGGTTTCCATTCCAACACTGGAATTGACCAATGGCTTTAAAGTTGCGACCTTGAGGGGCTAAATTTTGAACAAAGTCTCTTTGTGAATCCTCCCTACGTCTTGCTCGAGCTATCGCCACCTTCTTTGAACATTCTTCCACTAGTTTACTTTTATTCACCAGTTCAGCAAAATTTCATATCTCTAGCGAAACAACAGAATTCATCAGTTCTTCTCGGAGTCCTCCTTCAAACTTTAAATACTTCCATTCCTCAAAGTTTTCTGGGTTCCCTTGACAAATCTTGGAGAAACGGCACAAGTCATCGAACTTATGGGCATACTCAGCAATAGTCATATCCCCTTGTTTCAACTGCATAAGCTCCATCTCCTTAGCATCTCGTGCTACTCCCAGAAAATACTTTTTATAAAATTCGTCCCTAAAGATATCCTAAGGAATGTCATTTTTATTCTATTGTAGCAGTCGCTGTATCCCCTGCCACTAGTACTCAGCTTCTCCCTCGAGCATATAAGTAGCAAACTCCACGTGTTGTCCTTCCGGAAAATGTTGCGCTTTCAGTGATCGTTCAATACCTCGAAACCAATTATCAGTGTCAGTCGCAACGAGTGTACCCTTGAACTTAAGCGGATTAACCTTCAGAAATGTCGCAAGGGTCATAGGTCTTTCAGGATGCTCTAAGTTGTTCTCATCATTCCTATTATCTTCTCCGTATTCATTCTCGTTCCCATTTCTCACTCCGAGACGTTCAACATCCCTAGCCGCTGCTACAGCAGCTTCACGCACTACTTCAGCCACGTTGTTCATGGTAGCCATAAACGTTTCATGTTCCCTCTCGTAGTTAACATTAGGAATTCCTTCCCGTACGCCTCGTCTCCGTGAACCCATTATAGTCTTGTTCACACCAAACAATCATTGTTAAGGTGATCAGTCTTAACACTTCAAGTCAAGTGTGAACATTCCCAAAATGAAAACACAGAGACAATCATGCAACATATATCACTGGGATATCCTATACGCATGAGACACACAACAGAGTATGCAATGAAGCATAGTCAGTCCACTCCCCAGGCTCTACTGGGAACGAACTGCTCTGATACCAAATTGTAACGACCCAATTTTAATTATGTCTAGATCATACCGGAAACTGAGCGCTACCAATTTGTCTTCCTAATTATTATCTATTATTTATCATATGAGCCTGATTCGTTGTTAAACGCGTAGTTAATTTGCGTGGTGTATTTTTTTTTTGAAAACGTTTGGATTAATAGACAGAATCATTTATAATCAATTCACAAGTAAAAAACGATTAAAACAGTTATAAACAACCACACAAAAATACATCACAAGTAGTTGACAACATTCGGTGATTCAGCCTTTATTAGCATATAGACTGTTAGTTAGAACACCCCTAGATATAGCTAAATAATATCTATATACATATATATACATACAACATCCCAGGTCCTGACCTGTTCAAGAGGTCCCTAAGCTGGCACCTAGGCTAGCCTAGACTCTATACTCACCTAGTCCCTCTAAACTACTAAAGCGAGGGAAAGTACGTTCTAGGTCTTCAAAACTCAAGTCAAGTGGAACGTCATCAAAAGATAGAACATCATCTGCTACTCTTCTGCACGATCAGACTTTTCCACAGGACGTCTCTCTGGTACCTCATGAAGTAGCCACACAATAGGAATCTCGTACACCGGATTTAGGTTAAAGTGCGCATACGAACGGGGTGCAGACGTTGGCTGGTCTCACAGTATATACATATAATCAGAGAATGATATTCACCCTAGACTCAGAAGACTGCTTAGAGTGGAATCCCTTTTTGTGTACAATCGTCAGCGAACTACGGAAAGGAACTCTTACTTCCATCTGAAGGGGAAAGGGAGAGAGAAGGGGTAAGAACTAGGGAGTTCTTAGTAGGGCCGGGGTTATTAGTTACGTTCATTTATTTGGGATCGATTAGTAGACGAATAACATAATATAGCGAAGCAGTAAACAGAAGATAAAGATAGAAAGAGAAAGTAGAGAGAACAGAAAGCAGAACACAAATAAAAGAATACAAGAAAATAAAGCACAGAAATAGCATACGAGCAGACAAACATAAAGAAGTAGATCACACACAGAAAGGAATGCAACAAAGAATGATGCGCAGACAAGAATGATGCATGTCTAGCCCTAGCGCAGGCCATGAGCTCATGTGTCGGTTGGCTGCCCGCAATCCCGACATTTATCCGGTCACGAGTAATCCCGATTTCCCGAATACGATTTTCCGTTCCTAAATAAATGCGCATATAATAATAGCCGCTCATTTGAGACAGCCTCTGCTTACTGCAGAAAAATATATATACTCTGCTCTGCTCTGGGGAAGCGGAAAATAGCTGTAGGAAACTTAGTTTCCCTACAGAAGCTCTGGGTTGCATTAAGCAACTAATATATATTAAATATAGCTCTGGGTTGCATCAAGCAACTAATATATATATAAATATAGCTCTGGGTTGCATTAAGCAACTAATATATATATATATATATATATATATATATATATATATATAGCTCTTTATATTATGTTACTCTTCTCTTTATATCTCTTTACTCTGTATCTCTTTTCTCTTCTCTGATTACTCTTTTCATCTGTATCTATATTACTCTTTTTCTCTTTATCTCTTTACTTTACTCTGGTTACTCTATTTTCTGTGTTTCTCTACTCTGCTCTGATTTCTCTGCTTAACGTATGTATTTAAAGTTTATGTAAATTTCGGTATGAATAGTTCGCTTGTCCCAAGTATAGGTTCATTAAGTCTATACTGAAACAGTTTAACTTTTTATATAATACCTAACCCTAGTCGCAACTCAAGGACTAACTATGTTGCCCTAGTTCGTTCACTAATTTCTGTCTGTTTTTCGTTTATTAAAACCTTACAGACTTTTCTTTAGTTTTTATCTTTTCTTCAACTTCTTATCTTTCTTTTATCTTTGCCTCACTAATATGTTCTTACCACTCCCTAAGTGTTTTATGAAGGTAATTATGAGATTCTGCGCTTAAAGTTATATTTCTAATACTTTTACAGAAAACTGCCTTTTCCGCATTATTTTATTATTTTTATTAAAATATTATTTTTAATTAAATATTATTATTTAATATTTTATTATTATTTATTATTTTATTGTTAAATTTTCTAAAATTAACTTTACTTTAACCTTTAACCTTTAAAATTCACTTTTTACCACCTGTAACTTTTAATATTTCTACTTTTACCACCCTAACTTTTGGAAATTACAAAATAACCCCCCAAACACCAAAATATTTACTTCCTTGCCCTTTTATGGAACAAAAAGGTGTTCTTCATTATTCTTCACCACACTCAAAGTGTTCTTCGTGTTCTTCGTATATTCTTCAGATTCTTTCTTTGTTTTTACCCGTTTTTCAGTCTTTTCAGCAACCGATTTTTACCATAATTCATAATAAATTTGCAGCCACTAAAACCCCATCTTTTCTACATTATTTTAACACAAATTGAACCCCAATTTAAGGTTTAGGGTTCGTTTTTCCAGCAGCCATGAAGAACACAAATTCAAAGTTGAATATCATCAAATTTCATCAAATTTTTACCAAAATTTCATCAAGAATCACTCATATAAACAATCAATTTCAAGCATAACCAAACTATATCATAATCACTCAATTCAAACACAATCAATCAAGATTAATTTTACCAAACCCTACCTGGTTTTGCTGCTCCTAATTCGGTTAGACTTTTAGGTGGTCCTTAAGCACTTTTTCCTCCTAAATCACATCAAGAACAACTTTAAATCCAAAAACTCTCAACTGACCAAATCTCACTCAGTATGTTAGGAAGAGATATCTCACCTTAGACTTGCTGGAAATTCACGTTTCTTGGCCCTCAAGTCAAGTTAAGCATGATTCCTAAGGAAGAACATCAAGAAAACACATGTTTTGCATGGTTTTCCTTGAAAACCGAATTGAAATGGGAGGGAGACAGCCATCTCACCTTATTTCCATCCTTTATAAGATACATGGTTATGTAGAGGAAGAAGAGATGATCATTTTGGTGAAATCGGAGTTTTGATTTGAGTTTTAGTTCAAAAGAAATCAAGCTTTGAAGATTAAGTGTTCATGAAAGTTTCTCTCTTTTCTCTCTTGTTATTTTCGGCCAAAATGATGAAATGAGACAGCCTTGGAGGTCTTGGGGGTATAAGGTGAGTTGTGATTGGTTGGCTTGGAGGTGGATTAAAATAATATTAAAATATCTCTGGTGTACAACTACTAAAACTAGGTGTACCGGAATACTCGTAAAAACATCTCTAAAAATTATTTTCTGAGCTACTAGCATAAATGACACTAGTAACATATTTATTATGAGAATAGAACATGTATAATGAGGCCTTAGCATTGCTAAATTCATCAGAGAGTGCTGGTGCTAAGCTGCACCAGTAAACCGTAAACGCGGTTTAAACCGATTTTCTGTTTTTAACAAAACAGACCAGGTAACCTTATAATGTCATTCAAGTATTTTCTAATACTAATATAATGATAATATTATACTATTATCTCTCTCCTCTCATGAATCGAGTCCGGTTCATCAAACAGAGACTATTTACGAAAATCAGAATCAAAACTGCCAACCGATACGGTTCAAAAACTAAGTTCTTCGCGATTGCATTATCGAGCTTGCCTCAAAGGAGGTTCTAGCTTAAGGATGACATAATGATAATGAGGATTGAGATACTTGATGATATAGCAGAGGTGTTCCCTTTACTGATCTTCTGGAGAAATCCGTACTTTTAGAAAAGATCTCATGTACTCGAAAATCAGGGTTGTTACAGCTGCAGTCTGTGTGAGTGCCTGTGGATGTGCCTGCTGAAGCGGGGGCTCTGTCTGTATAGGGACATGTGGATCGGTTGGCTGTATCTGATGGGTCTCCTCATGATGTGGTGCAGCCTGCTCAGGTTCTGCCTGCGCAGCCTCTGCTCGTGCATCCTCCTCCTGGTCATCCGCCTCCTCCTCAGATGGCTCTGATGGTGTGTCAGGCTCAGAGGGGATGTCAGTATGGCCCAACCAGATCATAAACTTCAAATGCTCATAGCGCCGCTTGCTGCGACGCTCAGACCGCTCATATCGCTACTGGTTGCGGCGCTCCATATGGTCTAGCTGCTCAAAGAGGCGGTGCACAAGGTGGTAAATGGGCTCGGGAACAGGTGAAGGTACTGTGGTGGTGGTTGGGGCAGCAGATGCTGAAGGGGTGATAAACCCATATTTTATGGTATATTTTGTGCTTAGTTTGAGTGATTTATTCAACTCTTTACCCACTTATTCATACTAATTCAATGGTTTTACTTCTCCTTCCTTATTATGTGATGTATGTGAAAAACATGTTTCCTATGATTCTAAATTAATTATTTTAATCACTTTTAATTCCATTCGATACCGTGATTAGTGTGTTGAGTAGTTTTAGATCTTCTAAGGCAGGAATGACTCAAAGGATGGGAAGGAAACATACAAAAATGGAAGGAAAGCGCAAAATTGAGTCCTTGAAGAAACTGGTATCCACGCGATCGCATGGACGACGCGATCGCGTGCCAAGCGCGAATCAGCAGCGACGCGGCCGTATGACTGACGCGACCGCGTGGCAAGGAAAAGCTCCGAATGATGCGACCGCGTGACCATGCGGACGCGTGACAGAGGCTACGCACCAGAAATTGCAGAAGACGCTCCCAGCGAATTCTGAGGCCCTTTTTGGCCCAAATCCAGGCCCAGAAGGCATAGACCAGAGGTTATGAAGTGAGGGAATGCATCCATTCAGGGAGAGCTCGCCAATTTCCACTTCTCATGTTTTAGATCTAGTTTTGAGAGAGGTTCTCTCCTCTCTCTCTCTCTCTCTCTCTCTTAGGATTAGGATTTAGGACTTCTCTTAGTTTTAGGAGTAACTCTCAATCCCAGGTTCTTTATTTTTATTTATTCTTCCAATTTAGTTTATGAACTCTTCATGTTAGATTACAATTTCACTTATTAATGTTATTTGAGGTATTTCAATTCATGATTGGTTTCTTTAATTTATGTTATTGTTGCTTTACATCTGAAGGCATTTTTATTCCAGCAATTTTACTTTTTCCTCTTTTGGTTTTGGTTAAGAAATCAGTAACTCATGAGTTATCTTATCTCAACATAATTGATAACTGTTATCTTTGCTAATTGAATTGAACTTCAATAATCCCAACCTTTTCTTGGGAAATAAATAGGATTCGAAGATCAAACTAATTAGTCCCTTGACTTTCCTTTATTTCATGCGGCCGCGTCGCTGCTGATTCGCGCTTGGCACGCGATCGCGTCGTCCATGTGATCGCGTGGATACCAGTTTCTTCAAGGACTCCATTTTGCGCTTTCCTTCCATTTTTTTATGTTTCCTTTCCATCCTTTGAGTCATTCCTGCCTTAGAAGATCTGAAACTACTCAACACACTAATCACGGCATCGAATGGAATTAAAGGTGATTAAAATAATTAATTTAGAAGCATAGGAAACATGTTTTTCACATACATCACATAATAAGGAAGGAGAAGTAAAACCATGCAATTAATATGAATAAGTGGGTAAAGAGTTGAATAAATCACTCAAACTAAGCACAAAATATACCATAAAATATGGGTTTATCAACCTCCCCACACTTAAACAATAGCATGTCCTCATGCTATATCCCAGGTAATAAGTAAGGTTAAAGTGATAGAATGTTATGCAATGCAATCTAATCTAAATGCAACTATCTAAATGCAACATGCAATTCTAATTTATTCACTCATATATAAAGCTTACGGGTAGTTAAATTAATTCACATTCTCAAGGAGTCATATATGTAGCCAAGCCTTAGATAATTAATAAGCACTTTTACAATTGAGATGGGAGAAAAGCATTTTATGAACTCGCAAGACAATTAGATAATTCAAACAGAGATAAATGTTAATGAGCTTTTGAACCCTCACTGGATTTGTGTTTACTCTCTAGTCACTCAGTGTTTATTGGGTTAATCACTCTATTCCTCTTTTTGTTCTTCCTTTCTATAACTTTGTTCTTCATCTAACCAATCAACAATTATAGAATACAGTCATATCAAAAATCATGAGGTATTTAATTAAGGTTGTAATGGGGTCAAGGTAAAGGTAAGGATATATGTATAAGGCTAAGTGAGCTAATAAGTGAATCCTTAATTAGACTAAGATCTCACCTAACATACATACTTAGTAAAACAAAACTTCTTTACCTATTTTCCCATATTTTTCCCACTTTTGGATGTTACATGCTCATGTTTCAATTTTTTTATCTTTATCCCATGTGCATTGCTTTTATTTTGCATTTGGAGAATTCTTTTGTATCCCCTTTATTAAGTACTGAAATTTTTTTTAATGCACATGGTAATTTAATTACTTTGATTTCTCATGAGCATGCTTCCCAAAAATTTCTTAAGTTGAGTTATTTTATTCTTTTCAACTCTTCTACCTTTTGTTTTTATCATCTATGTTCCCAATAGGTTTTCCACATTTTAAACTATTCATAATTTTCTATCTTAAGCTAACCAAGGATTCAACTTGGGATTTTATTTTGTTTTTCTGCTTAAGGCTAGTAGTGTGGCTAAATAGAATAAAAGGGATTTAAAGGCTCAAGGGGGCTAACAAGGGTGATGTGAAAGGTAGGTTATTTTTGGGGTAAGTGAGCTAAAATCAAATAATGGCCTCAATCATTCCTTTGGTATGTATCTATATTCTATATTCTATATTCTTTAATGGGACATATAGATTAAAACAAAGTAAAGAATATCAGAATATAAAAGAAGGGCGGAACACACAGGAATAAAAATTATGGTTTGAATGTAACCATACAATTAAGCTCAAAACTCACAGGCTATGTGTTCTCTAGCTCAAAAATCATTTATCACTTATGTATGTCATGCAGGTTTAGTTAAAAATTCTCATTATTCTCAATGTAAAACTTATATTGAATGGCTTTAAAGTTTGAGTGTTTCTCCTTGATGAAGTGTTGTTAACTTAACTACATGATATAATGCTATATATACAAGGTGTGGGTTGTTTTGATTCTGTTTAAGTCTCTAGTTTACTTCCTTTTTTCTTTTCAATCTATTCTGAGTTATCTTATGCTACAAAGGGTAAACTATACTAATCAATCCACAATTTCTATAACTAATAAGTTAGAATTGCGACTAAGTGGCTAAAATATGAACTAAAAATGCAAAATGCAGAAATAGAGTAAAAATACATAAACAGTAGCAATGTATAAATACTCAGAAAATAAAAATAAAAATAAAAAGAAAAATACAGAAAAATAGCCAAAATAAAAGAAAGAGTCTGTAGTGGTTCACCAAAGTAATACGCTAGAGATGGCGACCTCCCCACACTTAAAATGAAGCATCGTCCCTGATGCTCACTCACGCAGGGTGTGAAGGGGTGTCATCACTGGAAGGGATGGTAGCTGGTGTCTCTGTGGTGGCTGGCTGAATGTCTGGCTGCTGGAGAGGAGGGACTGTCTGAATAGGGATCTCATGATCTGCTGCCTGGATCTGCTGGGGTGCTGCCTACTGGGTGTCTGCCTGCTCTGCCTCTCCCTGGGGATGGGTCTCTGCCTCAGGCGCATCCGCCTCTTCCTCAGATGCCTCAGAAGGTATGTCAGGCTCGGAAGGGATGTCGCCGGATCGTATCATCAGCTTCAGGTGCTCATAGCGTTGCTTGTTGCGACGCTCCATCTGGTCAAGTCGTCGAAACAAGCGGTGCACCAGATGATAGACAGGCTCTGTGGCAGGTGGAGGTGCAGTGGTGGTGGCAGGGGTGGATGGTGCAGCAGTGGAGGAAGAGGGACCGGCAGATGGTGTAGCCATATCATCAGCAGTGGCAGTCAAGAATGGGGGTCTGTAGCCCAAGGCCAGGAAGTTCCTGCTGTGCGGGATAAGCTTCTTGCACTCTGCAGCAGGTGGCCTCTCATCAGCATCCTCCCATGGCACGTCAGCTCGACGGCCTAGCTGTGTAACCAGATAGGGAAAGGGGAGAGTACCGCGGACGTGGACCCTGGCCATGTAGTGCCGGATAAAGCGTGGCAGGTACAGGTCCTTGCCCTCCATCACACACCAAAGGAGGGTGATCATAGCGGCTGGTATCTCAGTCTCGTGAGTACTCGGCATAATGTAGTTGCTGAAGATCTGATGCCATAGCCGAGCCTCATCGTTCAGGTAAATCCGCTTGATCCCTTTGGGCATGGTGGTGTTCTGACCCATGATCTAAGAAATGGACGGGTCAAGGGCAATCCGGGCCTTGACTGCATCCCAGTCAAACTTCATGAAGCGCATATCCTCCTCAGCTTTCTGATAGCCATCTGTTTGATCAGTCTTAGGCAGAAGTTTCAGAACCTCTTCTATTGCCTCCTCAGTAACCAATATCTGCTTCCCTCTGAGGTTTACTGCATCTAGGGAAGTTTTGAAGTAGTTGCAGTAGAATTTCCTAACCCAAGATGCATTAACCTCAGTCAGAGGTCTCTCCAGAAAGAACCAGTCTCGTTGTTTGATCTGATCAGAGGTGTATTGCTGGAGTTCTTCTGGGATCTTCAAAGTCCGCTCCAGGTATAGGTTTCTGGAGTTTGCAAACACCGGATACTTCAGCTCACAGTATCGGTTTGCAAACTTTACTGGGTCAGTGGCGGGAAGTAGCTGGTCGGCCTTCTCCTGCGGGGTAAAGGCTTTCTCCCGCAAGGAGGCGTCGTGCATGAGGTCGATGATAGACACGGAGGCTTCGCCTCATTTCCTTTTGCCAGTAGTGGCCTTGTCTTTGCCCCATCTCTGGGAATCTGACATCCTGAAAAACAGAAAACCAGGATATAGTAAAAATAGGAAAGCAAATAGGCAAATAGTCAAACAAAACACAAAGTGGCAAAGGAGCAATAGGATAATGAATATGAGTTAAGTAGAATGTGCATTTAGGATTGTATATGAGTGAAAAGTCTGAAAAGAAAAAATCACAATCCAAAATGTAATTGAATGCAAGTTAAATAGAAAAAATTAACATCATGCCTGGGTTAGAATGTTAAAAGAAAGTGAAAGAAAAGCAAGAAAAGAAGTCTTGAAAAGGTTAGGTTGGTTAGAGTTAAAATTAGTGAGTTAGTGAAAAATGGGTTAAAGTAAGAGGCATAATCAAAATAGACCAAGTAACAAGTAATCACAGGTAGAAGCTATAGGTAACTCATATTTAAACAATTAAAACAGTTTGATGATGATTCAAATAGAGATAAAGAAAGCAAAAATAGGAATCAAACATCAAAATTGCAGTTTATGAACCAGGAGATCAAAGAAAATAAGAATGCATGCCTAAGAATTCATGAATTGGTTTGGTGAAATTATAGGAAAGCACAGTTGAAAATGCCAAAACCAAGACATGAACAGAAATATTTCATAGAAATTTGGGCAGCATTCCGGCTAAAATAGGACTTTCCCGGAAAATAAACAGCAAACAAGCAGTTCATATGAATCCAAATTAAAGCTTGCAATTACATATACGAAATATAAACATGAAAGTTCAATGTAAAGAGCAGTAAATGCATGAAAGTGCAGCATATGAACAAGATCACAGCAGCAACAGATTTGCAAATTTGATAAAACAAAAACAAGAACAGTGCAAATAAACAGACCTAAATCCACTAACCACATCCTATGCTACCTAACAACCTAAAATCCACTACAGCATGCATATCTAACTATCCTAACATGAACAAAAACGGAAAAATAAGAATAAACTACGAACGGATAAAAGGGATTGCGTGTTGCGGAACTTGGAAGGTGAAAGAAGGAGGTTGGGGGTACAGAGGTGGCTGGGGTGGTGGCGGTGACGTTCGGTGCGGCGGTTGGCGGTGGTGGGCACGGCGGTTGCTGCTGTTGGGGGGGGGGTAGGGGCTTTGGGAAGGGTAATGGGGGAAGTAAGGGAGAGGGTTGGGGGTCGCGGGTGGTGGT
Organism: Arachis ipaensis; assembly: GCF_059453495.1. NCBI lineage: Eukaryota > Viridiplantae > Streptophyta > Magnoliopsida > Fabales > Fabaceae > Arachis > Arachis ipaensis. Next base: position 21,384,648 of record NC_142437.1, on the reverse strand, counting down.
GGAAGGCTGCGTGGTTGGGACGGTTGGCGGCGGTGGGTGGTGGCGCGGAGGGGAGCAGTGGCGGAGGAGGAGGGAGAAAGAAGAAAGAGGAAGAAAGAAGGGGAAGGAGGGAGGGGGGTAGGTGGCGGCGGTGTCTGGGTGGTGGCGCGGTGGTGGTGGTTGAGGGTTGGGGAAGAAGAGAGGGAGAAGAAGAAGTGGGGGGGGGGCTGCGCGAATGTAGGGTTTTGCGTGGCTGGGGGGTTATATTTTTGAATCCACCCGGCCGCGTGGAGCACGCAGTCGCGTGGTTGGGGTGAAAATGGGGTTGACGCGATCGCGTGGGGCGTGCGATCGCATGGAGGGGGTAAAAGAAGGGATGACGCGATCGCATGGGGCATGCGATCGCGTCGCTGGAAATTGTGCTAAACGCACGAATCCAGCATCGTTCCAGCGCAACTCTCTGTCTCCTATTGGGAATTGTGCAATCCATGTGACGCGATCGCGTCGCTCACGCGGTCGCGTGGGATTGGTTGTGTGCATGTGACACGATCGCATGGGGCATGCGATCGCGTGGGCCATTTTGTGCTAGACGCACAACGGCCGCATGATTCCAGCCTAACTTTCTGGACGTTGGATGTTTACGCCGATTTCCAGGTCACGCGGCCGCGTGGATGACGCGGTCGCGTGGGAAGTGTAGTTCGCCATTTGACGCGATCGCATGAGGCAGGCGGTCGCGTCGCGCACCCTTTTTTTTCTGAATTTTATATGCAGAATGCAGTGCTTGATGTGAATGCTGTGCATAATCCCAGGTTCAATAAAAATAAAATAAAATTCAAAAACAAACAAAACTAAATAAAATTAAAATTGCAAAAGGAACGATCATACCACGGCGGGTTGTCTCCCACCTAGCACTTTTAGTTAAAGTCCTTAAGTTGGACATTTGAAGAGCTTCCTATTATGGTGGCTTGTGTTTAAATTCATCCAGAAATCTCCACCAGTGCTTGGAATGCCAATAGCCTCCAGGGTCCCAAACTAAGCATGTAAAGCTTCTGAGCAGCTTCAAACAGATTTTCAGGCTTCCGGGGTGACGAATGTCAGAATAGATTCCAGGATCCCAAGCCTTGGATCTAAATTCGCCTCCGTCTTGATCTATATTTTTCCATTCGGGCGATTTAGAAAGTAGATTCTCAGCATAGTGACCAAACGTTTTCCAAGATCCATTCAATTGAGCTTGATACCAATCCATGCACTTGAAGTTGAAGCGTGGAACCTTATTGAACCTTGTACATCAGCTCTAAGCACGAGCCATTTCCCTCTTACTCTTAAAGCCGCATAGAGCTCTAAGCTGGCCATCTGTTTCAAGTAAACCATATTCAAGTGAATAAGTAAAGTTAAAAGTTAAGGATTGTACCCACTTGAAGCTTGTATTAGGTGGTAATGGCCTTGGGGAAGGTGTTTCTGGTGGTTCTATAAGTTCTACTCCCTGGTAATCTTCTGTGAATTCCTCCACTTCTTTGCAAGGGTCTTCAAATGCATCATCACCCTGGTCAAAGTCTTCTATGTCTTCCTCATCACTTGAGTCATAGATGGGAGGTTGAGAGAAATCTACCTCTGTATCATCCTCGTATTCATTTGGGGAAGGCTCTTTGATCTCAGAGAATTCACTTGCGGATGCAAGTTCATCACTAAGAAAACTTGACTTGTGACTATCATTATCAAGAGAATTTGATTCTTGGACTATTTCGTCTGATTCTTCACAAACGATTTGCCTTGGGGATTGTGCGCTATCCTCTTTAGCATTAACTGTAATGTCCTTGATGGATTTCTCTTCAGCCCTGGATTCCCATGGAGGTTCAGCATCTCCTAGATCTTCAACCAACTCTTCTTCTTGTACAATGACAGCTTCTTCTACTTGTTCGAGTACGAATTCATGCTCTGTCTTGTCCACTGGAGTTTCTAATATCTCTTTCATGCTACGCTCTTCATTAGATTGTCCACATAGGGCTGTGGTTGGTCCTTGAATGTTCGAGCGCCTAGAAGCTAATTGAATTACTGCTTGCTCCAGTTGTCGAATGGTTGCTTGAAGTTTATTTACTGTTGCCTTGAGGCGAACCTCTGATTCTCGGGGTAATGGATTTGGATATGAAACATAAGAAAGTGGTGGTGCTTGGGAGTGATTGGATTGGAACTGGGGTGGAAAAAGATCATACGGTGGCGAATGGTGAAGAGAAGCTTGTGAGTGTGGTGGTTCGAGGTTATGTTGAGAGGATGGTCTATAGGCACGGGGTGGGGCTTGTTGGTAGTTACAAGATTGTCCACCATATCTATCAGCTGGGTATGCATTGTAGAATGGTCGTTGTCCATGATATCTTGGAGGGTGTTGTTGCCTAAAGGGTTGATTAGATCCTCTTGGCTCCATCCATCCTTAATTGGTCTGACCTTGATGCATATTCCTGCTGTAACTTTTATTTCCTTCAACAAAGTTAGAACCAAACTCAAAGCGAGAGGGGTGAGAGTTCATAGTAGCAAATAAAATTAAAAAGGAAAAACAAGAATAAATAAACAAGTAAAAGAAAAATATGTACAATAACCAATAATAAGGCACACGTTAGCAGTTCCCCAGCAACGGCGCCATTTTGACGTCGGGGATTTTTGCCAGTAAAGAATTTCATAAAAACAGTCGCATTGTAGATATAGTCTCTAAACCGACAGAAATCCCTTCGTACAAACGTTTTGGTTGTCACAAGTAACAAACCCCTTAAAAATTGATAACCGAAGTATTCAAACCTCGGGTCATCTTCTCAAGGAACTGCAGGGAAGTATGTTCTTATTATTGGTTATGGAGATTGTAAAATTGGGGGTTTTAAGAATGAGGGACAAATATGATAATTGATTTAAATAGCAATTAAAATAAATCAACAAATACTGTAAAGCAAACTTTTGGCAAGGTATGAGAAATTGGAAGTCCAGGATTAGTTATTCTTATCAACAACAATGAAAGTCGAATCTTAATTCCGCTTGGTCAACCTTTACTAAAATAAAGGAAAGTCAAGGGACTAATTAGTTTGATCTTCGAATCCTATTTATTTCCTAAGAAAAGGTTGGGATTATTGAAGTTCAATTCAATTAGCAAAGATAACAGTTATCAATTATGTTGAGATAAGATAACTCCTGAGTTACTGCTTTCTTAACCAAAACCAAAAGAGGAAAAAGTAAAATTGCTGGAATAAAAATGCCTTCAGATGTAAAGCAACAATAACATAAATTAAAGAAACCAATCATGAATTGAAATACCTCAAATAACATTAATAAGTGAAATTGTAATCTAACATGAAGAGTTCATAAACTAAATTGGAAGAATAAATAAAAATAAAGAACCTGGGATTGAGAGTTACTCCTAAAACTAAGAGAAGTCCTAAATCCTAATCCTAAGAGAGAGAGAGAAATGAGATAACCTCTCTCAAAACTAGATCTAAAACATGAGAAGTGGAAATTGGCGAGCTCTCCCTGAATGGATGCATTCCCTCACTTCATAACCTCTGGTCTATGCCTTCTGGGCTTGGATTTGGGCCAAAAAGGGCATCAGAATTTGCTGGGAGCGTCTTCTGTAATTTCTGGTGCGTAGCCTCTATCACGCGTCCGCGTGGGTCACACGGTCGCGTCATTTAGAGCTTTTCCTTGCCACGCGGTCGAGTCAGTCATGCGGCCGCGTCATATGTGTTCTGCTTAAGGCGCGCGGTCGCATCAGTCATGCGGCCGCGTCGCTGCTGATTTGCGCTTGGCACGCGATCACGTCGTCCATGCGATCGCGTGGATACCAGTTTCTTCAAGGACTCCATTTTGCGCTTTCCTTCCATTTTTGTATGTTTCCTTTCCATCCTTTGAGTCATTCCTGCCTTAGAAGATCTGAAACTACTCAACACACTAATCACGGCATCGAATGGAATTAAAGGTGATTAAAATAATTAATTTAGAAGCATAGGAAACATGTTTTTCATATACATCACATAATAAGGAAGGAGAAGTAAAACCATGCAATTAATATGAATAAGTGGGTAAAGAGTTGAATAAATCACTCCAACTAAGCACAAAATATACCATAAAATATGGGTTTATCAAGGGGCAGCAGAAGATGTGGCTGCATCAGCGGATGCAGTGAGAAAGGGCTATCTGTAGCCCAGAGCTACGAACTTTCTACCATGTGGGATGATCTTCTTGTCGTCGGTGGCTGGTGGCTTCTCATCCACAAGCTCCCAGGGTACCTCAACTCGGCGGCCCAACTGAGTAACCAAAAAGGGGAAAGGCAGAGTGCCTCGGACGTGTACCCTGGACATGGAATACCACATAAATCTGGGAAGGTACAGGTCCTTGCCCTTCATCACGCACCAGATAAGAGTAATCATGGCAGCTGGCACCTCAGTCTAGTGAGTGCTCAGCATCACATAATTGCTTAGGATTTGTTGCCATAGCTGAGCCTCATCATTCAGATAATTGATCTTGATGCCTTTAGGGTGCACTGTTGACTTTCCCACAACCCATGGGACAGCAGGATCAAGAGCTATAGTGCACTTCACTGCTTCCCAATCAAAACGCATAAACCTCATATCCTCTTCAGCCTACTGATAACCATTCGGCTGATCGGATTTAGGCATGAGATGGAGGATGTCTTCAATCACCTCCTCAGTAACTAGAATCTGTTTGCCTCTGAGCTGCACTGCATCCAGGGTCATTTTAAAATAGTTGTCGTAAAATTTCCTGACCTAGGATGCATTTACCTCAGTCAAGTTCCTCTCCAGAAAGAACCAGCCTCTCTGTTTGATTTGGTCTGTGGTGTACTGTAGTAATTCGGCTAGAATTCGGAGGGTCTTTTCTAGATATAAGTTCCTTGAAGTTGCAAAGACCGAATACTTCAGTTCACAGTATCAGTTTGCAAATTTGACTGGGTCGGTTGCAGGCACTAACTGATCAGCCTTTTCCTGCGGAGTAAAATTGTTTTCTCGCCAGGAATCATCATGCAGTATATCCAGGATAGCCATAGAGGATTTTCCTCTTTTTCTTTTGCCTGTGCCTATTTTGGCTTTTCCTTTGCCTTTTGGGTCAGACATCCTGAAAAGCAGAGGTTCTAGGATACAGTTTATTAAACTAAAGCAGGAAAATAGGTAAGCAAATAGTATTTGAGCAATATAAGCATAGCTGGGCAAAAGAGGAATAAAATAGCAATATAAGCATGAATTGAGTTAGATAGATGTAGAATGTTGGACTGTATGTAAGCTGAAAGTCAAAGAATTGAAATAAAAATTACAATCCGAGATCTATGATATGCGGAATGCTTGTTTATCAGGAACAACAATAATCATGCTTTGAAATGGGTTGAAAGTAGTTAATTGAAAACTAAGAGAGAAGTTAGAAAGTTAATGCAGTTAAGAGTTAAAAGGTGGAGTTAAAGTGAGTAACATGGAATTGTAGTTCCTAATTAACAAAAATTGCACAACTTGAAGAACAATTAACTCACATTCAAGCAGAGAATGCAGGTTATTAATGATGAATCATATAAATAAAAGAAGTGCAAAATGAATAAAATCATCAATAATGCGATTTGACGAAGAAGGGAACCAGAATGAGTAGGAATGCTAGCACATTCATCCATGAATTGGCTTGGTTGAAACCAATTATTCCAGAGTTCAAAAGTACCAAAGCCAATTTATGAATGGGAGTTAAGTGAAACAATTTTCGGAAAAATCGGCAGTATTCCGGCTATAAATTGGATGTTCCCGGGTAATAAACAGCAGCAGAAATTCAGTTCATATGACAATAAAGTAGTGCACAAAAGAGTAGCAAATAGCAAGTCACATGAATTTAGAAAAAATGAATTCAATCTGCAGCAAGAATTGCAATTTAAATGGAATAATATCAAAATAGCATGAAACAGTAATGAACAGCATATGAGCACCATCAACAGCATAGCACTTTCAAAATTGCGAAACAGATAAAGCAAGCAGCAAGAATGGCACAATTATCAGACCTAAATCCACTAACCACATCCTAGCTACCTAACCACCTAAAATCCACTACGAACATGCATCTCTAACTATCTTAATTTGAACAGAATTGAAAAATATGCAAACTAACTAATTGGAACGGGAAAGGAATCGGAGTGCAGTGGAACCTGGTGTGCGCAGTAACAAAAATTTAACAAAGAGATAGGGTGGTGGTGTGGTGGCGCTGGTGGGTGGCACGGCGGCGCTGGGAGGTCTGTGGTGGTTCGGGTGTGGCGACAGGTCGGGTATGGCCGTAGTGGAGGCAGGGGAGGTGGTGAAAAAGGGAGAGGAAGAGAAGAAGGAGAGGGGCGAGGAGAGGAGTGTGGCGTTGGGGTGGTGGTGGCCGGCGTTAGAGTGCGGCGGTGGGGTTGGGTTGGCGATGGGCTAGGGGGTAGTGGTGGTGCGAGAGGGGGAAGGAGAAGGAGAAAAGAGGGTGAGAAGGGGGAAAGAGGGGGTGAGGGCGGTGCGGCGAGGGGTGGCGATGGCGGCGCTGCGGCGGGCTGGGCGGCGGTGGCAGTGGGAGGTTGGAGGGAGAAGAGAGAGATGGAGGTGGAACGTTGGGGAGGGGGGAAAAGGTGACGCTAGGGTTAGGGTTTCCGCGTCAGGGGGTTAGTGGATTCAAATACACGCGAACGCGTGGTTCACGCGACAGCGTGGATGAGGCAAAAGTGCAACGACGCGAAGGCGTCATTGACGTGAACGCGTGAATGGGGGATAAGGAAAATGACGCGTACGCGTGAGACATGCGTACGCGTCGACTAGAATTGTGCTAAACGCACAATTCCAGCGTCATTTTGGCATAACTCTCTGTTTCAATTAGGGGGCAAAATTTTCACGCGACGCGTACGCGTTGCCCACGCTTACGCGTGGTGTGTGTAAATGAAAATAACGCGTACGCGTGGCCCAAATTATGCCTAACGCATATCAGCCGCACGATTCCAGCCCAACTTTCTGGGCGTTAGATGGTGATGTCGATTTGAAATCGACGCCCACGCGTGGCCCATGCGCACGCGTGGTGTGATTTTTTTTTAAATATGCAGAATGCAAAATGCGTATGCTGATGCAGAAGTTATGAATGATACTAGGGAAGATAAAATAAAATAAAATAAAATAAAACTAAAAACAAACAAAACAAAATAAGATTAAAAATTGAAAAGGAACGATCATACCATGGTGGGTTGTCTCCCACCTAGCACTTTTAGTTAAAGTCCTTAAGTTGGACATTTGTTGAGCTCCCTGTTATGGTGGCTTGTGCTTGAACTCATCTAGGAATCTCCACCAACGTTTGCAATTCCAATAGCCTCCGGGGTCCCAAACTAGGCACGTAAAGCCTTTGATCAAGTTAAAGCAGGTTTTCAGGCTCCAGGAGTATTGATTGTCAGGATAAATTCCAGGATCTCAAACCTTGCTTTTGTACCCGTCTTCGCTGTTATCTTCATTATTCCAACCGAGTGGTACACAACCTGAATTTCCACTGAGATATCCAAACTGCTTCCGAAATTCATTCAATCGAGCTCTATACCAATCCCTGCACTTCCAATTGGAGCGTGGGACCTTATTGAACTTTACCTGCCAACTTCTATTACTAACAATCTCCCTCTTACTCTTAAAGCCACAAAGAGCTCTAAGCTGGCCATCGGTTTCAAGCAAACCATATTCAAGTGGAAAGGTAAAAATAAAGGCTAAGGATTTTACCCACTTGAAGTTTGTATTAGGTGGTAATGGCCTTGGGAGAGGTGTTTCCGGTGGTTTTGCAAGCTCCACTTCCTTGTACTCCTTTGTGAATTCTTCCATTTCCTGACAAATCTCTTCAACTGCAACTACGTCTTGATCAAAGTCTTCAATTTCTTCCTCATCACTCAAGTCATAAGATGGAGGTTGAGAAAAATCTACCTCTACATCATCTTCATATTCACTTGGGGCAAATTCTTCAGTCTCAAAGAATTCAATTACGGATGCAAGTTCATCACTAGGAGAACTTGATTTGTGATTATCATTACCAAGGAAACTTGCTTCTTGATTTGTTCCGTCCAGTTCTTCATAAGATACATGCCTTGGGGTTGTGCACTATCCCCCTTAACATCAACTGCAAATTTCTGGGCGGAATTCTCTACAATTCTTGATTCCCATGGAGGTTCAGTGTCTCCTAAGTCTTCAACGAATTCTTCTTCCTTGATAATTTCAGCTTCCTCTACTTGTTCCAGTACAAAGTCATGCTTCTTACTGTCCTCCAGAGCTTCCAGTATCTCCTTCATGCTATGTTTTTCATTAGATTCTCCACATGAAGCCATGGGAGTTCCTTGAGTACCCGAACGTCAGAAAGCTAATTGATTTATCGCTTGCTCCAGTTGGTGAAGAGTTGCATGAAATTGATCTACTATTTCTTTGAGGCGAGCATGTGATTCTTGGGTCGATGGATATGGACATGATGCATATGGAAGTGGTGGTTCTTGGGAGTAAATGGATTGGAATTGGGGTGGGTAGAGGTTAGGGTCATATGGAGGTGAATGGTTGTGATTGGCTTGTGAGTATGGTGGTTCGAAGCTATGTTGAGGAGGTGGTTCATAGGCATATGATGGGGCTTGTTGGTAACTACAAGGGGGTCTACCATAACTATTGTCTGGGTATGCGTCGTAGAATGGTCGTTGTCCACGGTACCTTGGGAAGTGTTGTTGCCGAAAGGGTTGATCAGATCCTCGTGGCTCCTTCCATCTTTGAGTAGGTTGACCTTGATGCATATTCCTGTTATAGCTTCCATTCCTTACAACAACATTGGAACCAAACTTAAAGCCAGAGGGGTGAGAACTCATAGTAGCTAATAAAAATAAAAATTAAAACAAAAACAAAAACAAATAAACAAGCAAAAGAAAATATTTACAATAACCAATAATAAGGCACACAGTTGCAATTCCCCAGCAACGGCGCTATTTTTTTGAACGGACGGATTTTCTGCTGGTAAAGAATTTTACAGATAAATTATCGTTGCAAGTATAGTTTCTAAACCAACAAAGAATCCTTTCGTACAAAAGTTTGGTTGTCACAAGTAACAAAACCCAATAAAATTTATAACCGAAGTATTCAAACCTCGGGTCGTCTCTCAAGGAATTGCCAGGAAGTATGATTTATTATTGGTTATGGAGAAGGGTATATTTATGGGTTTTTGAAAGGTTGAACAGGGAAATTAAATAGCAGGAAAGTAAATTAATAACTAGAAAAACTCTTGGCAAGGTATGAGAACTGGAAATCCCATCCTAGTTATCCTTATCAGGTGTGATGAGAATGGTTTATTACTCCCACTTAGTTAACCCTTACTAAATAAAGGAAAGTCAAGTGGACTAATTAACTTGATTCCTCAAGTCCTAGTCAACTCCTGTGGAAAGACTAGCTTTAGAGGGATCCAAATCAATAAGCAATTCCCAATTTTCAATCAACAGCTAAGTTTGACAACTCAAGTGTCACCAATTACTCAACCAAAGCCAAAAGGGAAAAAATCTAAATTATTTATATCATAAATAAAAGAAAGCAATCATAAATCTAAAATACCTCAAATTGCATTTAAACATAAATTCAAATCTAACATGGGAAGTTCATAGGCCAATTTGGCAACATAAGTAATTAACTAAAGTAATAGAATGAATAAAAGTAGAAGAGAAACATAAATTAAAGGAACATTGAACCTGGATTGAAGAAATAACCATACTCTAAGAGAAATCCTAATTCTAAAACCTAAAAGAGAGGAGAGAGTCTCTCTCTCTCTCTCTAAAACTATATCTAAAACCTAAAATTCTTCATAATGAATGTTAGTTCAATGAATGATTTGATTCTCTCATTCTCCAACCTCTATTCTGTGTTTCTGGGCTTGGATTTGGGCCGAAAAAGGGTCCAAAAATCGCTGAGGGCATTTTTTGCAATTTCCTGCATGTGGCGTCCGTCACGCGTGCGCGTGGATCACGCATGCACGTCATTAGAGATTTTTCCTTGTCACGCGTACGCGTGAGTCGTGCGTACGCGTCGCTTGTGTTCTGCGCGAGGCACGCGTTCGCGTCGTCCATGCGTGCGCGTCGTTGCCATTTTCTTCAAAACTCCATTTTGTGCGTTTCTTCCATTTTTGCATGTTTCCTTTCTGTCCTCTAAGCCATTCTTGCCCTATGAAGCCTAAAAATACTTAACACACAGATCACGGCATCAAATGGTGATAATGGATAATTAAAATTAATATTTTTAAGGCATAGGAAACATGTTTTGACATATATCATGGAATAAGGAAGGAATTATAAAACCATGCAATTCTTATGAATAAGTGGGTGAAGAATTGATAAAAACACTCAATTGAGCGCAAGATAAATCATAAAATTGTGGTTTATCACGCATCATCCCAAACCCTAACACTACACTCATCTCTCTCACCTAATCCCCCATCCACGGCTCACACACCTCACTCACTCTTCCTTACCAACACACACAGACATGGTTTTGTGAGTGGAAACAAGAAAGAAGAGAAGAAAGAATGGGAAGAGAAAAGAGGGAGATCCGGAAGGGGGGAAGAGGAAGGACGGCGCCGGCGGGCGTGATTGTCGCCGTGCCGCCATGTTGCACCGAAGAGTGTGAGTGCGCAAAGAATAGAGAAGAGAGAGAGAGAGGGCCGTGCTGCTGCCGCCGACAGAGCCACGAGGAGAGGGAGTCGCGTCCACCATTGTCTACGCAGGCTCGTGCTGCCGCGGTCGCCCCTTACCGTGAAGCCCATCGCCGCCGCTGTTGTACCTGCCCCGTCGTCGTTACCATCGTGGAGTCATCGCCATCACTTATGGCAGAGCTAGAGAGAAAGCTCGGGAGAAGAGGAAAGAGAATGATCTGAGGCTGAGCTGGGGTTCAACCACTCTGCCCAGCCACTGTTCGCGTCGTCGGTGTCGCCTTCGTCGGAACCGTCGCCATCACTGCCAGCTTCCATCTCCGTCGTGGTTGATTATGGATGAGAGGGGACGAAGCTGCCTCTGCCGCCAGAGAACGCTCTGCCGGTAAGGGTTTTAAGTTGGTTTTCCTTTTCGTTGAGTTTCCAGGAATTTCATTGTCGCTGCATGTTGTTCAGGTAGCCTCTGCCGCTTGAGGTGACTGCCGGGGCTGCCGCTAAACCGGTTCAGAGACTGCCACCATTTCAGTTCAGCTATTCTTCCTCTGTCTTGGTAAGCATTTTTGATTCGAGAATCCTTTTTGTCGTTGTTCTGTTAATTTATGCTGATGTGTTGCAGGTGTTGTCTGTCGTAGGGTTGTGTATCGATGCTTGCATGTCATGCTCGGAGTTCACGGCTCCTTCATTTTGTTAGTTCAGTAAGTATTTCTGTTTCGAGAGCCCCTGCGTTAATGTTCTGTTCCGTGTAATAAATTGTTCACGAATGTTAATGGTTTTAGGAGTTAGAAACTGAGTTTGCATGTGGCATTGAGACTGTTTCTGCTTCTGAGAAAGCAAGCAGAGCTGAGATTTTGGTTGCCGTCGATTCGGGTCGAGATGAAAGGATTTCTGTGAGGCGCTTGGGTTATGGTTTTGCTTGTCGAGGTAGGGGCCTTTTTCAGAAAACTACACTTTACGAATTGAAATTATTATATATGGATATTGATGTGAGAAAATGTATCTTTGAGTGATTGTATAAGTCTTATATAATTGTTGGTTGTCTTGGATGAATATGAATGCTTGGTTGGCTAGGTTATTGTTCATTTTTGTGAAATGGACTGTTCTTGAAATGCTTCTTTAAAGTTATTTTGTAAACCTTTGAAATCGAGTATACCCTGTTAGAAATTGATTTGAGTTTGAATTGGTGCTCTTGAAATATGATAATGATGCACTTTTGGAAACAACTTGATTTTGAACTGATTTGATTTTGAACTCGATAAAGAGGGTTGCGGAATGGTTTGGTTGGAACCCGGAAAGGGTGGCAGAGTCCAGGTTTTAGGGGAGGTGCTGCCAAAATTTCTGTGAAAATCCAAAATTCTATTCGAAATGTTATTTGGAGAGTCATGAGCCTAAGACTTGTACCATTTTACTTGAACTATTTACAAAGGTGATGAATTGTGTTTCGAAATGAATTACTGAAAAGAGAACTATGATTCAGCTTTGTTTCTTAAGAAAAGTATTTTTACCTTTGGATGCAAGACATTTAGAAGAAGCTTGTGTCTTAAGCTGTCTTAAAGGTGAAAAGGTTTATGTCTTTAAAATTAACTTGAGGAGTTCAATTGGAGGAGTTTCAGTGGTTTTGAAAGAACTTGAATCTTGATTGATAAACCTTATTTTTATGACGTTTACTTTAAAGTTCTGGTTTAGAAAAACTAAAATGATTTCCGAGCCATTGGAAACGTTTCAGATTTTTAACATGGGGTTGAAATTGGTTTTAGTTTAAGTAAAAGAAAGGATTTTGAAAATGTGGCTGGAGTAACTGATTACATGACTCGATTTGGCTTAAATTCTATTTTTATTTTTATTTATTCAAATCAAGAAAATTAAGGTTTTACAGATTTTAAACGAGTTTGAAATAAATGAGTTATGTTATTCTCCCCTAAAGACTTGAGACTCTGCTGAGGAACTTTTGTTACCAAATCCTATTTTAGAATGAATGATTTTGAATCTCGCAGAAATGGCTTTTGATTTGGTGTGGTTTCTGAAATGTTTAGAAAGATGTTGTGGAGAGTGGCCTTATTTTAAAAAAAAAAAGAGAAATTTACGTTTGAGGAGAAGTGGCTAGCCACCACGTGCTCATTAACCATGTTTTAAAAAGGGAAATTTACGTTTGAGGAAAAGTGGCTTATGAGCCTGAAATGATTTTTGGAATAGGAATTTTAAAGCCAAGGCTAGAAAGAATTGATTTTTTTATTTCAAAGTAAAGTAATATGAGAAAAAGTGATTTATGGCTTGAATGATGATTTTATGAGTTTGGTGATGTTGGATGGTGGAAGTACTATTATGTTATGAGGCGGATGACTGAGTATGAATATGGATAGTTATTGAGTTGATAAAGTGATTGTTGTACTTCTAATTATCTGAGATACGACTTTCCCTGAGTAAAAGCAGTGGCTAGCCACCACGTGCTCCAGGTTGAGACTCGATACTCTGCTGACCCTATGTCGTAAGTGTGGCCGGACACTGAAAGTTCTGGATGAGCTCGCCCCTGTGGATAAACACCAGTGTGGGTGTCGTGTATATATATATATATATATATATATTATATTGATAATTATGATTGTGAATAACTCGAGTTGGGGATGCGCGACAGAGGGACAGTCCAATGGTTAGCTACCAGGACTTGTCGGGTTGGCTTTATAATCGACAGATGAGACTCATCAGCCACTAGGATAGGCATTCATCATATGCATATGTGTGACATTGGTTGGGTGTACGTATTGTAATTGGTTTTCCTATGTGATTAATTATGTTTAATTGCTATTTGTTCTACTTGAAGTAATTGTTTGTTTGTACTTGAACTTTCCTACTTGTGTTTGTGACTGAAACTCTGTTGGATTGTGGTGATTGGTTGTAGTTTGGATTGTTTGGGCCTAGGGCCGAGGTTGATCATGAGTTGGGCCAAAGACCATGTTTAGTTGATGTTTCTGGTTTAGAAAAGTATGAAAAACTAAACTGATTCAGCATAGACTTAATGAACCTATGCCTGGAGCAGGTTGGTCATTCAAACTGTCTAGGAAAAACCTTTTGAAAGGCTTTTGATTTTTTGAAGAAATAACAGTTTCCTCTTTCAGAAAAGATTGCAGATTTTTAATGTTAAATCATCGGGTTTTGAAAGTATGCATAAGGCGGTTATTAATCACTGTAATTGTATTATTTTCACGTATCCTATTATAGTAATTCTCAAAAACCCTCTATTGAGAACCCTTTCGAAGACGATGTTCTCACTCCCCTACATGTCTTTTTTCTTTTTAGGTTATCAACGATGAGGTTCGGAAGGGCTTATTCTTTCTGTTTAGACGATAATTTGGATTGTTTTAGTATTTATGCTTCCCTTGCCTTTAATTTTGCAAGTTCTGTAAGAGGGATAGAATTTTGATATGAAATACTTGTAAATTAATAATAAGTATTTATAAGTATTATTTGTGAGTATTGTAAGTTGTATTGTATGTATGGATGTATGTTACCTATCAAAAATTATTTTGGAGTGGTAATACGGTTTAAGGTTTTAACAGGCTCATATTTATGTATTAAATACTCTGAGAGTCGTCGTAACATCATTATCTATCAGAGTCGCACAGCCGGAAGCATAAGCTTTGATAGTTAGGGTGTTACATTATGGTATCAGAGCAGTCCTTCCTGTAGAGCCTGAGGAATGGACCGACTATACTTCGATTGCATACTCTGAGTGTTTGTCATGTATTAGGTACGAGTTTTGGGTAAAGAGAATCGTGGGTTTTGGGAATGTTAGGAGTTAATTCTCGAGGTTTTTTGGTTAGGTGTCTCGAACTCTGTGAATGTTATGTAACTTGTCCTTTCTTGATGTGCCTCGAGGTCCATGTTTGCGATTCTTTTCTTGGATAATAATCGGATTATTTCCCAATCCTATCCTTTTGTTTATGTGCATTCTCGTCTGATCTAAACTGTATATGTCTGTTTACAATTCTTTGGAGTATCTCCTTTTACTTGTCTAAACTTTTCTCCTTGGCTCCTATACTCTTTGATGTAACTTTGAAAATTGTTTGATGTATCAAAAAGATCCTTGAAAACCTTAAAGGAATCATTATCAACTGAGTTGTCCTCCTTTGTAAGTTTTGTAATTCATCGGATCGGTTGAAAACTTGTTCCTTACTTCCTGCCTTGTTAATCTTGCTTGTTTTCTCTCGAATTGAGTTCCTTTCTTAAAGACAAATAAATTTCCCTTTTTAGCGCATTCTAGATGTCCTTATGAGGGTGCTATTTTAATACACTCGGAGTTTTGTTTCAAACCTTTTGAAAGAAGTATTGAACTCTTTTAAAGGAAAATTCAAATCAATCCTCCTCTTATTTGATTGCATTCATGGTCATTCTTTAAACTTTGATGAAGCTGTTTTAAAAATTAGGCATGTCCTCCTTTATATGAAAGTCTCAGAATTATATTTAACTGAAAACTTGTGTATTTGACATGCTTCACTTATTTTCTTTATGGACCCATAGGAAAATTTTATCTCGACCCTTCTTTTTAAATAAAGTTTGGTTCTCGTTGCAACTTTTATGCCCTTTTTGTTTGAATATGGATTTTTATAAATTTCCTTTGGTATCATGAGTTTCGAAAAAATAAAGGGCTTGTGAATTTTAGTAAAAACTTGATTTTTGACCAACTCTAACGAGACAGCTTGACTTTTGGACCTCCAAATTTTGTAAAACTTATTTTAAATAATAGATGGGTCCGTGAAGTTTATGACGTTCGAAGAACGGATAAAAAGTATTTTAAAACAAAAACGTTATGCATGTTTGAAGTTTGGTATGAAAATCTAAGATTTTGTAATTTTTGAAAGTTTTCAAATTTTTCTAAGGCAAGCGTATGCAGGAGAGGTGCTGTGTACGCGGCAATCCCTTTTTATCATTGTGCGTACGCGGGACCGGGGCATGCGTATGCATGACCCCTATTCTTCTAAAAACTTGTTTCTTTTACATTTCTAACTGTTCCCAACTTACTAATCTTTTCTAATCACCATTTAATTTTTATAACTAATGACTAGGTTTTGAGTACTGAGGTTGGTTATGATTTCCACTTTCGAAACTCTCCTATTCCGTTTTTTTAAACTAGGAAATTGTTTTGATGAATATAAATCAATTTTCTTTTGACTATATGTCAATTTTATGCATGTGTTTGGATAGTGATGCATGATGCACCCCGAAGACTATGTTGGTATAGAATTTCTCAATAAAATCCCGTTGCAAGTATAGCTCTTCCCAACAACAATCTTCGAGTATCAAATTTAGAAGAGAAATTGGTTATCACAAGTTCAACCCCAATAAAAGTAACCGAAGTATTCAAACCTCGGGTCGTCTCACAAGGAATGGGCAAACATGTGCTTCAACATTGGTTAGAAATCCGGGGTTGCAAGTCATGAGCAAGAAATTAAACTAGGAATCTTAACAAGCAAGTAATCTTGGAATGCAAGAAACTAATTCAATTGACTAGAGCAAGATGCAAATAATTCCAAACTAATAAAATAACAACCAATGTAATTCTATTCCAAACTAAACAAGTAACTATAACTAAGACAAGGCAATTGAGATTTTTGGGTTTTCAAATATGAATGATAAAAGTAACTCTTGGCTAATCATGGGAATTGGGGTCACTATCCTTGTCTAATAACCATATCTTGACAATTATGAGGAACCAAACTCATTAAGTTTACTTCTATACTTGAAGTATGTTAAATGGTTTGGCCAACATCAACCCATAAGGTCCAGCCTAACTACCAATTAACTTGATAGTAGGCTAGTGTCAATGGCTATCAAATTGACCAATAAGGGTTCCCAAATCATCAAATCAATTAGACCCAACGACTCAAGCTTACCCAATTCCCTTAGCCTAGGCCAAGAGTAAAAAGGACTACTCCATAATCAAAGAAAACATTTCATCAAACACATGGTAAGCATTAATAAAAGACCTATTTAAATTACAATTAAATTGGAACTAACAAGTACCCACTAACAATTATCAACATACAATCATTCAAATAACACAATTCATCATGGAAATCATCAATGCAGCAATAACAAATCAAGATCTACAAGATTCATGAAATGGATATAAAATGACAAACAACAAGGAAACATAAAACTAACACAAGATCTAAACAAAATTATACTAGAGAATTCAAATTGAACAATTAAAACTAGTAATTAACAAGATCCAATTCAAAATTCAACAAGGGAAGATCAAATTAAAGCTATATCTAGAGAGGAACAAGGATTTCTCTCTCTAGAAGAACAAAGAACCAAAACTAGCTAAAATTTATGTCTATGTGTAAAATGATTGATCCCCCCTTTTCCCTATCATCCTTGGGTCTTTTCCATGCAGAAACAGCTTGAATTTGGGCCTGATGAGCCTCAAAAATCGCCAGGCACAATTTTCTTTAATGAGGTCACGTGCAGCCTTCCGCACGTGCACGCCATGCGTGCGTGCGCGCTGATTGCTTTTGTGATCCACGCATGCACGCCATGTGCGCGTGCGCGTCGATGGGATTTCTCTTATCCGCACGGATGCGTCCAACCTTGCGCGCCGCTTCCAGCTATCCTCATGCACGCATGCGTGTGAAGTGCGCGTGCGCGCCCATTCTGAAGTTCCCAAAATTCAAATCTTCATGTTCCTTCCTCTTGTGCATGCTTTCTTTCTCTCTTCTAGGCCATTCTTGTCCTAAAATTCCTGAAATCACTCAACAAATACATAACGGCATCGAATGGCAATAAAAGAGGATCAAAATATAGCAATTCTAAGCCAAAATAAGCTTGTTTTTCATCTTGAAGCAAAATTAGGAAGAGAACACAAAACCATGCAATTCTAGTGAATAAGTGTGAGAAATATTGACAAAACCCCCCAAATTCTACATAATATAAACTACAAAATTGGGGTTTATCAAATCTCCCCACACTTAAACCAAGCATGTCCTCATGCTTAAAATAAAAAGACCAAAGATCATGGTGAGAAAGGGTTTATGAAATGCAAACTACCTAAATGAATATAGGCAACTAAAGTAAAATCATCTATCTACTTGGTCAAGGGTAAATCTATCCTTCAAGAACACATATGAGCATACGGGGTGAAAATGCTATGTAGTTCATGAATCCTACCAATTTGAACATCAACATGGAGTGCATATAACTTGCTAGATGAACGCTTGTGAAAGCCAGGAACAAGGAGTTGAGCATCGAACCCTCACCGGAAGTGTATCCACTCTATTCGCTCGAGTGTATAGGGTTCGTCACTCAATCCTCTCCTAATCATGCTTTCCAAGATTTGTCTTTCATCTAACAATCAACAATTACTTAATGCATACTTACAAGTATCATGAGGTCTTATTCATGGGTTGTAATGGGGCTAGGGTGAAGGTAAAGATGTATATGGTCAAGTGAGCTTAAAATTTGAGTCCTTGATTAACCTAAGATCCCACTAGACACATAGAACAACCTATACAACTATAATACAATATCTAGCTACCCATATGTTTCACTTTTCGCATACTCATGCATTCCCTTCAATTCACATCCCACATGCATTGTTATTATTACCTTGTCTTGGGGCATTTTTGTCCCCTTTCATTGCTTTCTCTTTTTTTTTTGGTCCCCTTTTTCTTGGGGTTTCATGTACAAAAGTTCCAATGCATATGGCTCAATGATTCAATACATGAGTATGTTCCCAAATCCTAGAATTTTCAATGACAACTACAATACACCTCTTTACATCTACCCAAATTCCCAAGTACACCCTCCCATTTGAATGACACACACCCTAACTTACCTAAGCTAATCAAGGATCCAAATCTAGGGACATTCATTGTTTTTCGTTTAGGGTTGTTGATGCGCTCTTTTTAAGAACAAAGAGGGTTTATCATAGGCTCAAAACTGGTTAGTAATGGTAGATAAAAGGGTTAAGGCCGTTTAGGAAAAGTGACTATTGAAATGATGGCCCCAATCATGTAAATGCATTCATACATAAAGTAATGGACATATAGAATCAGACAAAGCAAGGATTACAATCATAGAGAGAGAACAATGCACACAAGAATGGGAATTAATGGTTAGAAGATATAACCACACAATTGGCTCAAAACTCACATGCTCCTGTTCTTAGCTCAATCACTATGTTCCAAAATACATTCTTGAAGTAAGTTTTTCACAAAATTTTTTTTTTCAAAATTGGTAGGGTACCCCAAAACACAGTTTCTTGGGAAAGAAGTCATTATTTTGACCAAGTAACTCTATAGGAACTAGCTATCATGCAAGGAGGATTTACAAGCAAAACTAACTACACATGCAATGTACTAACTGCTAAGCAAAAGATAAATTCATGGGTGTTGAAAGGAAGAGATTGTTACCCATGGAGATCGGTCGAACGACCTCCCCACACTTAGAATTTAGCACGGTCCTCCGTGCTACCAACAATGTGCAAAGGACGGTCGGGACCGGAACCTTCACTATCCCCTCCATCAGAGCTTCCATCACTTGAGTTTGAGGTGGATGTGAATATTTTGGGTTCCTCCATGCTAGGGGTAACACAACGCAGAAGCTTCTTGATGTAAGTGTACCGGCGTTGGTTGCGCCGCTCATATCTATTAATCTTCTGGTGCAGATCTTCTATCCTTTGATGTGTGGATCTTTGTCGTGGTGGTGGCGATGAGGTGGAAGGAATAGTAGATGGAAGGGCTATGTCAAGGCTTGGGTCGTTCATGGGGAGATGTAAATATTTTTCGCTTGGGACCACATCGCCCTTAGCCGGAATTATAGCCTTCGTATCCATATCTTCCCAAGGAACACCCGCAGCAGCAACTAAATCGGATACCAATGCTGGAAATGGCAAATTACTCCGGGCGTGGACTTGTCCCATCGCTTGCTTGACAAGAAGTGGAATGTTCACCGGTCTCTTCGTGAGAATACACCAAACAAGCAAAGCGAGATCCGCCGTGAATGACGACTTATGAGTGCTAGGTAGCACATAGTGGGATAAGATCTGGGCCCAAGCTCTAGCTTCTACAGTGAAGAAACGTGCGTCAATGCACTTGGGCCTCATCCTGAATCGACCATGGGTCCAAAATATCTCTGGTTCAGCAATGACTCGGAGGATCGAGTCCCAATCAAATCCAAACTTTTCTCACTGACGTAAGACCTCTTGGTAGCCATCCATGTCACGTGTTACCGGTAAGACATTAAGCACTTGCTGAATGGCCTCTTCTGAAACCGATACTTGCTTTCGGTGCACGTATACCGATTGAAGAGAGGGAAGATGGTAGTTAGTGTAGAATTCTACCACCCATGAGAGGTTGACCTCTTGTGGTTTTCTCAGAAGAAACTCTCATCCTCACCGTTCAATGCGGGGTAGAATACAAGGAGCAACTTTGTCCGGCGGAGTGAGTAGATGCTCAGCATGATAGTTCCTCTCAACCATGGCGGGGAACACAAGTTCACAGAAGCGGTTGGAGAACTTTGAAGAATCTTTTGCCGGTTTGCTCTTCTCGTTCTCATCAATAGGAGCGGGTGCCTTCGACTTCTTAGATAGAGGTTTGGCTCCTAATGAATAATGCGCCTTAGAGTTTGACCTTTGGGGTGCCCTCTTTGCGGCCGGTTTCCTTGAAGCTTTCTCCTTGCCTTTCTTGGTGGCCACCCTGAGAAAGGAAGGGAAATAGGAAAGCATTAAACCCAAAGAACCATCTCAACAAAAATATGCAAGTGAAAGATATTGCCCAAAAGAAATATTGTAACAAAGTAATCATAGAAACATGGGTCACAACACTTGGCATGGGATGCAAGAGAAAGTAAAGCATGCAATATGGCATGAGAAGAATAATCTCAAGCATCCATAACAAAGAGCAAGTCATGTTCAATGAGTATCTAATTAGCAAGCAAAGTGGACTCAATGCGTATAGAAGACAACAAGTGAGTAAGGAGGAAGCACCAAATTGAAGATATATGATTAAAATAAACCAAGATGGCAATCGTGCATTTCCTCGAACATTTGGTCTGCATTTATCAAGCAATGAGCAATTACGAGATACTCAACCAATTTGAAGCCCAAAATGAAATATCAATCATCACATAACATCACTTACATGACAAAGACAATGAAAACAATCAAGAAGAACCATCAAAGCAAATTAAATTTAAATTCAACGACCATGGAAAAACATGAAGAAGGAAAAAGTGAACAAACAAAAAGTAAGTAGTAAAAGCGTGCAACTAAAAGAGAAAATAAGTAAATAAACAAGAAAAATCTAACTAGAAGAAGAGACCATGCAAAGAAAGTAATAGATGTGATATGGAAGAAGTAAAACCTTGAGAAGTGTAAAAGAACAAGGTGGAGTTTTCTTTTGTGAAGATGAGAAAGAGAAGAGAGAGATGTAGGGCCACCGGAATGGTGGTAGTCGCCGGTAAGTGGCCGGAGACGGTGGTGAAGTAAGGAAGAAGAGAGAAGAGAAGAGAGGTGATGGAGAAGGAAGAAGAAAAAATAGGAAAGAAGATGGAAGAGGGATATGAGCAGGGCGCGCCAGCTTTAAAACTGGTTAGCGCGACGGTGCGCGCGCGCACGGTACGCTGGCGCGTCGGTGAGGGTTAGTCGAGGGACGCTTGCGCGTCATTGGCACGTACACGTGAATGCAGCTGTGCCCCTGGCACAGGACAGGCACAAAGTTGGCCTAAGTCTCGGGTAAATTGTACCAGAGTTGGCATGCAACACAGGCGCACGGACGCGCACAGTGCGCGGATGCGTGCCTGAGCCAATTGGCGACCGGCGCGGATGCGCGCAGTGCGCGGACGCGTCAGTGTGGGCACAGATTAGGCACAAGTATGGCACAACTCTATGGTTTTTGTACCAGGGAGTTCTTATAGCGCCATCGGCGCGCGCGCGCACAGTGTGCTTGCGCGTCGATGGTCAAATTGCAAGGGGCGCGTAGGCGGCACATATGTTGGCGCGTGGGTGCCTAGCACGAAATGGGCAGAAAGTGGGCATGAGTCTCGGGTTTTAGGCTAAAGAGTAAGAAATACACCTCCGGCGCACGCGCGCACAGTGCACTCACGCGCAGATGCCCCTTTTTCCTTGCCTTTTTTTTTATACAACATAGGAAAAAGCTATTCTAACACATTTTTGGCAGGTGTTCAAGCTAGTAGTCAAGGAAACACTTATAAATTCATGCACCATTCAAGACAAAGCATTTTCTCTAACTTCAACAATTCATCCATACCAAAATGATGAAAACTATATAAACATCCTATCTATCCAACAAGAACAATAAAACTAATAATCCTATGCAATCAACAACACCAAGAAGTCACAAAATTCACAAGAATCTAAAGCTAAAAACAAGAATGAATACACAAGAAAGATCTTACCACGGTGGGGTGCCTCCCACCAAGCACTTTTCTTTAACGTCCTTAAGTTGGACGCTCAGTCGCTTAAGCTTCTCCTCCTCTAGGTGCATCCGTTAGCAGGAACACCTCTAGTTCTTTTGGGAGCTTGTAGCCATGGTACTTCTTCACTCTATGTCCATTCACCTTGAAAGTTGCTTCACTTTTAGGATCAAACAACTCCACCACTCCATAGGGCTTTATTTCCTTCACCTTGAAGGGTCCTTCCCATCTAGAACGGAACTTGCCAGGCATGAATCTAAGCCTCGAGTTGTAGACAAGAACCTCATCACCTTCTTGAAAATCCTTCTTCCGGATGTGATGATCATGAAATGCCTTAGTCTTTTCCTTGTAAATCCGGGCATTCTTATACGCTTCATTCCTCAAACACTCGAGCTCCTCTAGCTGTAATTTTCTGGCTACACCCGCCTTGGTTGGATCCATGTTGCACTGCTTTACCGCCCAATAGGCTCTATGCTCAATTTCTACCGGTAGGTGGCATGCCTTACCATAAACGATTCAGAAGGGACTCATCCCTAACGGAGTCTTGTAGGCCGTCTTATACGCCCATAGTGCATCTCCTAACCGGAAGCTCTAATCCTTCCTTTGTGGATTGACCACTTTCTCCAAGATTCTCTTGATCTCCTGGTTGGACACTTCCGCTTGTCCATTGGTTTGCAGATGATAAGCAGTGGCAACCTTATGCAATACCCCATAGCGCTTGAGTAGTGCCTCTACTTTCCTGTTACAAAAGTGGGATCCTTGGTCGCTCACGATTCCTCGTGGCGACCCATAACGACATATAATGTGATTTCTAATAAAAGAAACAACGGTATTAGCTTCGTCAAGGCGGGTAGGTATTGCTTCTACCCATTTTGACACGTAGTCAACCGCTAACAGAATATATAGATACCCACTTGAGTTGGGAAATGGTCCCATAAAGTCAATGCCCCATACATCAAATATCTCACAGAACAACATAGGTTGCTGAGGCATCTCATCCCCTTGGGACGTATTTCCCGACTTTTGACACTGATGGCAAGACACACAGAACCGGTTAGCATCCTTGAACAAGGTTGGCTATCAGAATCCACAATCCAACACCTTTTTAGCTGTTCTTTGTGGGCCAAAGTGGCCACCATATTCGGACGAATGGCAAGCTTCAAGAATAGGTTGAATTTCAGATTTTGGCACACATCTTCGAATTACTTGGTCTACGCCTCTCTTCCACAAGTGAGGGTCATCCCAAATGTAGTATTTGGAATCACTCCTCAACTTGTCCCTTTGATTTTTAGAAAAGTTGGGAGGGAAGATTTTCACAACCAGGTAGTTCGCCATTGGGGCAAACCAAGGAAAACTATCCGACACAGCATGCAAACTATCCAATGGGAATGAGTCATTGATTGGAAATGGGTCAAATTTTAAATTCTCAAGGCGGCTTAAATCATCCGCAACAAAGTTTTGAGACCCACTCCGGTCCCTAATCTCAATGTCGAATTCTTGCAAAAGCAAGATCCAACGTATGAATCTAGGTTTTGACTCATTCTTTGTCAATAAGTACTTTAAAGCTGCATGTTCCGTGTATACCACTATCTTGGACCCTAGCAAATAAGATCTGAATTTATCTAAAGCATGAACAATAGCTAGGAGTTCCTTTTCCGTAGTGGTATAGTTGGATTGTGCTGCATCTAGTGTCTTACAAGAGTAAGCAATGACATAAGGGAGTTTACCATCGCGTTGTGCAAGCGCGGCACCTCCAGCATGGTTTGACGCATCGCACATTATCTCGAATGGCAATGTCCAATTGGGGCCTTGCACAATCGGTGCTGTGGTAAGAACTCTCCTTAACTCTTCAAATGCATTCACACATGCACTGTCAAACTCAAAATCCACATCTTTTTGGAGTAGGCACGACAATGACAAAGCAATTTTGCTGAAATCTTTGATAAAGCACCTATAGAATCCTGCATGTCCCAAAAACGAGCGGACCTCCCTCACAGATGAGGGGTGAGGTAAAGTGGTGATAACATCGACCTTGGCCGGGTCTACTGAAATGCCTTCATGAGAAACTACATGTCCCAACACTATGCCTTGTCTTACCATAAAGTGACATTTTTCAAAATTCAAGACAAGGTTAGTGTAAACACATCTAGCTAAGACCTTGGCCAAGTTCTCTAAGCAACAATCAAATGAAGTTCCATAAACACTGAAGTCATCCATAAAGACTTCCAGACAATTTTCCATTAGATCAGAAAAGACACTGGTCATACACCGCTGAAAAATAGCAGGTGTATTACATAGTCCAAATGGCATCCTTTTGTAGGCAAAGGTGCCAAAAGGGCAAGTAAATGTTGTCTTTTCTTGATCTTCAGGAGCGATGTGAATCTGGAAGTAACCAGTGAATCCATCAAGAAAGCAATAATGGGATTTACCCGCCAAACGGTCCAGCATCTGGTCGATAAAGGGCAAAGGGTAGTGGTCCTTTCTTGTAGCGGCGTTCAACCTCCTATAATCGATGCACACTCGCCACGCATTTTGTACTCTCTTGGTGACCACTTCACCATCATCCTTTTTAACCGCAGTGATGCCCGATTTCTTGGGAACAACCTGGACCGGGCTTACCCATTCACTGTCAGAAATTGGGTATATGATATCCGCATCAAGTAGCCTAGTGACCTCCTTCTTTACCACATCAAGGATGGTCAGGTTGAGCCTCCTTTGCGGTTGCCTAACCGGCCTAGCTCCCTCTTGTAGAAATATACGATGCATGCACTTGTGAGGGTCAATCCCCATAATATCGGCTAGGCTCCAACCAATTGCCTTCTTGTACTTTCTTAGAACATCTAGGAGCTTTTCTTCTTCACTAGAAAGCTCACTAGCAATAATGACTGGAAACTTTTGGTTGTCCTCTAAGAAAGCATACTTTAAATGAGATGGAAGAGGCTTCAATTCACTCTTTGCCTCAAGCTGAGGTTCCTTTTCATCAAGCTCACGGAGTTCATTCTCAACAACATTCTCGTGTTCATCCTCTTGGTCATCCGTCTCTTCAACAATAGGGTAGCATAACTTGTTGTGGTCTTCTTCTCGCATTTCCGCCACCACTTCATCGATTACATCACATCGGAGAACGGAATGCTCTTCGGAAGGATGCTTCATGGCTTCTTCCAAATTGAACTTGATAGTTTTGTCTCCAACCTCAAAGGAATATGTGCCGGTGAAGGCATCTAACTTGAACTTAGAGGTCTTGAGGAAGGGTCTACCAAGTAGAAAGGAAGATGGGCTTCTATTTTCTGTTGGAGGTATTTCAAGAATGTAAAAGTCAACCGGAAAGACCAAGTCCTTGATTGCCACAAGTACATCTTCCGCTATTCCCATCACAGTGATCACACTTTTATCGGCTAATGCAAACTTCTCCGCCGACTTCTTTAATGGAGCTTAATTCAACCGCACAAAAATAGATAATGGCATGATGCTTACGCAAGCTCCTAGATCACACATACAGTCATGAAAAGTGCGTCCACCAATACAACAAGACACTAAACAAGGTCCAGGGTCACCATATTTTTTTGGAATAGGTTCCATCAAGGAAGAAATTGAACTACCCAAGGATAATGTCTCCAACTCTCCTATCCTATCCTTGTGTGTACATAAGTCTTTCAGAAATTTTGCGTACTTCAGAATTTGTTGGATAATATCAAGAAGCGGTACGGTTACCTCAACTTTCTTGAACACTTGAAGCATGTTCAAATCAAATTCTAGGATCTTCTTTTCTTTCTTCACCAAGGAAGGGAATGGGATAGGAATGGACTCATCCACTATAGCTTTCCTCTTGGGTTCCTTAAGGCTTACTCCTTCTTCATCATGCTTTTTGTCTACCTCTTCCTCTTCATGTGGAGCTTCAACGACCACCTCTTCTTCATGGATGTCTTCCATGACCCTAGGAGGTATCTCCTCCAATGTAGTCTCCGACCGTAGAGTGATGGCGTTGAGACCGCCCTTGGGGTTTGGTTGGGGTTGGAAAGGTAGGCTAGAAGAGCTTGAGGGTTGGTTGGTGTTGTTGGAGGATGACATGGACATCTTCGAAATTATGTCGGTAATATTGGCCAGTTGAGCGCCCATGGTATCGAATTGAGCCTTGTAGCTCTCATCCCGTTTCTCCATAACGGCTCTAAGCTCATCAAATTGATTAGTGGAAGATGAAGAGGATTGGTTGGATTGTTGTCTATAGTGTGGTGCTTGGTATTTGGTGTAGTTGTTTTGGTTTTGGTTGTGGTGACTTTGGTTGGCTTGGTGGTTGTTGTTGTTGTGTTAGTATTGAGATGAAGATTGGTTGTTGTTGTAATGAGAAGAAGAGTTGTTCCATCTTTGGTTTTGATTGCTCCCTTGTGCATTGTCCCTCCACCCTTGATTTTGATTACTACCATGAGAGTAGTTGTTTTGGCCTTGAGAAGGATAGGGCGGACGATTGTTATAGTTCACATTGGCCACGACAAGCGCATGCTCTTCTTGAATTTAATGGCATTGATCAGTGTAATATGTGGTGCTAGAGCACAAACAACAAATTTTATGAGGGCCTTCAAGTTGAGCAACTTGAGGTGGGGCTTGGATGGCTTGGATGGAGTAGTATTCCTTTTGATCTTTTTGTATTTGAGTGAGGATAGTGGTCATGTCCCCAAGCACCTTGGTTAAGCTTGCTTTGGAAGGGGGTGGTTCTACCACACCCTTGAGAGGATTACTTCTCACCCTCACATGTTGTGTAGCCTCGGCAACATCATTTATCAATTTCCAAGCTTCTCCCTCCGTCTTGTTTTTTGAAAGAGAACCGCCACTAGAAGCGGTGAGCAATCTTCTATCTTCCGTACAAAGACCTCCAGTGAAGTAACTAATGAGCAAGTGAGTGTTCAATCCATGGTGTGGACAAGATTCCAATAGCCTCTTGAACCCAATACTCATACAAACTCTTTTGGTCCTTTTGCATTATACCCGAAATCTCCTTCCGGATGTAGTCGGTCTTCTCTGGTGGGAATAATTTATCTAGAAACTCTCTTCTTAAGAAATCCCAATTAGTCACAATCTCATCTGGTTGTGAATAAAACCACATCTTTGCTTGCCCTTCAAGAGAGAAAGGGAAGGCAAAAACCATAATAGCCAACTCATCGGCTCTATGCCTTCGAGCCGTAGAATAAGCAACTTGAAAATCTCTTAGATGTCAGATGGGGTCTTGACCTGGCAACCCATGATACTTAGGAAGTAGATTTATCAAGCTACTCTTCAACTCAAATTTTGGGTCAAGGTTAGGATACATTACTTGCAAAGGTTGAAGTATGATATCCGGAGCTCCTTGCTCGTGCAAAGTGATCCATCGTGGCTCCGCCATGTATGGCTCACCTGTAGGATGCAAAGATGTATTAGTAGTGCCAACAGAAGAATAAGAAGTAGCGGACTCCAAGTCACTCTCGGTACCGTCTAGTGATTCGGTATGTTCCTCAAGAGAGGCCGAAGTACTAGCTGTATAATCCAACCACCGTCTAGCTTGCCGAGTGTGTAACAAAGTTCTTTCAATCTCAGCATCGAACTCGGCTAAGCTAGAATTCGGTTGAGACCGAGTCATCAAACTTGGAAGTCATAGCACACATACAAAAGAAATCTAAACAATAGCTAAGTATTGAAAGAAGGTAAACTATCTACAATATTCACATATTCACATAACCAATATCAAGGCATATGTTGCAACCATTCCCCGGCAACGGTGCCAAAAATTTGATGCGCTCCTAAGACTATGTTGGTATAGAATTTCTCAATAAAATCCCGTTGCAAGTATAGCTCTTCCCAACAACAATCCTCGAGTATCAAATTTAGAAGGAAAATTGGTTGTCACAAGTTCAACCCCAATAAAAGTAACCAAAGTATTCAAATCTCGGGTCGTCTCACAAGGAATGGGCAAACATGTGCTTCAACATTGGTTAGAAATCCGGGGTTGCAAGTCATGAGCAAGAAATTAAACTAGGAATCTTAACAAGCAAGTAATCTTGGAATGCAAGAAACTAATTCAATTGACTAAAGCAAGATGCAAATAATTCCAAACTAATAAAATAACAACCAACGTAATTCTATTCCAAACTAAACAAGTAACTATAACTAAGACAAGGCAATTGAGATTTTTGGGTTTTCAAATATGAATGATAAAAGCAACTCTTGGCTAAGCATGGGAATTGGGGTCACTATCCTTGTCTAATAACCATATCTTGACAATTATGAGGAACCAAACTCATTAAGTTTACTTCTATACTTGAAGTATGTTAAATGGTTTGGCCAACATCAACCCATAAGGTCCAACCTAACTACCAATTAGCTTGATAGTAGGCTAGTGTCAATGGCTATCAAATTGACCACTAAGGGTTCCCAAATCATAATCCATTAGACCCAATGACTCAAGCTTACCCAATTTCCTTAGCCTAGGCCAAGAGTAAAAAGGACTACTCCATAATCAAAGGAAACATTTCATCAAACACATGGTAAGCATTAATAAAAGATCTATTTAAATTGCAATTAAATTGGAACTAACAAGTACCCACTAACAATTATCAACATACAATCATTTAAACAACACAATTCATCATGGAAATCATCAATGCAGCAATAACAAATCAAGATCTACAAGATTCATGAAATGGGTATAAAATGACAAACAACAAGGAAACATAAAACTAACACAAGATCTAAACAAAATTATACTAGAGAATTCAAATTGAACAATTAAAACTAGTAATTAACAAGATCCAATTCAAAATTCAACAAGGGAAGATCAAATTAAAGCTAGATCTAGAGAGGAACAAGGATTTCTCTCTCTAGAAGAACAAAAAACCAAAACTAGCTAAAAATTATATCTATGTGTAAAATGATTGATCCCCCTTTATCCTAGCATCCTTGGGTCTTTTCCATGCAGAAACAGCTTGAATTTGGGCCTGATGAGCCTCAGAAATCGCCAGGAACGATTTCCTTTAATGAGGTCATGTGCAGCCTTCTGCGCGTGCGCGCCATGCGTGCGTGTCCGCCGATTGCTTTTGTGATCCACTCGTGCACGCCATGTGCGCGTGCGCGTCGATGGGATTTCTCTGATCCGCGCAGATGCGTCCAGCCTTGCGCGCCACTTTCAGCTATCCTCATGCACGCATGCGCATGAAGTGCGCGTGCGCGCCCATTCTGAAGTTCCCAAAATTCAAATCTTCATGTTCCTTCCTCTTGTGCATGCTTTCTTTCTCTCTTCTAGGCCATTCTTGTCCTAAAATTCCTGAAATCACTCAACAAATACATCACGGTATCGAATGGCAATAAAAGAGGATCAAAATATAGCAATTCTAAGGCAAAATAAGCATGTTTTTCATCATGAAGCAAAAAAAGGAAGAGAACACAAAACCATGCAATTCTAGTGAATAAGTGTGAGAAATATTGACAAAACTTCCCAAATTCTACACAATATAAACCAAAAAATTGGGGTTTATCAATGCACCTCAACATTTTCTTCTTACTTTTTCAAACTTTACATAATCTTCTTCAACTTGAGTTTGTATTAAGGTAAGGTCACATCTATGCTTTCGTCGTTCATTTACAAATGTGTTGTTGCATATTTTCTCTTTCGGAATGTAAAATAAATTTCTTTAGTTCTGATTCTTATGGGCAATGCATTCGAAAGAGTTTCATCCATACTTGAATCTTGTGAGTTTGTCTTTGGCCTTGGATTTTCTTTTTTATAAACCTCATATTCCTTGACTCAGCTTGAATTCGTTTCAGACTGTTGTATTGTTTTCTAATCCTTAAGGTGGTCTCTTAAACTCTTGTGGACGCCATCCTTGTCACTTGTCCTTTATCTCTAGTCTTGTATCTTTCTGAATAAACTCAAAGGTTGCCTTAGAGTAACATATGACCTTTAAGCATAGCAAGCGAAACATTAGCCTCTTTAGAATGCTGTCCGTGAACGTAAAAGGGTGGATCGGTAAGTGTGTAACGTTATGAGGAGTGTGGTAGTTTTGTTCCTTGTGAAAGTTTGCGGGTATTAGGATTGTGACCGGTTATAGGGTTGTAAAGTAGTGGATAGAGTTGGAAAGTTGAAACTCTGAAGTGGGTACGATATCTGTGAGTCAACGTTATATTTGTTGCCTTAATACCAGCCTGCCTTGTGACCTTTGGCCACTTTAACTACCGTCTTACTTTTGCGAATGCCTATCTTAATACCAACCTACCTTGTAAACTTGCATTTCTTTTTCTGTTTCTCTAATTCTCGGTAAAATCTTGAAACCATATGACCTTATGCATCGAACCTTCTTGTATCTTCTGCCTTACACTATACCCTACCTTTATATTTAAGTCTCATGATTATGTGGTATTTGAACAATTATATGTATATCTATATATGCTAAGGTTTCTTACATTTCTAAAAAGCATTCAAAAGTAGAATACTAAGAGCCCATTTGGGAAGTAGCAGAAGCTACTTTTTCTGACTTTTGAATTATGAAAAGTCACAGTACGCGTGTTTGGCACTATTTTAAAAAGAACTTTTAACTTTTCGAAAAGTTAATTCATAGCTTTTTGAAGAAGTAGAAATATATGACTTCTCCTCCTCGATAAGTTATTCTATCATTTCCGTAAAAAAATGACCTCAAAACAAAAAAATCTACTTTCATTCTTGGCTCTGTAAAAAAATACTGGAAATACTGGCCCCCCACCACCATTTTCACCCAAGGTTCCATCTGCTAGAAGCATTGGCCTTCCACCATCATTTTCAAGTAATGATTTATCTGCTGAAAATATTGACCCTCCACCACCATTTTAAAACAATGTTCCATCTGAACCACCTATTGCATATATTCCTTCCAGTTTTTTTTATCATTTTACCACTCTATTTTTATTATTAAAATTATATTTAACATTGTGTGTGGTATAAAATCTCAGTTTTAATTTTATTTTTTTTCCATGTGATTTTATTTTTATATAGTTGCTATTATTTTTATAGTTAGTTATAGCAAGTTCTTGACCCCAATAAAAGAGGAGGGAATTCTAATAGAAGTAAAAAAAAATAAAAAAATAGCAATAAAATATACATTGACACACATTTTACATTTGTTTTTTATTTTTATCTACCATATCATACACAATAAAACAACAAACACTAACTACATAATAATTTTTTTGGCATTACCATCAACATTATTGTGAATTAAAATTTTATTACTATTTACCACATACAAGAATACCGATGTGGGTGAAGATGAAGTAGAAGAACCAGTTTCTACCTAAAAAATAGAACTAATAACAGAGCAAATAAAGAATTAATTGTCTAAACAATTGTATTCTTAGTGATTAGGTTGTAGAAAATCAACATTCAATATTGAAAAGTATTTGTTATCATCGTTGTTTTAATATCCTTTTTTGTGAAAAAATTGTATTTTTTGAGTTATTTATCCAAACGCTACAACTTTAAAATAAGTACTTCTATAACTAAAAATCCAAACACAAAATAACTTATTTATAAGCTGCTATTAATAAAAGTCCTTATAAAAAGAGCTTATTTAAGTTGTTTACCCAAACTGGGCCTAAGACCAGGTACTATCTTATGTATTACTTGAATTTTCGAGAGCAAAAGTTTTTATAAGCAGGGTAGAATATAAGACCCCGGATTTTGAAAAGTTATTGATAAATTATTTATGATTTATTATACTTAATTAAGATTATAATTTTTTAGGGATTTTCGTATACAAGTGGAGTAACACTACAAGAAACACCGTTAAAATCGACGGCCAAATCGACGACTTTGCCGTCGATAATATTAAAAATCGACGATAAAATTGATGATGTTAGTCGTCGCTTTAAAACGTGTCGATTTTTCAAAAACCTAATAAAATCGACAGCTACAGTGTCGATAATATAGGTTTAAGATTTTTACATATTTAATAAAAGCGACACCTTTGTCGTCGATAATATTATCTAAAATCGACGACACTTGTGTCGATATTTTTATTTATTAAAATTGATAAATTAGTTGTCAATTTAATTATTAAATTACCGACATATTTTCCATTTTCTTTTGTCTATTTTACATTAAAAATCGACAACATTGCCGTCGATTTTTGTCTATGTTAAATTTAAAAAGCGACAGCATTGCCGTCGATTTTATTGTAACCAAAGATGCAAATGATAAGAGCGGGGTCATATAGAACCACAAATTGGAATCTAAATTCATTAATTTCATATTGTAACAAATTAATAAACATACACTAATTATGCCACTACTATAATGTTTATAGAAATAAAAAAGTTTTATAAGATGAAAATGAACTACTCACAAGATATGCTTTTACAAATAATTCAGAATAATCCCTTGTCTTTATGAATTGCTTCAAGATCTCATTGCGCTCCATATCCAGATTGTTATCAAGCATATCAATATAGCTGCATTTTTAATGGAAAAATGAGACAACTCAATTAAACACATGAAGAGCACACTAAATAGGAAACCCAATAACAATAAGAATCCATACATGTGGCTGAAAGAAACCATCAGAGTCCTCATCGAGTTCACTCATATCTATTCTTGCCTGTGTAAGTGAAATCTGAATGGCCATAACGATTAGGTAGCAATCATTAGATATCAGATAGATTCAAGGTACAAGCTATGGTACAATAACACTGTTGACCAATAACTGAGAATCTGAAGTGAATAGGCCTCTTCTCTTAATAACTTGGTTATATAACTGTGGTACAATGGTTTTTATATTTTCTTTCATATAGACAAATTCTATCGGTTTCAATTGTACCTTGAGAACTATTAATAAGGTTAATTATTTGGAGCATCTTGTATGAGAATTTGATTTAAGGCAAAAAAGCAACTTGAGCATTGTGCAATTTTTATCCCATCACTTCACATGTTTCTTATCAGCTATTTTATTCAAATGGGAACTTCTTGAATAGCAATTATTTTGAATGAAACACCCTTTTTTTTTAGTACAATGAATTGGGTTAAAAATTGGTCAATCAAGACATGCTCTTGTGATTCCACTCAAATTTGTCAAAATTCACTGCACGTACACACATAACACATTCGATGATTTAAATAAGTATAATATATAGCATATAAAATATTACATTATACATCTATGTATTATTAATAAGCTACTTATTAATAAGCTACTTATTAATGTAAATACCAGATAGGATGACTAAGTTATTGAGATCAAGTCCATCATTGTTAAACTTAGTTTGCAGGGTGGTGAAGTTATCAAATAGAGCAGGAATATTTTTTGTTGCTTCTAACAAATTAGAAACTAAACCATCCCTTCTACCTATTGGAACTTTCCAGAGGAGTCCACCCTGAAGAAAATTTCATGTTAATTATATAATATTAGTGTTGATGAATGATTATTATGTTGATGTACTCACAATGGCAACAATAGAGTCTCTGGCAGCCAAAGTAAGATATTAGCACAAGAAACAACACCAGCGCATGCAGCTTCTACAAGGCTCTTTATTCCCTCAATGAAGTCAAACCCTCTCACTGTCAAGTTTGGCGGAGCATTCTTCTCAGCTTGCTTGTTTCTGTTGTTCAGAAGCACTGATCCATCACACCCTTGAAAATTAAAACTTGGGTTATTTTGAAACACAACAAGATAATTAGTAATTATTTAAGTAATAACTAAATAATTACCCTAATAAAACAATCATGAAAATGTATTCTAATTAATGCAGCTGCAAGTGAAGGAGCATTATAGATGTGCTCATTCACAAAATCAGAAATAATCTTCTCAACTTTTGGGCAACTTTTAGCATGGAAACCCAAGCTAGTAGCATCATCTATTACACAATTTTCTCTTAAGCAAACCCACATTGCATCCAAATCATCAGCAATCAGTGTTCAATATTCAAGAAAAATGTCACCAACTAAGAAAAGTATCACAAGTTTAAGCAGATATAACCAATGAATAAGTTAGCCAGAAAATGATACCTTCAGAAACATGTACTTTGCCAATTGCTGTACTGTATGACTGACTGATCCTTCTTCAGGTTTCTGCATGAAGGCACATAAATTTTCAAGAACGTAGTTAATCATAGTTACCATATACAAAGATACATGAAAAAGAATAGTTACCATAGAATTAACATAATACATTTTATACACAAGAAAGTAGTTAATCAAACAGTGTATTCACTACTTATATTATCTTTCTAAAAAATTCAATTGATATATAACTAATGTTGGTTAAATAAATACCTTTAAACTTTTGAACCAGATCAACACCATCAACAACCCGAATTCGTGAATCAGCAGATGTGATAAGTACCTCTGATGAACTTCCTGGGGCAAACTGTTCATGAGCTTCAATTAGAAAGATTAGCATAATTGAATAAGCATTGTAACAAAGTAAAAGCATATCAAACTAATCAGGCACCCTTCTTTGGCCTTTTGGTTTTATTTTTCCTTTGTTCAACATTTTTTACAAGAAAAAAGGAGCATATTTCATATAAGAGCACAGTAGTAAATGATTCTTTTACTTGGAAACATGTAATTTTTTTGAGATGTGATTTCTTCTTGTTGTTCTGCAGATTGATATGACTTTTTTGTTGCAACTTATTTTCTGAACAAAAGGTAAAAATATAACAATCAGTGCCCCCCGCAATCACCAGAAAATAGTGCATGGACAGGCACAGTTTATAAAAATTATTAGAAAATAAAGTCTCAGCGATGGTACCTGATGCGTTATATAAGTGGCAACTGCCCTTGTAAGAACCAACCAGTGCACTCTACAGGAACCAGCAAATTTGATTGAGACTCAACTAAAAAAGTTGAATTTCCAAATGTTGTGAATGGATGCATATTAATCTTTAGACCAACCTGACCATCTGGTGTATAACAAGCAACAGTAACCATCTCATGCATATCAGTCCAATCAACAACCTGCCTATCAGGAATGCTCCATATGCGAACCTTAGCATCCAAGGATCCGCTAATGAAGTAACTATCATTAACAGGATTAAACTGGATGCAAGTTACTGTGACAGACAGAAAATAGATTGAAGCAGAAGGTATGATTGGCAAAAGAAAACAAAAAGTTGACGGAGGAAAAATATTGCTTTCACTGATAAACTTAACCATCCTATTACACATTAGAGGACTTGTGTACAATTAATCCTATATGCAGCAAAGACAGATACTCTGACAAAATTGTACCTGTCTGGCACAATTATGGGGCAAATTGGGTTTGATTTGGTAGGGATATGATGCACTGGGAACTAATTCAAATTTTATTGTGAAGAGGGAGAAGACTACTATGATATAGACACATAAATTTTATACTAGAACGAAGTATGAAAAAGTAACGATTTCACATGCCTTCTTGTAGAAACTTGGAATTGTACCAGCTTCCACGCTTTTCTTCTGCTTTTCTTTGAAAATGTCGTGGAAAATCCTCTTCATTTCAAGCTCTGAAAAAGAGCAAGTTAGGGTTACAGATTAAGTGAAACCATAGTTCCAAATTCTAATACAATTTGAATTAATTGCTGAATTGAACAAAGAGATTGAGATAACAGAATGAAATTCTTCATATAGCAGGTAAAACCAAAGCAGCTACAGGGAAGAATAAAAAAATGAGATATGGAGCAAGCAGAGACTTTACAAAAATCACAGAAACTTAAAAAAAAGAAGGAAATCAACCATTCGCAGAGCAGAGAAGAAGAACTACATTCAAAAATCATAAATTCAAAATCACAATTCACAAAACAAGGAAACAGCATAGAAAAGTAAAGAGAAAAGGAACTATGAAATCATTTGTTGCAAATTAAAGTAGCACTCGTAATAGTTCATTGACAAATTTCTGGAGATTCATACGAAGAAGGAGGTGTTACGACGTGTTTTCGATCTGAAACAAGGGGCGAAGGGGCGGCGGCGCGTGTGTGACGGGTGCGAGAGCAGCAGAGCAACAACACGGTGGCAGCAGAGCGAAAAGGCACGGCGGCATCAGAGAAGGAGGGTTGGTGAAATGGAGAAGGCGCCAATTGGGGTTAACTTTTGAGATAAACTGAGGTGAACTGGAGAGAAACGAGGGACGCAGGAACTAAACGCGGGCAAAAATTTTTTGTTGATAAAAATCGACGGAATTTACCGTCGATTTTATTTGGAAAAAAATCAACACTTTAGCCGTGTATTTTATATAATAAATCTAAACCATCCTTCTCATTTTAAAAAAGATCTTCATCGTTTAAATTTATTGACGGCCAAAGCCGTCGATATAATAAATATTAAAATTGACGACAATCCTGTCGATTTTAAAGGAAAAAAAATATCCCAACCCAATCTCTGTCGGCAATGCAACACTGGCAGAGGAACGTTCTAAGTTTCTAAAATAATAGACGACTCGGTCGTCGATTTTAATATTTTATTTTTAATTTTTATTTTCTTATCTTATCGACGACAAACTGTCGAAAATTATCGACGAAGATTTTTCCGTCGATTTTTAGCGTCGATAATTGCCCTTTTTCTTGTAGTGTAATTCTTATTTATAATTTAGAGTTCTTGTAATTGAAAAACAATAAATATTTTTATGTTTTAATTTTTAATATCTAGATTTTTTAACCTTATTTTATAAATAAGAGAGATTTAATTTACTTATCTCTAATTTTTATTAAATTAGCATTTGAACGAAAATAATTTACAAATTGTAATTGGAAGGTATTTTAAAGATAGAAATTTTATATTTAAATTGGTTTTTGATTATTACTTTATCTCTTTAATTATTTTATGAAATTACACTACTAACCCTATTTTTAATAAAAATACCTAAACTACCCCACAGTACCCCAAACCTTAACACTACACTCATCTCTCTCACCCAATCCCCCACCCATGGCTCACACACTCAGCACACACCTCACTCACTCTTCCTCACCAACACACAGACATGGTTTTGTGAGTGGAAACTAGAAAAAAGAGAAGAAAGAAAGGGAAGAGAGAAGAGGGAGATCCAAAAGGGGGGAAGAGGAAGCACGGCGCCGCGGGCATCACTGCTGTCGCGCCGCCGTGTTGCACTGAGGAGGGTGAGCGCACGAAGAATAGAGAAGAGAGAAAGGGTTGCGCTGCTGCCGCCGACAAAGCCTCAAGGAGAGAGAGTCGCGTCTGCCATCCTCTACGCGGGCTCGTGCTGCCGCGGTCGCCCCTCGCCGTGAAGCCCGTCGCCGCCGCTGCTGTACCCGCACCGTCGTTGTTCCCGTCGTGAAGTCATCGCCATCACTTATGGCAGAGGCAGAGAGAGAGCTCGGGAGCAGACGAGAGAGAGAGAGATCTGAGGCTGAGCTGGGGTCCAAACACCGCGCCCAACCGCTGTTCGCGTCGCCTTCGTCGGAACCGCCGCCATCACTGCCAGCTTCTATCTCCGTCGTGGTTTATTATGGATGAGAGGGGACGAAGCTGCCTCTACCGCCGGAGAATGCTCTGTCGGTAAGGGTTTTAAGTTGGTTTTCCTTTCTGTTAAGTTTTTGGGAACTTCATTGTCGATGCATGTTGTTCAAGTCGCCGCTGCCGCTTGAGGTGGCTGCCGGGGCTGCCGCCGAATGGGTTCGGAGGCCACCGCCGTTTCAGTTCAGCCATTCTTCCTCTGTCTTGGTAAGCGTTTTTGGTTTGAAAAGCCTTTTTGTCGCTGTTCTGTTAATTTATGATGAGGTGTTGCAGGCGTTGTCTGTTGTAGGGTTGTGTATCGATGCTTGTATGTCGTGCTCGAAGTTTGCGGCTGCTTTAATTTGTTAGTTCAGTAAGTATTTCTATTTCGAGAGCCCCTGCGTTAATGCTCTATTCCGTGTAATAAAGTATTCGTGAATGTTAATGGTTTTAGGAGTTAGAAACCGAGTTTGCATGTGGCGTTGAGACTGTTTCTGCTTCTGTGAAAGCAAGCGGAGCTGACGTTTTGGTTGCCGTCGATTCGGGTCAAGACGAAAGGATTTTTGTGAGGCGCTTGGGTTATGGTTTTGCTTGTCGAGGTAGGGGCCTTTTTCAGAAAACTACACTTTATGAATTGGAATTATTATATATGGATATTGATGTGAGAAAATGTATCTTTGAGTGATTGTATAAGTCTATGTAATTGTTGGTTGTCTTGGATGAATATGAATGCTTAGTTGGCTAGGTTATTGTTCAGTTTTGTGAAATGGACTGTTCTTGAAATGCTTCTTTAAAGTTATTTTGTAAAACCTTTGAAATCGAGTATACCCTGTTGGAAATTGATTTGAGTTTGAATTGGTGCTCTTGAAATATGATAATGATGCACTTTTGGAAACAACTTGATTTTGAACTGATTTGATTTTGAACCCGATAAAGAGGGTTGCGGAATGGTTTGGTTGGAACCCAGAAAGGGTGGCAGAGTCCACGTTTTAGGGGAGGTGCTTGATAAGCCATTATTTTATGATTCATATTGTGTTTAATTGTGTGGTTTTATCAAATCTTTGCCCACTTATTCATATGATATGCATGTATTTACAATTCCTTCCCAAAATCACTCTATGATTGAAAACTTGCTTCCTAGAGACTTTTAATTATGTATTTTAATTCTCCTTTATCCCATTCGATGCCATGATTTGTGTGTTAAGTGTTTCAGACTTCATAGGGCATGAATGACTTGGAAATTGGAGAGGAGGCTTGCAAAAATAGAAGGAACACAAGAAACTAAGGAGAAGACCAGCGAGCAATGACGCGAGCGCATGGCCCACGCGAACGCGTGAAGTGAAGAATTTGCAACGACGCGAACGCGTGCCTGACGTAAATGCGTGGATTGGAGTCTGCACGAATGACGCGGATGCATGCCTAATGCGAACGCATGGCAAGGAAAAACGCTGAATGACACAAACGTGTGGACGACGCGTACGTGTGACCTGCGCAATCTGCAAAAATAACAGAATACACTGGGGGTGATTTCGGGCCATTTTTTGACCCAGTTTTTGGCCCACAAATGCAGATTAAACCTATGGAACATGTAGAAACTCAACGCGCATCCACACACATTCAGATTCATCACATTAGGATTACACTTAGTCTCAGATCTGAGTTTTTAGAGTTACATTATATTTATAGTTTATGCTTTTTCTTGGATTTATGGATGTTGAAGGTCATTACCTCCGTTGAAGACATTACTTTAGTTTGTTTCCTTACTCCCTTAATTTTAATTAGTTACTCATTGATTCTGTTCAGATGATTACGTTACATTTTGAATTTATTAATATATGAAGTTATTTTTATTTTAATTCTGATCCTCTATTTTATTTTAATCAATTATGTCTTCTCATATTTTTATGATTATTAATCTCATGTCAGTGCTGCCGAAATTTCTGTGAAAATTCAAAATTCTATTCGAAATGTTATTTGGAGAGTCATGAGCCTAAGACTTGTACCATTTTACTTGAACTATTTACAAAGGTGATGAATTGTGTTTCGAAATGAATTACTGAAAAGAGAACTATGATTCAGCTTTGTTTCTTAAGAAAAGTATTTTTAC
Source organism: Arachis ipaensis (assembly GCF_059453495.1). NCBI lineage: Eukaryota > Viridiplantae > Streptophyta > Magnoliopsida > Fabales > Fabaceae > Arachis > Arachis ipaensis. The sequence goes on along the minus strand of NC_142437.1, from coordinate 21,345,052 downwards.
CTTTGGATGCAAGACATTTAGAAGAAGCTTGTGTCTTAAGCTGTCTTAAAGGTGAAAAGGTTTATGTCTTTAAAATTAACTTGAGGAGTTCAATTGGAGGAGTTTCAGTGGTTTTGAAAGAACTTGAATCTTGATTGATAAACCTTATTTTTACGACGTTTTGGGAAAAGTTTAAAGTATCCTTTAAAGTTCTGGTTTAGAAAAACTAAAATAATTTTCGAGCTGTTGGAAACGTTTCAGATTTTTAACATGGGGTTGAAATTGGTTTTAGTTTAAGTAAAAGAAAGGATTTTGAAAATATGGTTAGAGTAACTGATTACATGACTTGGTTTGGCTTAAATTCTATTCTTATTTTTATTTATTCAAATCAAGAAAATTAAGGTTTTACAGATTTTAAACGAGTTTGAAATAAATGAGTTATGTTATTCTCCCCTAAAGACTTGAGACTCTGGTGAGGAACTTTTGTTACCAAATCCTGTTTTAGAATGAATGATTTTGAATCTCGCGGAAATGGCTTTTGATTTGGTTTGGTTTCTGAAATGTTTAGAAAGATGTTGTAGAGAGTGGCCTTATTTTAAAAAAAAAGAGAAATTTACGTTTGAGGAGAAGTGACTAGCCACCATGTGCTCAGTAACCATGTTTTAAAAAGGGAAATTTACGTTTGAGAAAAAGTGGCTTATGAGCCTGAAATGATTTTTGGAATGGGAATTTTAAAGCCAAGGCTGGAAAGAATTGATTTTTTGATTTTAAAGTAAAGTAAATTGTGAAAAAGTGATTTATGGCTTGAATGATGATTTTATGAGTTTGGTGATGTTGGATGGTGGAAGTGCTATTATGTTATGAGCCGGAATGGCTGTGTATGATAATAAATTATGGCTGATTGTGGAATATGTTATGAGCCGGATGGCTGAGTATGAATATGGATGGTTATTTAGTTGATAAAGTGATTGTTGCACTTTCAATTATCTGAGATACGTGTTTCCTTGGGTAAAAGCAGTGGCTAGCCACCACGTGCTCCAGGTTGAGACTCGATACTCTGCTGACCCTATGTCATAAGTGTGGCCGGACACTGTGAAAGTTCCAGATGAGCTCGCCCCTGTGGATAAACACCAGTGTGGGTGTTGTGTATATATATATATATTGATAATTATGATTGTGAATAACTCGAGCTGGGGATGCGCGACAGAGGGACAGTCCAATGGTTAGCTACCAGGACTTGTCGGGTTGGCTTTATAACCGACAGATGAGACTCATCAGCCACTAGGATAGGCATTCATCATATGTGTAACACCCTACCATACAGAGTCTTATGCTTAAGTCATAATTCAGAGATGGCAAGGTATTACGACCTCTAAAACAAAAATTTAGTACGTATAGTAGTATGAATAATTGATTATAACTAGGAGCCTTTGTAGAAAAAGGGGGTAAACAAAAACCGTAACTCGAACGCGCAACACTCCGATCGATAACGTAACGAGCAAAGGATAAGCTAACGCAAGATCATATGTATACAAAGGAGTGTCAAGAACAGGAATATCAAGACTCAAAATCCGGCTGCAAAGATAACCGGCCTGAGCATAGCAATATATACATATGATAAAATAAAGGGAACCCCAAAGGAAACCCAAAGGGACACAAATACAGAAACCTATTCTCCAAAATCTCCTATAAGAGGAGTCATCACAGTTTGTATTATTTAATGGAGATAAAAGTATCTAAACAAGATATATAAACCAAAACCGAGCCCCGAGAACAAAGATCTTCGCTAATCCGGAAGTCTCCAGCATGCCTCAGCGAGAAACCTCACGTCCTGCATCTGAAAACCACAAAATCCGCATGGGTGAGAACCAGAGGTCCCCAGCATGGTAGCAGCTTCCACATATATAATACATAATAATAGAGGAGAGCCGAAGGCAATCCTAGAACTTCCTCCAGATAATATCAAAGCTTATAAACAAGCTAAACCGTAAGTGGCAACTGACTAAAGATTCTTCAGTCTAACTAATACTTCCCTTTCCAATTCCTTCAGACCTCCCAACCACCAGCAGGAGTATAATATAGCAAACACAGTTATATCAGACAAGAGATTTACAAATAGAAACAGATAAGGCATTTAGGCAATTAGCAAGTAATATGCAGTCAAATAGGCAATCTCAAACAATTCATGTAGTATGCTTATGATGCATGCCTGTCCCTAGTGGCTGATGATATCATCTGTCGGTTATAGGGCCAACCCGACAAGTCCTGGTAGCTAACCATTGGACTGTCCCTCTGTCGTGCATCCCCAACTCGAGTTATACTCATCATAAACTTGATCATAATCATGATCCATATCCATCACCCTCACTGGTGAATATTTATCCATCACCATCACTGGTGAATATTTATGGGGACGAGCTCATCCGGGCCTTTCACAGTGCCCGGCCACACTTACGATATAGGGTCAAAAGAGCTTCGAGTCTCAACCTGGAGCACGTGGTGGCTAGCCACTGCTTCCTCCCAGGGAAACCCTCATCTCCGATGGTGGAAGTGCAAACATTCACAATTCATTCAACAGCATATATGCATTTATACTTAGCCATAATCATGGCTCCGCCGTAACACGGCAATAGTCTAGCCATCCGACTCACGGTTAAATCCATAACCAGCCAATTCATTAATAATTACGGCCCTTCGGCCCATGGCACAACAAGCACTTCCACCGCCATCCTCCGCATCTCACATAATCATCTTTGATCCTCAATGATCATTCATTTTTCCCCTTGCTTCACTCGCAAATTACCACATTCACTAGCCCTTTTTCTCATGCTAGGCATATCATAATGATTCAAGACATAAGTGGTGAGATCGGAGGCTTAGAAGTATGAAATTTAGTTTTTAAAACTCAAAAATCAACTTTGGGATGAAAACAGGGCCACGCGTACGCGCACTCCACGTGCACGCGCGGATGGCCAAAAACTCATCGACGCGCAAGCGTCATACGCGCGAATGTGCGGGTTGAAAAATTAGCCAAACGGCGCACACGCGTCAGCCACGCGTACGCGTGGGTACTCTTACGTCCCAGGCACAAAACTGGCACAACTTTGGCACAACTCTCGGGAAAATGGCTGGGCATATGGCGCAGCGCATCGACGCGCCCGCGCACACCACGCGCACGCATGGATGGTGCTTCTTGGAAGAATGGTACGCACGCGCCAAGTGCGCCTACGCACGGAGGGTTATTCTGCTAAAATTTTTCTAAGTTAAAAGCTGCAGAATTCACAGGTTCAACCCCCAATCTTCTGACGGTCATAACTCTCTCATTTTAAATCATTTTTCACCCGTTCTTCGAACGGCATAGACATCCCGAATCCAATTTCATTTCTAAATAGATTTGGCACAAATCAGAGATCCATAGTCCAAGTTATGTCCCGTCAAAGTATGCCCAAAAACCATGTTTTCATACAAAACCACAAAGTGCCATTTTCAAAACAAGCCACTTTCAACTCTTTTCAAAATCAATCAAAACATGCCAATTTCAACCCTTTTCTTTGAAATCATTCAAAATGTACCAAAATCAACAACAAGCCATCCTCAACTCACACATTGACACTACCAAAATTTCCAAAACCACATCCAACCATTTTAACACTTCTCAATCAAATGGCTAAAGGACAAACACAATATCATATCATACATTCTTCCTCATCCCAATTTCCAATAATACCATTTCCAATCAACCATCATTATACATAATCATTATCATACTCACCATCAACATGGTACCACCCACCAATTCAACCTCAATCATCCATCAAGCATATATCACAACATGCATTTCTCATATATCACACAATCAAGGCATCAATATTCATAATCACATATATGATCATATCATATATCTCAACCATTCAACAACATCAACAATTCAATGCCTATCTTAGGGCCTCTAGCCTAAGTATTTCCTACCACATTACATATTAGATACGGGAAACCGAAACCATACCTTAGCCGATTTCCCAAGCTCAACCAGAGCACTTCCAAACCACTTGTCCACAAGCTCTCAAGGTATCAACACCTCTAAGAACAGATTTTATCACACAAAACCCTCTTCCAAGCTTTCCAAAATCACCAATGAAGCTCCAATATTCATATATACACAACCTAAGCCACAATCATCATACCCATACACAACATCTCAATGCCCAAACCTCATAGAACAACAAATTACACTAGGGTTGAGAATCTTACCACACCCAAGGTCCAAGGAGACAAGATTAACCTTCTCCTTCAAGAGAGTTGGGTCCTATAACATCAAAGAACCCAAAATCTCAACATTTTTGCTCATGAAACTCGAAATCAAGGGCTGGAATTTCGAACAGTAAAACGTGGCTTACCTCAAGATTAATTGTATGGGTTTTGTAGAGCTCTCCGCGGTGAACGTGTGGCCACAAACGGGGTGGCAATCGGAGCTCTAGATCAAAAGTTATGGTGGTTTGAAGATCAACCAAGGGAGAGAACTTGAGAGAGTGTTCTTCCCCCCTCCATATTAGTTTTCAGCGTGTTTGAGTGTGTTGTGAGGAGAGAGAGTGCTGAAAACTAGGGTTTTGGTTTAGTTATGTTGGGCCAAGGGCCCACTTTGGGTCCGGTTGGTCCGGTTTGGCCCGTTCGGTCCAATCTTGGTCCGATTTCTATAAAATTGGTACCGAAATTCTCGTCTCAATCTCCTCTATCACATTTAGCCATAAAAATAACATTTTTGGCTTTCTAGAATAAATTCTCATTTTATGGGTTAGTTAGTCGTTAATTGACCGGGTCTTACATTCTCCCCACCTAATTGGGAATTTTGCCTACAAAATTCAAATTCAATTACCTGAGAATAAGTGCGGATAATCCGTTCGCATCTCCGACTTAAGTTCCCAAGTGTGTTCCTCAACACCGCCTCGACTCCAAGCCACTTTGACCAATAAAACCTCTTTTCCACGCAACCGTTTGATACTAGTATCATCAATTCTGACTGGAGCCACTAGAAGCGTCAAATCTTCCCTTAACTGAACCGATTCGGGTTCTAACACATGGCTAGCATCAGGGGTGTACTTCCGAAGTTGCGACACGTGAAACACATCGTGCAGGTTCGAAAGATGAAGCGGTAGAGCCACCCGATACGCCACCGGCCCAATCCTCTCTAGGATCTGAAATGGACCAATGTATCGAGGATTCAACTTCTTTGCTTTAATCGCTCTACCTACTCCTGTGGTTGGAGTAACCTTATGGAAAACATGATCTCCTGCCTCAAATTCCAAGGGCTTCCGCCTCTGATCGGTGTAACTCTTCTGACGACTCTGCGCCATAAGCATCCTATCTCGAATTTTCTTGACTTGTTCAGTGGTCTCAGCTATCATTTCCGGCCCCAACAAGCCTTTCTCTCCAGCTTCATACCAACATAGCGGAGATTGACATTTCCTCCCATACAATGCCTCATACGGAGCCATTCCGATGCTCGCATGGTAACTATTATTGTATGCAAACTCTACTAACGGCATATACTGATCCCAACTCGCCGGTTGGTCCAAAACACAAGCTCTCAACATATCCTCTTGTGTTTGGATCGTCCTCTCGGATTGACCATCTGTTTGAGGATGGTAAGCTGTACTCAAGCTTAATCGGGTTCCAAAAGCTTTCTGAAATCCACCCCAGAACCTCGAAGTGAAACGAGGATCTCTATCAGAGATTATAGTAGCAGGTACACCATGAAGTCTCACAATCTCCTTTATGTATAACCGAGCTAGCTCCTCAAGGGTGTAAGTCATCCGAACGGGTAAAAAGTGAGCTGAATTCGTCAGTCGGTCCACGATCACCCAGATAGCATCAAAACCAGTCCTAGTCCTTGCCAATCCCGACAGAAAGTCCATTGCAATACTTTCCCACTTCCATTGCGGAACCTCTAAAGGTTGCAACATCCCAGAAGGTCTTTGATGTTCAATCTTTACCTTTTGACAAGTTAAGCACTTTGAAACATATTCCGCCACATCATTCTTCATACCCGGCCACCAAAACATCGCCTTTAAATCATGGTACATCTTAGTACTTCCCGGGTGAATGGAGAATCCGCTTTTGTGTGCCTCCTTTAAGATATCTTGCCTCAAAGTGCCAACATCCGGCACAATGATCCTACCCTTGAATCTCCATAACCCGTCTTTTTCTTCCGACACTCTCCACTGTTTTCCTTGCTCGATAGCCGGTAACACCTTCCATAACGCTTCATCGTTTTCATGAGCCTTTAGGAGTTCGGACTTAAAATCACTTGAGATTTCTAATCGGCTCAAACACAAGGTTCCAGATACTTCTCGAGCACCAATTTTTAGACTCTCGAATCCCTTGAGCAACTTCTCCTCTTGAAGCATCATCCAAGACGCATATAATGACTTCCGACTTAACGCATCCGCCACTATATTCGCCTTTCCAGGATGGTAATTTAACTCAAAGTCATAGTCTTTCAACAATTCCATCCACCTCCTTTACCTCATATTAAGCTCTTTCTGATCAAAGAGGTATTTCAAGCTCTTGTGATCGGAGAAGACTTGGAACTTAACCCCATAGAGATAATGCCTCCACACCTTCAAGGCAAACACGACCGCAGCGAGTTCCAGATCGTGCGTAGGGTAACTAACTTCATGAGGTCTTAACTGTCGTGAGGCATACGCCACCACATTATGATGCTGCATCAGCACGCACCCTAGGCCCTTTAACGATGCATCACAGTACACCTCAAAAGGCTCGTTCGGCTCAGGTAACACTAACACAGGTGCAGTGGTCAACTTTTTCTTCAATGCCTGAAAGCTCTCCTCGCACTCAGGAGTCCAAACAAACAGAGTGTCTTTGCGAGTTAACTTTGTCAACGGCAAAGCTAATTGCGAAAAGCCTTTGATGAACCTTCGGTAATAGCCAGCTAAACCCAGAAAACTCCTTATCTCAGTTACTGTGGTTGGTTGCTTCCAATCCATCACAGCTTCTACCTTGGTTGGATCTACGGCTATTCCCTTCTTACTCACCACGTGACCCAAAAACTTCACCTCATCCTTCCAAAACTCACACTTAGACAGTTTCGCATAGAGTTTCTTCTCCTTTAAAATCTGCAACACGGTCCTCAAGTGTTCTGCATGCTCTTCTTCAGTCTTGGAGTAAATCAGTATGTCGTCAATGAAGACAACAACGAATTTATCCAGAAACAGACGGAATACTCTATTCATGTAATCCATGAATACTGCAGGAGCGTTCGTCAACCCAAAGGACAATACAGTATACTCGTAATGACCATAACGAGTCCTGAAAGCGGTCTTAGGGATATCCTCACCCCTCACCCTTATCTGGTGATAACCGGATCGCAAATCGATCTTAGAGAAAACCCCAGCTCCTTGTAACTGGTCCATGAGATCATCAATTCTCGGCAATGGGTATTTATTCTTTATGGTGACCTTGTTCAACTGCCTGTAATCCACACAGAGCCGCATACTTCCATCTTTCTTCTTTACCAGTAACACTGGAGCACCCCACGGGAAAACACTTGGTCGGATAAAGTTCTTACCCAACAATTCCTCTAACTGAGACTTTAGCTCGGCCATCTCTAACGGTGACATCCTATAAGGAGCACTTGAGATTGGTCCCGCCCCAGGCACCAATTCAATAGCAAACTCGACCTCTCGGTTAGGTGGAAATTCCTCAATATCATCGGGAAACACTTTCGGAAACTCACACACTACCGGAATCTGATCCAACCTTTGATCATCACCCGAAACACCCGCGGTTAACAACAGAATACCCTGACATTCGATTCCGGAACAGTTCACCATCATTGAATTCAAGTAATAATTATTCACCACGACCGGCCCTTCTGTATCTTCCGGCATAAAGTACACCGACTTGGTAGAACAATCAAGCAGGACATGATTTTCGGATAACCAGTCCAATCCCAAGATAAGATCAAGACCGATCATCGGTAAGCAGATTAAATTATGGACAAAATCACGCTGCTTGAACCTAAACGAAACTTTCGGGCATCCTAGCCTAGTTACCATGGCTTCATGGGTAGCGTTATACACTTTTAAGTCATAACCTAAGGTTACGATCTTCAATCCTAATTCATGGGCTTTCTCAAATGCAATAAATGAATGCGATGCTCCCGAATCAAATAAAGCATTTAAAGTTCGACCAGCCATTTCACAGTTACCTCGAATGAGTGTCTCAGATCCTTTTGCACCCACAGCTGAGGTGGTGAACACCCGACCAGTCTGTTATGCTTTCCCAGCACCTTGCTTCTACTTCTCTGGACAACTTGTGGCTTTATGCCCCACCTTTCCACAATTATAGCACAAACCCCATCTGGCCTTGCATGGTACTCCCGGATGGTGACTTCCACACCTAGTACAAGCTTGATCATTCTGAGGCTGCTTCCCAAACCTTTTCCATTGGGAGTAGTTGTTGTTGGGCCTCCTAAAAGAACCTCCCCTCTTGAAAGACGGACCTCTAGGTGCAAAGCTCTTCCCTCGGTTCTGTGGAAATGACCCTTTGTGACTTCCTTTCTCAGCGGCTACCCTCTTCACACACTTTTCAGCAACCCTACACTTGTTCACCAACTCGGAGAAAGTCCTAATCTCCATTGGCCCTACCGAACCGAAAATATCGCTCCGGAGTCCTCCTTCGTACTTAACACACTTCCATTCCTCATATTCCACTGGAGTCCCTTGACACATACGAGAGAATCTGAACAGCTCCTCAAACTTGTCAGTATACTCAGATACGGACATAGCACCCTGCTTCAGCTACAACAATTCAAGCTCCTTGGCCGTCCTAGCAGAAGTCGGAAAGTACTTCTTATAGAACTCCTCTTGGAAGACATCCCAGGTGATATAATCATCACCCTACTGCAGAAGGCGTCGGATACCCTGCCACCAATGCGACGCTTCACCAGTGAGCAAATAGGTAGCGAACTCCACACGCTGCCCTTCAGGTACCACCTGCACTTGCAGTGCTTGTTCCATGGCTTGAAACCACGTATCGGCTTTAGTCGGGCTAGTAGTTCCCTTGAACTTCGGTGGATTAACCTTCAAAAAGTTCGCCAGTGTCATCGGACCCTGAACTCCACCTCCGTCATTACCATGGTTGTTCATCTGTTGACCAAGAGCCTCAGCAGTGGCTTGCATAGCAGCAGCCATGTTCTCCAATGCAGTCATAAAGTTCACCGGGTCATTAGGGTTAGTCTCCGGCGCACGAGCATTCGTATGTTCTCTCCCACGGCCTCTACCGCGTCCACGAGGCGCCATCTGGTTCCTATACACACCAAACAATCGATATTAAGTTGATCAGTCTCAATATCGGAAGTTTAGTGCTTCAAAGTCCCAAATGCATGCTCATGAACGTTTATGCTAACTATATCAAGTAGATATACTAACAGCACATAACACACATACAGAGAATGCACAAAAGCATAGTTAGTCCATTCCTCAGGCTCTACAGGAACGAACTGCTCTGATACCATAATGTAACACCCTACCATACAGAGTCTTATGCTTAAGTCATAATTCAGAGATGGCAAGGTATTACGACCTCTAAAACAAAAATTTAGTACGTATAGTAGTATGAATAATTGATTATAACTAGGAGCCTTTGTAGAAAAAGGGGGTAAACAAAAACCCTAACTCGAACGCGCAACACTCCGATCGATAACGTAACGAGAAAAGGATAAGCTAACGCAAGATCATATGTATACAAAGGAGTGTCAAGAACAGGAATATCAAGACTCAAAATCCGGCCGCAAAGATAACCGGCCTGAGCATAGCAATATATACATATGATAAAATAAGGGGAACCCCAAAGGAAACCCAAAGGGACACAAATACAGAAACCTATTCTCCAAAATCTCCTATAAGAAAAGTCATCACAGTTTGTATTATTTAATGGAGATAAAAGTATCTAAACAAGATATATAAACCAAAACAGAGCCCCGAGAACAAAGATCTTCGCTAATCCGGAAGTCTCCAGCATGCCTCAGCGAGAAACCTCACGTCCTGCATCTGAAAACCACAAAATCCGCATGGGTGAGAACCAGAGGTCCCCAGCATGGTAGCAGCTTCCACATATATAATACATAATAATAGAGGAGAGCCGAAGGCAATCCTAGAACTTCCTCCAGATAATATCAAAGCTTATAAACAAGCTAAACCGTAAGTGGCAACTGACTAAAGATTCTTCAGTCTAACTAATACTTCCCTTTCCAATTCCTTCAGACCTCCCAACCACCAGCATGAGTATAATATAGCAAACACAATTATATCAGACAAGAGATTTACAAATAGGAACAGATAAGACATTTAGGCAATTAGCAAGTAATATGCAGTCAAATAGGCAATCTCAAACAATTCATGTAGTATGCTTATGATGCATGCCTGTCCCTAGTGGCTGATGATATCATCTGTCGGTTATAGGGCCAACCCGACAAGTCCTGGTAGCTAACCATTGGACTGTCCCTCTGTCGTGCATCCCCAACTCGAGTTATACTCATCATAAACTTGATCATAATCATGATCCATATCCATCACCCTCACTGGTGAATATTTATCCATCACCATCACTGGTGAATATTTATGGGGGCGAGCTCATCCGGGCCTTTCACAGTGCCCGGCCACACTTACGACATAGGGTCAAAAGAGCTTTGAGTCTCAACCTGGAGCACGTGGTGGCTAGCCACTGTTTCCTCCCAGGGAAACCCTCATCTCCGATGGTGGAAGTGCAAACATTCACAATTCATTCAACAGCATATATACATTTATACTTAGCCATAACCATGGCTCCGCCGTAACACGGAAATAGTCTAGCTATCCGGCTCACAGTTAAATCCATAACCAGCCAATTCATTAACAATTACGGCCCTTCGGCCCATGGCACAACAAGCACTTCCACCGCCATCCTCCGCATCTCACATAATCATCTTTGATCCTCAATGATCATTCATTTTTCCCCTTGCTTCACTCGCAAGTTACCACATTCACTAGCCCTTTTTCTCATGCTAGGCATATCATAATGATTCAAGACATAAGTGGTGAGATCGGAGGCTTAGAAGTATGAAATTTGGTTTTTAAAACTCAAAAATCAACTTTGGGATGAAAACAGGGCCACGCGTACGCGCACTCCACGCGCACGCGCGGATGGCCAAAAACTCATCGACGCGCAAGCGTCATACGCGCGAACGCGCGGGTTGAAAAATTAGCCAAACGGCGCGCACGCGTCAGCCACGCGTACGCGTGGGTACTCTTGCGCCCAGGCACAAAACTGGCATAACTTTGGCACAACTCTCGGAAAAATGGCTGGGCATATGGCGCAGCGCATCGACGCGCCCGCGCACACCACGCGCACGCATGGATGGTGCTTCTTGGAAGAATGGTGCACACGCGCTAAGTGCGCCTACGCGCGGAGGGTTATTCTGCTAAAAATTTTCTAAGTTAAAAGCTGCAGAATTCACAGGTTCAACCCCCAATCTTCCGACGGTCATAACTCTCTCATTTTAAATCATTTTTCACCCGTTCTTCGAACGGCATGGACATCCCGGATCCAATTTCATTTCTAAATAGATTTGGCATAAATCAGAGATCCGTAGTCCAAGTTATGTCTCGTCAAAGTATGCCCAAAAACCATGTTTTCATACAAAACCACAAAGTGCCATTTTCAAAACAAGCCACTTTCAACTCTTTTCAAAATCAATCAAAACATGCCAATTTCAACCCTTTTCTTTGAAATCATTCAAAATGTACCAAAATCAACAACAAGCCATCTACAACTCACACATTGACACTTTACCAAAATTTCCAAAACCACATCCAACCATTTTAACACTTCTCAATCAAATGGCTAAAGGACAAACACAATATCATATCATACATCCTTCCTCATCCCAATTTCCAATAATACCATTTCCAATCAACAATCATTATACATAATCATTATCATACTCACCATCAACATGGTACCACCCACCAATTCAACCTCAATCATCCATCAAGCATATATCACAACATGCATTTCTCATATATCACACAATCAAGGCATCAATATTCATAATCACATATATGATCACATCATATATCTCAACCATTCAACAACATCAACAATTCAATGCCTATCTTAGGACCTCTAGCCTAAGTATTTCCTACCACATTACATATTAGATACGGGAAACCGAAACCATACCTTAGCCGATTTCCCAAGCTCAACCGGAGCACTTCCAAACCACTTGTCCACAAGCTCTCAAGGTATCAACACCTCCAAGAACAGATTTTATCACACAAAACCATCTTCCAAGCTTTCCAAAATCACCAATGAAGCTCCAATATTCATATATACACAACCTAAGCCACAATCATCATACCCATACACAACATCTCAATGTCCAAACCTCATAGAATAATAAATTACACTAGGGTTGAGAATCTTACCACACCCAAGGTCCAAGGAGACAAGATTAACCTTCTCCTTCAAGAGAGTTGGGTCCTATAACATCAAAGAACCCAAAATCTCAACATTTTTGCTCATGAAACTCGAAATCAAGGGCTGGAATTTCGAACAGTAAAACGTAGCTTACCTCAAGATTAATTGTATGGGTTTTGTAGAGCTCTCTGTGGTGAACGCGTGGCCGTAAACGGGGCGGCAATCGGAGCTCTAGATCAAAAGTTATGGTGGTTTGAAGATCAACCAAGGGAGAGAACTTGAGAGAGTGTTCTTCCCCCCTCCATATTAGTTTTCAGCGTGTTTGAGTGTGTTGTGAGGAGAGAGAGTGCTGAAAACTAGGGTTTTGGTTTAGTTATGTTGGGCCAAGGGCCCACTTTGGGTCCGGTTGGTCCGGTTTAGCCCGTTCGGTCCAATCTTGGTCCGATTTCTATAAAATTGGTACCGAAATTCTCGTCTCAATCTCCTCTATCACATTTAGCCATAAAAATAACATTTTTGGCTTTCTAGAATAAATTCTCATTTTATGGGTTAGTTAGTCGTTAATTGACCGGGTCTTACAATATGCATCTGTGTGACATTGGTTGGGTATGCATATTGTAATTGGTTTGCCTATGTGATTAATTATGTTTAATTGCTATTTGTTCTACTTGAAGTAATTGTTTGGTTGTGCTTGAACTTTCCTACTTGTGTTTGCGACTGAAACTCTATTGGATTGTGGTGATTGGTTATTGTTTGGATTGTTTGGGCCTAGGGCCGTGGTTGATCATGAGGTGGGCCGAAGACCATGTTTGGTTGATGTTTCTGGTTTAGAAAAGTATGAAAAACTAAACTAGTTCAGCATAGACTTAATGAACCTATGCCTGGAGCAGGTTGGTCATTCATACTATCTAGGAAAAACCTTTTAAAAGGCTTTTGACATTTTGAAGAAATAACAGTTTTCTCTTTCAGAAAAGATTGCAGATTTTTAATGGTAAATCATTGGGTTTTGAAAGTATGCATAAGGCGGTTATTAATCACTGTAACGATTTTATTTTCACGTATCCTATTATAGTAATTCTCAAAAACCCTCTACTGAGAACCCTTTCGAGGATGATGTTCTCACTCCCCTACAGGTCTTTTCTCTTTTCAGGTTATGGACGACAAGGTTCAGAAGGGCTTATTTCTTTCTGTTTAGATGATAATTTGGATTGTGTTAGTATTTATGCTTCCCTCGCCTTTAATTTTGCAAGTTCTAGAAGACGGATAGGATTTTGATATGAAATACTTGTAAATTAATAATAAGTATTTATAAGTATTCTTTGTTAGTATTGTAAGTTGTATTGTATGTATGGATGTATGTTACCTATGAAAAAGTATTTTAGAGCGGTAATACGGTTTAAAGTTTTAACAGGCTCATATTTATGTATTAAATATTCTGAGAGTCGTCGTAACATCGTTAGCTATCAGAGTCGCGCAGCCGGAAGCATAAGATTTGATAGTTAGGGTGTTGCATCCACATTTGGAGAAAATATTTTGTAAGGATAGGGCAAACAGAATTACTGTTGTATGCGGCAATGATGCTGAAGAAGAAGTGCAACAGGATGGAGATGAAGAAGTTGATTAAGAAGATATGGGTATGTTTAACTCAAACCATGACTTCAGTGAATCTCTACTCCTACAATCGAATTCTGTGGCTTCATCTTCTGAAAAGAAACAAGGAAAAAAGCCATACTCATCTAAAAGGGCAAAAGATACCAAGATGATGAAGGAGTTAACTGACACCCTGAAGTATGTGCTCGATCAACAGGCAAAGCGTTTGGATTCTTTTGCTTAAGCTATGGGAAAGACTCATGAGAAAAAAAAGGTTGGTGATATTGATGAGCAGATAATTTATACGCTTTTTGGCATTGTTTTTAGTATGTTTTTAGTAGGATCTAGTTACTTTTAGGGATGTTTTTATTAGTTTTTATGTTAAATTCACATTTCTTGACTTTACTATGAGTTTTTGTATTTTTCTATGATTTCAGATATTTTCTAGCTGAAATTGAGGAACTTGAGCAAAAATCAGATTCAGAGGTTGAAGAAGGACTGCTGATGCTGTTGGATTCTGACCTTCCTGCACTCAAAGTGGATTTTCTGGAGCTACAAAACTCAAAATGGCACGCTTCGAATTGCGTTGGAAAGTTGACATTCAGGGCTTTCCAGAAATATATAATATTCCATACTTTGGCCGAGTTTAAATGACGCAAAAGGGCATTGAACGCCAGTTCTATGCTGCAGTCTGGAGTTAAACGCCAGAAACACGTCACAAGCCAGAGTTGAATGCTAGAAACACGTTACAAACTGGCGTTCAACTCCAGAAAGAGCCTCTGCACGTGTAACATTCAAGCTCGGCCCAAGCACACACCAAGTGGGCCCCGGAAGTGGATTTATACATCAATTACTTACTTCTGTAAACCCTAGTAACTAGTTTAGTATAAATAGGACTTTTTACTATCATCTTTAAGAACATCTTTTGATCTTTGATCAGTTTTATTCGATCTAGACCTCCATGGGAGGCTGGCCACTCGGCCATGCTTACCCTATATTCACTTATGTATTTTTCAACGGTAGAGTTTCTGCACTCCATAGATTAAGGTATGGAGCTCTGCTATTCCTTATGATTTAATGCAAAGTACTACTGTTTTCTATTCAATTCAACTTATTCCGCTTCTAAGATATCCATTCGCACCCAAGAACATGATAAATGTGATGATTATGTGACGCTCATCATCATTCTCACTTATGAACGCGTGCCTGACAAACACTTCCGTTCTACATGCAAACAAGCTAGAATGAGTATCTCTTAGATATCTAATACAGAGGACCGAGTCCGAGATATTAGAATCTTCGTGGTATAAGTTAGAACCCATGGATGGCCATTCCTGAGATCCAGAAAGTCTAAACCTTGTCTGTGGTATTCTGAGTAGGATCTGGGAAGGGATGGCTGTGACGATCTTCAAACTCGCGAGTGCTGGGCGTAGTGATAGACGCAAAAGGAGGGTGAATCCTATTCCAGTATGATCGAGAACCTCAGATGATTTGCCGTGCCGTGACAAAGCATTTGGACCTTTTTCACAAGAGGATGGGATGTAGCCATTGACAACGGTGATGCCCTTACATAAAGCTTGCCATGGAAAGGAGTAGGACTGATTGGATGAAGACAGCAGGAAAGCAGAAGTTCAGAAGAACGAACGCATCTCCATACACTTATCTGAAATTCTCACCAATGAATTACATAATTATTTCTATCTTTATTTTCTATTTATTTATTTATTTTTGAAAACTCCATAACTCTTTGATATCTGCCTGACTGAGATTTACAAGGTGACCATAGCTTGCTTCATACCAACAATCTCCGTGGAATCAACCCTTACTCACGTAAGGTTTTATTACTTGGACAACCCAGTGCACTTGCTGGTTAGTTGTGCGAAGTTGTGAAGTTATGTTTGGACCATGGTATTGTGCACCAGTTATTGGCGTCATGCCAGGGAGAGAACGAACAACAAATTTTACAATCCCAATCTGAGTAACAATTTCACGCATACCAAGTTTTTGGCGCCGTTGCCGGGGATTGTTCGAGTTTGGACAACTGACGGTTCATCTTGTTGCTCAGATTAGGTAATTTTCTTTTTGTTTTATTTTCAAAAAATTTTCAAAAATCTTTCAAAAATTTCTCCCTTATTTTCGAAAAAAAAATAAAAATAAACATTCTTTTCAAAAAAAAATTTTATTATGTTCTTCAGAATTTTTAAGAATGAATTCTAGTATTTCATGAAGCATGTTGAAGCCTGACTGGCTGTAAAGCCATGTCTAAATTCATTTGGACTGGGGCTTCCAACCCAACATTATCAAGAGCAAGCTAGTTGTTGCTAATCCACCTGCTGCTGTTCCTGATCCACCTGATTTACATGCTAAAGCTTGGCTGGCTATTAAGCTATGTCTAACCCTCAGATTGGAGCTTTAGACTAAGAGTGCAAGATTCCTGGAATTCATATTAAAAATTTTGGAATCCTTATTTTTCTTTTTCACATTAATTTTCGAAAAATCCAAAAAAAAATTTTGAAAATCATAAAAATCAAAAATATTTTGTGTTCCTTGTTTGAGTCCTGAGTCAAATTGTAAGTTTGGTGTCAATTGCATATTCATTTTGCATTTTTCGAAAAAAATCATGCATTCATAGTGTTCTTCATGATCTTCAAGTTGTTCCTGGCCAATCTTCTTGTTTGATCTTCATATTTTCTTGTTTTGTGTCTTTTCTTGTTTTTCATATGCATTCTTGGATTCATAGTGTCTATACATGAAAACTTTCTAAGTTTGGTGTCTTGCATGTTTTCTTTTCTTGAAAAGTTTTCAAAAATATGTTCTTGGTGTTCATCTTGACATTCAAAGTGTTCTTGGTGTTCATCTTGACATTCATAGTGTTCTTGCATTCATCACATGTTTTGATCCAAAATTTTCATGCATTGAGTCTTTTTCATGTTTTTCTCTTTCTTCATTAAAAATTCAAAAATCAAAAAAATATCTTTCCCTTTTTCACTCATAAATTTTCGAAAATTTGAATTGACCTTTTCAAAACTTTTTAAAATTTAGTTGTTTCTTATGAGTCAAATCAAATTTTCAATTTAAAAATCCTATCTTTTTCAAAAATCTTTTTCAAAAATCAAATCTTTTTCATTTTTCTTATTTATTTTCGAAAATTATAAAAATATTTTTCAAAAATCTTTTTCTTAATTTTATCTCATAATTTTCGAAAATATCCTCAACAATTAATGTTTTGATTCAAAAATTTCAAGTTTGTTACTTACTTGTTAAGAAATATTCAAACTTTAAGTTCTAGAATCATATCTTGTGATTTCTTGTGAATCAAGTCATTAATTGTGATTTTAAAAATCAAATCTTTTTCAAAACTAATTCTAATCATATCTTTCTATCATATCTTTTTAAAATCTTATCTTTTTCAAAAATTTGATTTTAAAATATCTTTTCTAACTTCTTATCTTCTTATCTTTTCAAAATTGATTTTCAAAACTTTTTCAACTAACTAATTGACTTTTTGTTTGTTTCTTATCTTTTTCAAAACTACCTAACTAACTCTCTCTCTCTCTAATTTTCGAAAATATCTTCCCTCTTTTTCAAAAATTCTTTTTAATTAACTAATTGTTTCAAATTTTAATTTTAATTTTCGAAAATCACTAACCATTTTTCAAAAATAATTTTCGAAATTCCTTTTTCTCTCTCATCTCCTTCTAATTATTTATTCATCTACTAACACTTCTCTCCCATCCAAAAATTTGAACACTACCTCCCTCTCTGTGTTCGAGTTTTTTCTTCCCTTCTTTACATTACATTCTTTTCTTCTTCTACTCACCTAAGGGAACCTCTATAACTGGGCAAAAAGGATCCCTATTATTATTATTTTTTTGTTCCCTTCTTTTTCATATGAGCAGGAGCAAGGATAAGAATATTCTTGTTGAAGCAGACCCTGAACCTGAAAGGACTCTGAAGAGGAAACTAAGAGAAGCTAAAATATAACAATCCAGAGATAACCTTATAGAAATTTTCGAACAGGAAGAGGAGATGGCAGCCGAAAATAATGATAATGCAAGGAGGATGCTTGGTGACTTTACTGCACCTAATTCCACTTTACATGGAAGAAGCATCTCCATCCCTGCCATTGGAGCAAACAATTTTTAGCTTAAACCTCAATTAGTTTCTCTGATGCAGCAGAACTGTAAGTTCCATGGACTTCCATCTGAAGATCCCTTTCAGTTCTTAAGACTAATGGAGTAGATCCTGAAGTCTACAGGCTCATGCTTTTCCCGTTTGCTGTAAGAGATAGAGCTAGAGTGTGGTTGGACTCTCAACCCAAAGATAGCCTGAACTCTTGGGATAAGCTGGTCAAGGCTTTCTTAGCCAAGTTCTTTCCTCCTCAAAAGCTGAGTAAGCTTAGAGTGGATGTTCAAACCTTCAGACAGAAAGAAGGTGAATCCCTCTATGAAGATTGGGAGAGATACAAGGAACTAACCAAAAAGTGTCCTTCTGACATGCTTTCAGAATGGACCATCCTGGATATATTCTATGATGGTCTGTCTGAATTAGCTAAGATGTCATTGGATACTTCTGCAGGTGGATCCATTCACCTAAAGAAAATGCCTACAGAAGCTCAAGAACTCATTGACATGGTTGCTAATAACCAGTTCATGTACACTTCTGAGAGGAATCCTGTGAGTAATGGGATGCCTTAGAAGAAGGGAGTTCTTGAAATTGATACTCTGAATGCCATATTGGCCCAGAATAAAATATTGACTCAGCAAGTCAATATGATTTCTCAGAGTCTAAATGGAATGCAAGCTGCACCCAACAGTACTCAAAAGGCATCTTCTGAAGAAGAAGCTTATGATCCTGAGAACCCTGCAATAGCAGTGGTGAATTACATGGGTGAACCATATGGAAACACCTATAATCTCTCATGGAGAAATCACCCAAATCTCTCATGGAAGGATCAACAAAAGCCTCAAGAAGGCTTTAACAATGGTGGAAGAAACAGGTTTAACAATAGTAAACCTTTTCCATCATCCACTCAGCAACAGACAGAGAACTCTGAACAAAATACCTCTAATTTAGCAAACTTAGTCTCTGATCTATCTAAGGCCACTCTGAGTTTCATGAATGAAATAAGGTCCTCCATTAGAAATTTGGAGGCACAAGTGGGCCAGCTGAGTAAGAAGATCACTGAAACCCCTCCTAATGCTCTCCCAAGCAATACAGAAGAAAATCCAAAAGGAGAGTGCAAGGCCATTGATATCACCATCATGGCCGAATCCAAGGAGGAAAGGGAGGACGTGAATTCCAAGGAGGAAGACCTCCTGGGACGTCCAGTGATCAATAAGGAGTTTCCCTTTGAGGAACAAAAGGAATCTGAGACTCATCTAGAGACCATAGAGATTCCATTGAACCTCCTTATGCCCTTCATGAGCTCTGATGAGTATTCCTCTTCTAAAGAGAATGAGGATGTTACTGAAGAGCAAGTTGCCAAGTTCCTTGGTGCAATCATGAAGCTGAATGCCAATTTATTTGATAATGAGACTTGGGGAGATGAACCTCCCCTGTTCACCAATGAAATAAATGCATTGGATCAACTGAGATTGCCTCAGAAGAAACAGGATCCTGGAAAGTTTCTAATACCTTGTACCATAGGCACCATGACCTTTGAGAAGGCTCTATGTGACCTTGGGTCAGGAATAAACCTCATGCCACTCTCTGTAATGGAGAAATTGGGAATCTTTGAGGTACAAACTGCTAAAATCTCATTAGAGATGGCAGACAATTCCAGAAAACAGGCTTATGGACAAGTAGAGGACATATTAGTAAAGGTTGAAGGCCTTTACATCCCTACTGATTTCATAATCCTAGATACTGGGAAGGATGAGGATGAATCCATCATCCTTGGAAGACCCTTCCTAGCCACAGCAAGAGCTGTGATTGATGTTAACAGAGGTGAACTAGTCCTTCAATTGAATGAGGACTCCCTTGAGTTTAAAACTCAAGGACATCCTTCTGTAAACATGAAAAAGAGGCACAGTAAGCTTCTCTCAAAACAGAGTCGACTAGAGCCCCCACAGTCAAACTCTAAGTTTGGTGTTGGGAGGCCACAACCAAACTCTAAGTTTGGTGTTGAACTCCCATATCCAAACTCTAAGTTTGGTGTTGGGGAGTCTCAACAATGCTCTGAACATCTATGAGGCTTCATGAGAGCCCACTGTCAAGCTATTGACATTAAAGAAGCGCTTGTTGGGAGGCAACCCAATTTTTATTTAATTATATTTTTTATTAGTTATATGTCTTCATAGGTTCATGATCATATGGAGTCACAAAAATAACTGAAAAAATTGAAGAAAAATCAAAAACAGCAGAAGAAAAATCACACCCTGGAGGAGGATCTTACTGGCATTTAAACGCCAGTAAGGAGCATCTGTCTGGCGTTCAACGCCAGAACAGAGCATGTTTCTGGCGTTGAACGCCAGAAACAAGCAGCATCCTGGCGTTCAGACGCCAGAAATGCACACTAAGGAAGAGCTGGCGCTGAACGCCAGAAACAAGCATCTGGCTGGCGTTCAACGCCAGAAATATGCTGCATCTGGGCGTTGAACGCCCAGAACAAGCATCAATTCGGCGTTTAAACGCCAGAATTGCATGCAAAGGCATTTTACATGCCTAATTGGTGCAGGGATGCAATTCCTTGACACCTTAGGATCTGTGGACCCCACAGGATCAACTCAGCATCTGTGGACCCCACAGGATCCCCACCTACCACCACTCACTCTTTTCCATCTTCCCAATAAACACTCTTCCCCAAAACTCTTCACCAATCACCTCAATCTCTCTTCCTTATCACCACTTCACCACTCACATCCATCCACTCTTCCCCATAAACCTACCTCATAAACTCCACCTACCTTCAAAATTCAAAACCAATTTCCCACCCAAACCCACCCTATATGGCCGAAATTAACCCCCCCTCCCCTCCCTATATAAAGCCCTCCATTTTTCCTCATTTTCACACAACATAACCCTCTCTTCCCCTTCTTGGCCGAATACACCTCTCCCTCCTCTCTTCCATATTTTCTTCTTCTTCTTCATCTATTCTTTCTTCTCTTGCTCGAGGGCGAGCAATATTCTAAGTTTGGTGTGGTAAAAGCATAAGCTTTTTGTTTTTCCATTACCATTGATGGCACCTAAGACCGGAGAATCCTCTAGAAAAGGGAAAGGGAAGACAAAAGCTTCCACCTCCGAGTCATGGGAGATGGAAAGATTCATCTCAAGACCACTTCTATGATGTTGTGGCCAAGAAGAAGGTGATCCCCGAGGTCCCTTTCAAGCTCAAGAGAAATGAGTATCCGGAGATCCGACATGAAATCCAAAGAAGAGGTTGGGAAGTTCTAACAAACCCCATGCAACAAGTCGGCATCCTAATGGTTCAAGAGTTCTATGCCAATGCATGGATCACAAGGAACCATGATCAAAGTAAGAACCCGAACCCAAAGAATTATCTCACTATGGTTCGGGGGAATTACTTAGATTTCAGTCTGGAAAATGTAAGGTTGGCGTTCAACTTGCCAATGATGGAAGAGAATGCACGCCCCTACACAAGGAGAGTCAACTTTGATCAAAGGTTGGACCAAGTCCTCATGGACATATGTGTGGAAGGAGCTCAATGGAAGATTGACTCAAAAGGCAAACCGGTTCAACTGAGAAGACTGGACCTTAAGCCTGTAGCTAGAGGATCGTTGGAGTTCATTCAACGCTCAATCATTCCCACTAGCAACCGGTCTGAAGTTACTATAGACTGGGCCATCATGATCCATAGCATCATGATTGGAGAAGAGGTGGAGGTTCATGAGATTATACCTCAAGAACTCTACAAGGTGGCTGACAAGTCCTCCACTATGGCAAGGTTAGCTTTTCCTCACCTCATTTGCCATCTATGCAATTCGGCTAGGATTGACATAGAAGGAGACATTCCCATTGAGGAAGAGAAGCCCATCACTAAGAAAAGGATGGAGCAAACAAGAGAGCCCACTCATGGAGCTCAAGAAACACGTGAGGAAGCTCATCATCAAGAAATCCCTGAGATACCTCAAGGGATGCACTTTCCTCCACAGAATTTTTGGGAGCAAATCAACACCTCCCTAGGAGAATTAAGTTCCAACATGGGACAATTAAGGGTGGAACTTCAAGAGCACTCCATCATCCTTCATGAAATTAGAAGAAGATCAAAGAGCAATGAGGGAGGAGCAACAAAGACAAGGAAGAGACATAGAAGAGCTCAAGGACATCATTGTTTCCTCAAGAAGGAAACGACACCATCACTAAGGTGGACTCATTCCTTGTTCTTATATTTTCTGTTTTTCATTTTCTTTATGTTAAATGCTTATCTATGTTTGTGTCTTATTACATGATCATTAGTATTTAGTAACTATGTCTTAAAGTTATGAATGTCCTATGAATCCATCACCTCTCTTAAATAAAAAATATTTTAATTCAAAAAGAACAAGAAGTACATGAGTTTCGAATTTATCCTTGAACTTAGTTTAATTATATTGATGTGGTGACAATACTTTTTGTTTTCTGAATGAATGCTTGAATAGTGCATATGTCTTTTGAAGTTGTTGTTTAAGAATGTTAAATATGTTGGCTCTTGAAAGAATGATGACAAGGAGACATGTTATTTGATAATCTGAAAAATCATAAAAATGATTCTTGAAGCAAGAAAAAGCAGCAAAGAACAAAGCTTGCAGAAAAAAAATGGCGAAAAAAATATAAAAAAAAAAAAAAGAAAAAGCAAGCAAAAAAAGCCAAAGCTCTTAAAACCAAAAGGCAAAAGCAAAAAGCCAATAGCCCTTAAAACCAAAAGGCAAGGGTAATAAAAAGGATCCAAGGCTTTGAGCATCAGTGGATAGGAGGGCCTAAAGGAATAAAATCCTGGCCTAAGCGGCTAAACCAAGCTGTCCCTAACCATGTGCTTGTGGCGTGTAGGTGTCAAGTGAAAACTTGAGACTGAGCGGTTAAAGTCGAGGTCCAAAGCAAAAGAAGAGTGTGCTTAAGAACCCTGGACACCTCTAATTGGGGACTTTAGCAAAGCTGAGTCACAATCTGAAAAGGTTCACCCAGTTATGTGTCTGTGGCATTTATGTATCCGGTGGTAATACTGGAAAATAAAGTGCTTAGGGCCACGGCCAAGACTCATAAAGTAGCTGTGTTCAAGAATCATCATACTGAACTAGGAGAATCAATAACACTATCTGAACTCTGAGTTCCTATAGATGCTAATCATTCTGAACTTCAATGGATAAAGTGAGATGCCAAAACTATTCAAGAGGTAAAAAGCTACAAGTCCCGCTCATCTGATTGGAGCTATGTTTCATTGATATTTTGGAATTTATAGTATGTTCTCTTCTTTTTATCCTATTTGATTTTCAGTTGCTTGGGGACGAACAACAATTTAAGTTTGGTGTTGTGATGAGCGGATAATTTATACGCTTTTTGGCATTGTTTTTAGTATGTTTTTAGTAGGATCTAGTTACTTTTAGGGATGTTTTTATTAGTTTTTATGTTAAATTCACATTTCTGGACTTTACTATGAGTTTTTGTATTTTTCTGTGATTTCAGGTATTTTCTGGCTGAAATTGAGGGACTTGAGCAAAAATCAGATTCAGAGGTTGAAGAAGGACTGCTGATGCTGTTGGATTCTGACCTCCCTGCACTCAAAGTAGATTTTCTGGAGCTACAGAACTCAAACTGGCGCGCTTCCAATTGCGTTAAAAATTAGACATCTAGGGCTTTCCAGCAATATATAATAGTTTATACTTTGGCCGAGTTTAGATGACGCAAAAGGGCGTTGAACGCCAGTTCTACGCTGCAGTCTGGAGTTAAACTCCAAAGTGGGCCCTTGGCCCAACATAACTAAACCAAAACCCTAGTTTTCAGTACTCTCTCTCTTCACACAACACCAAAACACGCTGAAAATTGAGATGGAAGGGGGAAGAACACTCTCTCAACTTCCTTCTCTCACTTGATCTTCAAACCACCATAACTTTTGATCTAGAGCTCCGATTGCCGCTCCGTTTGCGGCCACGCGTTCACCGCGGAGAGCTCTACAAAACCCATACAATTAATCTTGAGGTAAGCCACGTTTTACTGTTCGAAATTCCAGCCCTTGATTTCGAGTTTCATGAGTAAAAATGTTGAGATTTTGGGTTCTTTGATGTTATAGGACCCAACTCTCTTGAAGGAGAAGGTTAATCTTGTCTCTTTAGACCTTGGGTGTGGTAAGATTCTCAACCCTAGTGTAATTTGTTGTTCTATGAGGTTTGGGCATTGAGATGTTGTGTATGGGTATGATGATTGTGGCTTAGGTTGTGTATATGTGAATATTGGAGCTTGATTGGTGATTTTGGAAAGCTTGGAAGAGGGTTTTGTGTGATAAAATCTGTTCTTGGAGGTGTTGATACCTTGAGAGCTTGAGGACAAGTGGTTTGGAAGTGCTCCGGTTGAGCTTGGGAAATTGGCTAAGGTATGGTTTCGGTTTCCCGTATCTAATATGTAATGTGGTAGGAAATACTTAGGCTAGAGGCCCTAAGATAGGCATTGAATTGATGATGTTGTGGAATGGTTGAGATATATGATGTGATCATATGTGTGATTATGAATATTGATGCCTTGATTGTGTGATATGTGAGAAAATGCATGTTGTGATATATACTTGATGAATGATTGAGGTTGAATTGATGGGTGGTGCCATATTGTTGGTGAGTATGATAATTATGTATAATGATGGTTGATTGAAAATTGATATTGTTAGAAATTGGGATGAGAAGGATGTATGACATAATATTGTGTTTATCCTTTGGCCTTTTGATTGAGAAGTGTTAAAATGGTTGGAGGTAGTTTTGAGAATTTTGGTAAAATGTCAATGCGTGAGTTGAGGATGGCTTGTTGTTGAATTTGGTACACTTTGATTGATTTCAAAGAAAAGGGATGAAATTGGCATGTTTTAATTGATTTTGAAAAGAGTTGAAAGTGGCTTGTTTTGAAAATGGCACTTTGTGGTTTGGAATGAAAATATGGTTTTTGGGCATACTTTGACGGGACATAACTTGGACTACGGATCTTTGATTTGTGCCAATTCTGTTTAGAAATGAAATTGGATCCGGGATGTCCATGCCGTTCGAAGAACGGGTGAAAAATGATTTAAAATGAGAGAGTTATGACCGTCGGAAGATTGGGGGTTGAATCTATGAATTCTGCAGCTTTTAACTTAGAAAATTTTTAGCAGAATGACCCCTCGCGCGTAGGCGCACTTGGCGCGTATGCGCCGTTCTTCGAGAAAGCATCATCCACGCGTGCGCGTGGAGTGCGCGTACGCGTGGCCCTGTTTTCATCCCAAAGTTGATTTTTGAGTTTTAAAAGCCAAACTTCATACTTCTAAGCCTCCAATCTCACCACTTATGTCTTAAATCATTATGATATGCCTAGCATGAGGAAAAGGGCTAGTGAATGTGGTAACTTGCGAGTGAAGCAAGGGAAAAATGAATGATCCATGAGGATCAAAGATGATTATGTGAGATGTGGAGGATAGCGGTGGAAGTGCTTGTTATGCCATGGGCCGAATGGCCGTAATTGTTAATGAATTGGCTGGTTATGGATTTAACCGTGAGCCGGATGGCTGGATTATGCTGTGTGGCGGCGGAGCCATGTTTATGGCTAAGTATAAATGCATATATGCTGTTGAATGAATTGTGAATGTTGGCACTTCCACCATTGGAGATGAGGGTTTCCCTGGGTAGTAGCAATGGCTAGCCACCATGTGCTCCAGGTTGAGACTCGAAGCTCTGTTAACCCAATGTCGTAAGTGTGGCCGGGCACTGTGAAAGACCCGGATGAGCTCGCCCCCATAAATATTCACCAGTGATGGTGATGGATAAATATTCACCAGTGATGGTGATGGATAAATATTCACCAGTGAGGGTGATGGATATGGATCATGATTATGATCAAGTTTATGATGAGTATAACTCGAGTTGGGGATGCACGACAGAGGGACAGTCCAATGGCTAGCTACCAGGACTTGTCGGGTTGGCTCTATAACCGACAGATGATATCATCAGCCACTAGGGACAGGCATGCATCATAAGCATACTACATGAATTGTTTGAGATTGCCTATTTGACTGCATATTACTTGCTAATTGCCTAAATGCCTTATCTGTTCCTATTTGTAAATCTCTTGTCTGATACAACTGTGTTTGCTATATTATACTCCTGCTGGTGGTTGGGAGGTCTGAAGGAATTGGAAAGGGAAGTATTAGTTAGACTGAAGAATCTTTAGTCAGTTGCCACTTACGGTTTAGCTTGTTTATAAGCTTTGATATTATCTGAAGGAAGTTCTAGGATTGCCTTCGGCTTTCCTCTATTATTATGTATTATATATGTGGAAGCTGTTACCGTGCTGGGGACCTCTGGTTCTCACCCATGCGGATTTTGTGGTTTTCAGATGCAGGACGCGAGGCTTCTCGTTGAGGCATGCTGGAGACTTCTGGATTAGCGAAGATCCTTTGTTCTCGGGACTCTGTTTTGGGTTATATATCTTGTTTAGATACTTTTATCTCCATTAAATAATACAAACTGTGACGACTCCTTCTAGAGGGGATTTTTGGAGAATAGGTTTTCTGTATTTGTGTCCCTTTGGGTTTCCTTTGGGGTTTTCTTATGTTATCATATGTATATATTGCTATGCTCGGACCGGTTATCTTCGCAACCGGGTTTTGAGTCTTGATATTCCCGTTTTTGACACTCTTTATATATATGATCTCGCGTTAGCTTATCCCGGTTCGTTACGTTATCGATCGGAGTGTTGCCCGTTCGAGTTACGGTTTTACCCCCTTTTTCTACAAAGGCTCCTAGTTATAATCAATTATTCATACTACTATATGTACTAAATTTTTGTTTTAGAGGTCGTAATACCTTGCCATCTCTGAATTATGACTTAAGCATAAGACTTTGTATGGTAGGGTGTTACATTAATAGCCACTAGTCGCGACCCGCGAAGTTTAGGTCGGCTAGGGTACATTATGAAATTAGTTGACAACAGTATATCCTAATCTCTCCCGAAGGAAACATGAGAGCCTCTATAGGCAAATTCAAAGAGTTCAATACATAATATAAACTTTCCAAAACAAAGGTGGAGAGATTCTAATCAAAACACAAAGTAGAGGAAATAAAGATCTTCGCCGTCTCTCAGACGACCCACAACTCACTTCTGGGCACCTGGACCTGTATCTGAAAAACAAGAGATATATACGGAATGAGAACCCCGGGCCCATGGGTTCCCAGTACGGTAAAAGTGCCAAATAAATTCAATGTACTGCAATAAAAACTCACTAAGCATCCTAAACTTCTTCACCAATTATTCATCCTAGGTTCTCGCTAATCCATGAATAGGCAACTGTCATAAGGGAGTGCTAAATTCAATTCATGTTTCACATGTTTCCCAACTCGCTGACTCTTCCACGAATCAGACTTAGAATCATAAGCAAAACCATCACTAGTTGTTCTGCCTCAGCAGTTCTATATCAATACATCATCATGCAATCGCATCATCAATTCATCCCATCAAGAACAGCCCTCACACCCACCGACACCAGCATGAGGGGCCTCTCAGTTGTACAAACACAAGCAATACAGGCAAGTAATACACAAACATGATACAAGTAGAACAAGTAGCATATAGTCAGGTAACATGGCATATATGATGTAGAAATCCAAGACAAATGGCAAACCCAAACAATTCAAACATATGCAAATGATGAATGCCTACCCTATGGCTGATGATATCATCTGTCGGTTATATAGCCAACCCGACATGTCCTGGTAGCTAACCATTGGACAGAAACACCCATTGCGGAGCAAGTAGGTTTGAGCTACAACCCCCTTGCTACTACCCTCTCAACCCAGAGCCAGTGGAATAACCACTACTGCGGCTACTACCCAGGCGGGTGTTTAAAAGCTCAACCTGGAGCGAGTGGATTCACCACTACTGCCGCTACTACCCAGGCGTCACAATCTCTGACCTGGAGCAAGTGGGACGAACCACAACCCTTGCTACTGCCCAGGTATCTCAAACATATATTCATTCAATCTCAATTCATATTATCAACATTCATTGTTACCAAATCTCAGACATTAACTTGGAGCAAGTGGGACGAACCACAACCCTTACTACTACCCAAGTATCACAAATAAACATTTATTCATAATCACCCTTCATTATTATCAATTCTCAGACAATAACCCGGAGCAAGCGGGACGAACCACGACCCTTGCTACTACCCAGGTATCACAAATACACATTTATTCAAAACTCCATGATTAAACTCGTTTATCATAATCCTCCTTTCCCGTCTCATACCCGGAGCAAGTGGACAACGCCACTGCCTACTAGCCGGGGTCGCACATCACATTTCAATATTTTTTCATTATTATCCATTTAACATATTCATTCATTAATCATATATGCATTTATACTCAGCCATAAACAATAATGGCTTTGCCGTAACCCGGCAATAACTCAGCCATCCGGCTCATGGTCCAATCAAGAACGGGCCATTTATCAATAAATATAGCCCTCCGGCTCATGGCATACACGGTACTTCCACCGTCATCCTCCATATCTCATATAATCATCTTTGATCATCATTGATCATAACTTTTCCCCTTGCTTCACTCGCAAGTTACCACATCCCCTAGCTCCTTTCTCATTGCTAGGCATATCATAATGATTTAATACATAAGAGGTGAGATCGGAGGCTTAGAAGTATGAGATTTGGCTTTTAAAACTCAAAAATCAACTTTGGCATAAAAACAGGGCCACGCGTACGCGCACTCCACGCGCATGCGCGGATGGCCAAAAACTCATAAACGCGCAAGCGTCATACGCGCGAACGCGCGGGTTGAAAAATATCCAAACGGCGCGCAAGCGTCAACCACGCATACGCGTGGGTGCTCTTGCGCCCAGGCACAAAACTGGCACAACTCTGGCACAACTCTCTGGAAAATAGCTGGGCATATGGTGCAGCGCATCGACGCGCCCGCGCACACCACGCGCACGCATGGATGGTACTTTCTGGAAGAACGGTGTGCACGCGCCAAGTGCGCCTACGCGCGTAGGGTCGTTCTGCTAAAAATTTTCTAAGTTAAAAGCTGCAGAATTTACAGATTCAACTCCCAATCTTCCGACGGTCATAACTTCCTCATTTTAAATCATTTTTCACCCGTTCTTCGAACGGCATGGACATCCCGGATCCAATTTTATTTCTAAAAAGATTTGGCAGAAAACGGAGGTCCGTAGTCCAGGTTATGTCCCGTCAAAATATGCCCAAAAACCATGTTTTCATACAAAACCACAAGGTGCCATTTTCAAAACAAGCCATTTTCAACTCTTTTCAAAATCAACCAAAACATACCAATTTCATCCCTTTCTTTGAAATCAATCAAAATATACTAAAATCAACATCAAGCCTCCTCAACTCACACATTGACACTTTCTCAAACTCAAACACATTTACATATCATACACTCTTCCTCATGCCAAATTTCAACAACACTATTTCCAATCAACCATCATTATACATAATCAATATCATACTCACTATCACGTGGTTTCACCCACAAATCAACCTTAATCATTCCTCAAGCATATATCACAACATACATATCTCTAATGCATCATCATACCATCAAGGCATCAATAGTCATAATCACATATATGACCACATAATATGTCTCAACTAAAACCAAACATACCTCATCTATATAATTTCACCCAAATTTACCAAATTCCACACTTCAACTCCTCAAACCTTATTATTCAATAATCAACCCAATCATTCATATATTAATTACTGGAAATTCATCCAATCACTTGTGTCATCATACAATGCACACATCACTTACCTTTCTTACCTCTTTCCGGCCTCCGGCCCAAAATTCACGGCCTCCGGCCCAATTTTCACAATTTAAATGCATAAACCACAAATCAATACTCATTACCCAATACATCAAATTCTCAATACACCAAGCATACAAGGCCACACAATTCTCAACCCAATCATTAATTCACATTACATACCAACTATGCATATTAGCACCAACAATTTACACAATCCAAACTTAATCCTAGGGGCATCTAGCCTAGGAATTCTCATCACAACACACGGTACTTAAATGAAACTTAAACCGTACCTCTTGTAGCCAAACCAATTGAGCCTCTTCTTTGGAATTCTTCACCAACCTTAGCTCCAAGCCTTACCAAAGCTCCTCAAGCAATACCAATCTCCCAATTGTGCACCAACATCACCAAATACACTAACATAACCAATATCACATACATACATCAACCTAGGGCTCATAAAATTGACAAATCACAAGGGTTTGCACACTTCTTACCTCAGCCCATATGAAGTAGGGATAGAACCCACTTAGAATCCATGTTGGAGTATCCCTAAACACCCAAAATCACAAGATTTCAACACTAACTACCCAAAAACGTGTAACAGTGGGGAATTTCGAAAACTGGGCAGATATGAATAAAATACTCACCACTAAACTTAGATATAATTGTAGAGGATGAGAAGAGCAACGCGTGGCCGCAAACGGCTCGTCAATTGGAGTTCCGTAGCTCAAGTTATGGTGGTTTGAAGATCAAAGAGAGTTAGGTTTTCTCTCTTCTCTTCTCTCTTCTCAAATCAGCGCCCCAACCCTTCTTTTTAGGGTAAAATGAGCTGAAATGCTCATAACTAATGTTTATATATGTTGGGTCTTGGGCCCACTTAGGCCCGGTTCACTTATTTTTGTCCGTTGGCCCAATTTTGTGCCAAAACCTTTAAGATTAGCGCTCTAAATCGCACTTTAAATATTTCTACCTTCCCTAATTATAATTCCTCATTTCTTAATCTCATTTATTCATAATCAATTTCCTCAGCTGTAGTACCAGACAAATCTCAGCCGGTACTGCCGGTCAAAATTCCACTGCGCGCTTTTACGCAGAAAACTATGTTTTCCGACTCGGAAAAATTCACTGAATCCAAATATCATATTTAAATTATCAAATTCCAATTGCCAAATCTTCCAACCATATTCGCTCCTATTTAACTTATTATTTAATTAATTTCGGTTAGACCGGGTATTACATTCTACCCCCCTAACAGAAATTTTCGCCCTCGAAAATTCCATTCATCACTATCCTCTCCCTCTACCAAGCCAATTACCACTAATCACAGCTCAACTCCAAGCATAACCTCCAAACTTACTTTCTTATTCTCAAACCCTCAAATTTCTACATGACTTGCTATTATAAAGTCTCTGACTCATCAATCAAAAACCCCTTTCATTTCTAGAAAGCAAATGAGTTTGAAATAACAATTTAACAAAATCATAAGAATCCGCCTTCCTTTAATAATCTATAAAAGCATTCGAGACACATCTCTTTCGTTAAAGTTACTCATATAAAAAATTATCCTTAAAACCATAACCAACACTCTTTCAAATTTTTGGAGAAAAATTTTCAATAGTACCTCCCCAAAAATTGGAGTTTACCACCCGTCATGGGCTCCCTCAAACCAATCTCAGTACCGCATCTGTATTTCAATTTAGTGGCTTTCACATTCGTCTTTCAAAACCAATCATTATAAATCTCAATCTAATTCCAAGGTCACTATGACCAAACATCATGGTACTCATCTCTCAAACACGACAACTTGCACTCTCTCATCATCTAAATCCAATTATGCATCAATGATAATTTCCTCATCCGCTTTAGAACCATCAAAGCTCGCAGCCGCAATCAATTCCAACTATTTGGGGATCATTACTTTTAATAACCCACTTAACCCTTCTAGTATTCAAACTTAAGATATTATAGTAAAGTTTTATAGCTCCTAGTTGTAGCTATCCTGTGTTACTGCTTCCGCAAGTTTCTGCTGCTTTATTCTTATCTCTCGCCTAGTACGAGCTCTATTACTTACTTCCTCAAGTACTCAACCACAACTTAGCATGACTAGCATTTCAAATCAACGTTTCCAAATCCCTCATTTAGGACCATTCCTTATCTATTTAAATCAAAGGAACTAAAAGTCACGGGTTCAATTCGTTTTACCAAAAATCCAGAAATCAACCAGCTACATAACAAACACAACACATCATTCTCAACAAAAAAATCATTTACATCACAGGCATTTATCCATTTGTATCAAGGCAAATCCTTACTCGGACCATCCGGTTTGCACCTCAATTTAATATTAAACTCAACATTCCCAGTTTTACTGTACAGGCGGTATTATAAAATCATGCACTATCCTTTAAGCCTGATTATTGCAATTACCTCAATCTTACTGTCGTAATCGGCCCGCATCCTGACTCTCTCCTTGTTGGCAATTTCTTGATACATGCCCTGGTAACCCGCACTTGTAATATACACCTAACCCCAATCGGCACGGCCTATTTGGGTGATGACTCCCACATCTCTGACAGCTCGAAACATCAGAAGCAGCCGCTGCCCGTTTTCCCTTACCATTCCTTTGGGACTCCTCACTCGTCGCAAAGTTATTCTGTCCTTGGGGAAAGTGTTGTACGTATCCTCTCTCCTTAAACTCTCGACCCCTTGGTGCGAATCCTTGGTTGTGCTCTCTATGATTTCCCTTCTCTGCAACCCTCCTTTTCACACACTCTTCAGCAATTCTGCTCTTATTCACCAACTCTGAAAAAGTTCGGATCTCCATTGGTCCCACTGAACTTAAGATGTCGCTCCGAAGCCCTCCTTTATACTTAATACATTTCCATTCCTCGAAGTCTCCCAGAGCTCCTTGACACATGCGGGAAAACCTGAATAGCTCCTCGAATTTGTCTGTATACTCAGATACGGACATAGCACCTTGCTTCAGCTGCAGTAACTCCAATTCCTTGGTTGTCATGGCAGAATTCGGAAAGTACTTCTTATAGAATTCCACCTGGAAGGCATCCCAAGTGATAGGATCATTCTCCTGTTGCAGGAGACGTCGAGCCCCTTGCCACCAATGCGATGCTTCCCCCGTGAGCAGATAGGTAGCAAATTCAACACACTGCTCTTCAGGCACCAACTGCGCTTGCAGTGATCGCTCCATGGCCTGAAACCAAGTATCAGCTTCAGTCGGATTGGTGGTTCCCTTGAACTTAGGTGGATTAACCTTTAAGAAGGTTGCCAGTGTCATCGGGCCCTGAGCTTCCCTTCCGCCATTGCCATTATTGTTTATCTGTTGCCCAAGAGCCTCCGCAGTGGCCTGCATAGCAGCAGCCATATTCTCCAACGCCGCCATAAGGTTTACCGGGTTATTCGGGTTGATTTCCGGTTCCTGCGTATTAGTACGACCTCTTTCACGTCCCCGACCGGGTCCACGAGGTGTCATCTGGTTCCTATACACACCAAACAATCGATATCAAGTTGATCAGTCTCAATATCGGAAGTATAGTGCTTCAAAGTACCAAAGGTACACTCATGGACTTCATGCTAGATGTATCGGTTAGATACCCTAACTAGCACAGGCACAGACTCAGAGTATGCATTGAAGCATAGGCAGTTCCATCCCTCAGGCTCACGAGGACGAACTGCTCTGATACCATAATATATATAACATAAGTAAATAGCCACTAGTCGCGACCCGCGAAGTTTAGGCCGGCTAGGGTACAGTATGAAAGTAGATGACAATAGTATATCCTAATCTCTCCCAAAGGAAACATAAGAGCCTCTATAGGCAAGTTCTAAAAGAGTTCAATACATAATATAATCTTTTCAAAACATAGGTGGAGAGATTCTAATCAAACACAAAGTAGAGGAAATAAAGATCTTCGCCGTCTCTCAGACGACCCACAACTCACTTCTGAGCACCTGGACCTGTATCTGAAAAACAAGAGATATATACGGAATGAGAACCCCGGGCCCATGGGTTCCCAGTACGGTAAAAGTGCCAAATAAATACAATGCACTGCAATAAAAACTCACCAAGCATCCTAAACTCCTTTTCACCAAGTATCCAGCCTAGATTCTCACTAATCTATAAATAGGCATCTGTCGTAAGGGAATACTAAATCTAGATCACATCTCATATGACTCCAAACTCGCTGACTCTCCCACGAATCAGATTTCAGAATCATAAACAAACCCATCATCAGTCGTGCTGTCTCAGCAATTCTATATCAATATATCATGCCCTCCTTGGAACTAGTGAAACCACATCACTGCGTCTACCCAGGGAGCTCAAATCATCTCAACTAATGATCACCATCATCATGCAATCGCATCATCAATTCATCTCATCAAGAACAGCCCTCAACCTCCACCGACACCAACATGAGGGGCCTCTCAGTTGTACAAACACAAGCAATACAGGCAAGTAATACACAATTAGGGTACAAGTAGAACAAGTA
Organism: Arachis ipaensis; assembly: GCF_059453495.1. Taxonomy (NCBI): domain Eukaryota; kingdom Viridiplantae; phylum Streptophyta; class Magnoliopsida; order Fabales; family Fabaceae; genus Arachis; species Arachis ipaensis. The sequence goes on along the minus strand of NC_142437.1, from coordinate 21,310,541 downwards.
GCACATAATCAGGTAACTTAGCATATATAATGTAGAAATCCAAAACAAATAGGCAAACCCAAACAATTCAAACATATGCAAATGATGAATGCCTGCCCTATGGCTGATGATATCATCTGTCGGTTATCAAGCCAACCCGACATGTCCGGTAGCTAACCTGGGCACAGTCTCTCTGTTGCGTATTAATATCATTAGAGGGAATATGTGCCCTGTCGCCATTAGAGGGTATCTGCGCCCTGTCGCCATTAGAGGGTATCTGCGCCCTGTCGCCATTAGAGGGTATTTGCGCCCTGTCGCCATTAGAGGGTATCGGTGCCCTGTCACCCTTACAACCAGAGAGAAAACACAAGCATGCTTACATTCAACATTTTTCATCATTATTCATTTATCATATTCGTTAATTTATCATATATGCCTTTATACTCAGCCATAATCCATAATGGCTTTGCCGTAACTCGGCAAGAACTCAGCCACCCGGCTCACAGTTCAATCCAGAACTAGCCAATTTATCAACATGGCTCCGCCGTATCCGGCAAGAACTCAGCCATCCGGCTCATGGTCCAATCAAGAACCAATCATTTATCAATAAATATAGCCCTTCGGCTCATGGCATACACGGTACTTCCACCGCCATCCTCCATATCTCATATAATCATATCTGATCATCATTGATCATAACCTTTTCCCTTGCTTCACTCGCAAGTTACCACATCCCCTAGCTCCTTCCTCATTGCTAGGCATACCATAATGATTTGATACATAAGGGGTGAGATCGGAGGCTTAAAAGTATGAGGTTTGGCTTTAAAAACTCAAAAATCAACTTTGGCATGAAAACAGGGCCACGCATACGCGCACTCCACGCACACGCGTGGATGGCCAAAAACTCATCAACGCGCAAGCGTCATACGCGCGAACGCGCGGGTTGAAAAATATCCAAATGGCGCGCAAGCGTCAGCCACGCGTACGCGTGGGTGCTCTTGCGCCCAGGCACAAAACTGGCACGACCCTGGCACAACTCTCTGGAAAATAGCTGGGCATTTGGTACAGCGCATCGACGCACCCGCGCATACCACGCGCACGCGTGGATGATGCTTTCTGGAAGAACGGCGCGCACGCGCCAGGTGCGACTACTCGCGTAGGGTCGTTCTGCTAAAAATTTTCTAAGTTAAAAGCTGCAGAATTTACAGATTCAACCCCCAATCTTCCGACGGACATAACTCTCTCATTTTAAATCGTTTTTCACTCGTCCTTCGAACGGCATGGACATCCCGGATCCAATTTCATTTCTAAACAGATTTGGCAGAAAACAGAGATCCGTAGTCCAGGTTATGTCCCGTCAAAGTATGCCCCAAAACCATGTTTCCATACAAAACCACAAAGTTCCATTTTCAAAACAAGCCATTTTCAACTCTTTCAAAATCAATCAAAACATGCCAATTTCAGCCTTTTCTTTGAAATCAATCAAAATATACCAAAATCAACATCAAGCCTCCTCAACTCGCACGTTGACACTTTCTCAAACTCAAACACATTTACATATCATATACTCTTTCTCATGCCAAATTTCAACAACACTATTTCCAATCAACCATCATTATACATAATCAATATCGTACTCACTATCACGTGGCTTCACCCACAAATCAACCTTAATCATTCCTCAAGCATATATCACGACAAACATATCTCTAATGCATCATCATACCATCAAGGCATCAATAATCATAATCACATATATGACCATATAATATATCTCAACCAAAACCAAACATACCTCATCTAAATAATTGCACCCAAATTTACCAAATCCCACACCTCAACTCCTCAAACCTTATTATTCAATAACCAACCCAATCATTCATAGATTCATTATCTGAAATTCATCCAATCACTTGTGTCATCATACAATGCACACATCAACTTACCTTTCTCACCTTTTTTCGGCCTCCGGCCCAAAATCCACGGCCTCCGGCCCAATATCATAATTTAAATGCATAAACCACAAATCAATACTCATTACCCAGTACATCAAATTCTCAATACATCAAGCATACAAGGCCACACAATTCTCAACCCAAATCATTAATTCACATTACATACCAACTATGCATATTAGCACCAACCATTTGCACAATCCAAACTTAATCCTAGGGGCATCTAGCCTAGGAATTCTCATCACAACACATGGTACTTAAATGAAACTTAAACCGTACCTCTTGTAGCCAAACTAATTGAGCCTCTTCTTTGGAAGTCTTCACCAACCTTAGCTCCAAGCCTCACCAAAGCTCCTCAAGCAATACCAATCTCCCAATTGTGCACCAACATCACCAAATACACTAACATAACCAATATCACATACATACATCAACCTAGGGCTCATAAAAATGACAAGTCACAAGGGTTTGAGCACTTCTTACCTCAGCCCATATGAAGTAGGGATAGAATCCACTTAGAATCCATTTTGGAGTATCCCTAAACACCCAAAATCACAAGATTTCAACACTAATTACCCAAAAACATGTAACAGTGGGAAATTTCGAAAACTGGGCAGAGATGAATGGAATACTCACCACAAAACTTAGATAAAATTGTAGAGGATGAGAAGAGCGACGCGTGGCCGTAAACGGCTCGTCAATCGGAGCTCCGTAGCTCAAGTTATGGTGGTTTGAAGATCAAAGAGAGTTAGGTTTTCTCTCTTCTCTTCTCTCTTCCCAATTTCAGCGCCCAACACCCCTTCTTTAGGGCAAAATGAGCTGAAATGCTCATAACTAATGTTTATATATGTTGGGTCTTAGGCCCACTTAGGCCCGGTTCACTTATCTTTGCCCATTGGACAATTTTGGGCCAAAACCTTTAAGATTAGCGCTCTAACCCAAAACAGAGTCCCGAGAACAAAGGATCTTCGCTAATCCAGAAGTCTCCAGCATGCCTCAACGAGAAGCCTCGCGTCCTGCATCTGAAAACCACAAAATCCGCATGGGTGAGAACCAGAGGTCCCCAGCACGGTAACAGCTTCCACATATATAATACATAATAATAGAGGAAAGCCGAAGGCAATCCTAGAACTTCCTTCAGATAATATCAAAGCTTATAAACAAGCTAAACCGTAAGTGGCAACTGACTAAAGATTCTTCAGTCTAACTAATACTTCCCTTTCCAATTCCTTCAGACCTCCCAACCACCAGCAGGAGTATAATATAGCAAACACAGTTGTATCAGACAAGAGATTTACAAATAGGAACAGATAAGGCATTTAGGCAATTAGCAAGTAATATGCAGTCAAATAGGCAATCTCAAACAATTCATGTAGTATGCTTATGATGCATGCCTGTCCCTAGTGGCTGATGATATCATCTGTCGGTTATAGAGCCAACCCGACAAGTCCTGGTAGCTAGCCATTGGACTGTCCCTCTGTCGTGCATCCCCAACTCGAGTTATACTCATCATAAACTTGATCATAATCATGATCCATATCCATCACCCTCACTGGTGAATATTTATCCATCACCATCACTGGTGAATATTTATCCATCACCATCACTGGTGAATATTTATGGGGGCGAGCTCATCCGGGTCTTTCACAGTGCCCGGCCACACTTACGACATTGGGTTAACAGAGCTTCGAGTCTCAACCTGGAGCACATGGTGGCTAGCCATTGCTACTACCCAGGGAAACCCTCATCTCCAATGGTGGAAGTGCCAACATTCACAATTCATTCAACAGCATATATGCATTTATACTTAGCCATAAACATGGCTCCGCCGCCACACAGCATAATCCAGCCATCCGGCTCACGGTTAAATCCATAACCAGCCAATTCATTAACAATTACGGCCATTCGGCCCATGGCATAACAAGCACTTCCACCGCTATCCTCCACATCTCACATAATCATCTTTGATCCTCATGGATCATTCATTTTTCCCTTGCTTCACTCGCAAGTTACCACATTCACTAGCCCTTTTCCTCATGCTAGGCATATCATAATGATTTAAGACATAAGTGGTGAGATTGGAGGCTTAGAAGTATGAAGTTTGGCTTTTAAAACTCAAAAATCAACTTTGGGATGAAAACAGGGCCACGCGTACGCGCACTCCACGCGCACGCGTGGATGATGCTTTCTCGAAGAACGGCGCATACGCGCCAAGTGCGCCTACGCGCGAGGGGTCATTCTGCTAAAAATTTTCTAAGTTAAAAGCTGCAGAATTCATAGATTCAACCCCCAATCTTCCGACGGTCATAACTCTCTCATTTTAAATCATTTTTCACCCGTTCTTCGAACGGCATGGACATCCCGGATCCAATTTCATTTCTAAACAGAATTGGCACAAATCAAAGATCCGTAGTCCAAGTTATGTCCCGTCAAAGTATGCCCAAAAACCATATTTTCATTCCAAACCACAAAGTGCCATTTTCAAAACAAGCCACTTTCAACTCTTTTCAAAATCAATTAAAACATGCCAATTTCATCCCTTTTCTTTGAAATCAATCAAAGTGTACCAAATTCAACAACAAGCCATCCTCAACTCACGCATTGACATTTTACCAAAATTCTCAAAACTACCTCCAACCATTTTAACACTTCTCAATCAAAAGGCCAAAGGATAAACACAATATTATGTCATACATCCTTCTCATCCCAATTTCTAACAATATCAATTTTCAATCAACCATCATTATACATAATTATCATACTCACTAACAATATGGCACCACCCATCAATTCAACCTCAATCATTCATCAAGTATATATCACAACATGCATTTTCTCACATATCACACAATCAAGGCATCAATATTCATAATCACACATATGATCACATCATATATCTCAACCATTCCACAACATCATCAATTCAATGCCTATCTTAGGGCCTCTAGCCTAAGTATTTCCTACCACATTACATATTAGATACGGGAAACCGAAACCATACCTTAGCCAATTTCCCAAGCTCAACCGGAGCACTTCCAAACCACTTGTCCTCAAGCTCTCAAGGTATCAACACCTCCAAGAACAGATTTTATCACACAAAACCCTCTTCCAAGCTTTCCAAAATCACCAATCAAGCTCCAATATTCACATATACACAACCTAAGCCACAATCATCATACCCATACACAACATCTCAATGCCCAAACCTCATAGAACAACAAATTACACTAGGGTTGAGAATCTTACCACACCCAAGCTCTAAAGAGACAAGATTAACCTTCTCCTTCAAGAGAGTTGGGTCCTATAACATCAAAGAACCCAAAATCTCAACATTTTTACTCATGAAACTCGAAATCAAGGGCTGGAATTTCGAACAGTAAAACGTGGCTTACCTCAAGATTAATTGTATGGGTTTTGTAGAGCTCTCCGCGGTGAACGCGTGGCCGCAAACGGAGCGGCAATCGGAGCTCTAGATCAAAAGTTATGGTGGTTTGAAGATCAAGTGAGAGAAGGAAGTTGAGAGAGTGTTCTTCCCCCTTCCATCTCAATTTTCAGCGTGTTTTGGTGTTGTGTGAGGAGAGAGAGTGCTGAAAACTAGGGTTTTGGTTTAGTTATGTTGGGCCAAGGGCCCACTTTGGGTCCGGTTGGTCCGGTTTGGCCCGTTCGGTCCAATCTTGGTCCGATTTCTATAAAATTGGTACCGAAATTCTCGTCTCAATTTCCTCTATCACATTTAGCCATAAAAATAACATTTTTGGCTTTCTAGAATAAATTCTCATTTATGGGTTAATTAACCATTAATTAACCGGGTCTTACATTCCGCTTCTAAGATATCCATTCGCACCTAAGAACATGATAAATGTGATGATTATGTGACGCTCATCATCATTCTCACTTATGAACGCGTGCCTGACAAACACTTCCGTTCTACATGCAAACAAGCTAGAATGAGTATCTCTTAGATATCTAATACAGAGGACCGAGTCCGAGATATTAGAATCTTCGTGGTATAAGTTAGAAACCATGGATGGCCATTCCTAAGATCCGGAAAGTCTAAACCTTGTCTGTGGTATTCCGAGTAGGATCTGGAAAGGGATGGCTGTGACGATCTTCAAACTCGCGAGTGCTGGGCATAGTGACAGACGCAAAAGGAGGGTGAATCCTATTCCAGTATGATCGAGAACCTCAGATGATTAGCCGTGCCATGACAGAGCATTTGAACCTTTTTCACAAGAGGATGGGATGTAGCCATTGACAACGGTGATGCCCTTACATAAAGCTTGCCATGGAAAGGAGTAGGACTGATTGGATGAAGACAGTAGGAAAGCAGAAGTTCAGAGGAACGAACGCATCTCCATACACTTATCTGAAATTCTCACCAACGAATTACATAAGTATTTCTATCTTTATTTTCTATTTATTTATTTATTTTCAAAAACTCCATAACTATTTGATATCCGCCTGACTGAGATTTACAAGGTGACCATAGCTTGCTTCATACCAACAATCTCCATGGGATCAACCCTTACTCACGTAAGGTTTTATTACTTGGACGACCCAGTGCACTTGCTGGTTAGTTGTGCGAAGTTGTGAAGTTATGTTTGGACCATGGTATTGTGCACCAGTTATTGGCGCCATGCCAGGGAGAGAACGAACAACAAATTTTACAATCTCAATCTGAGTAACAATTTCGCATGTATCAGATATGCTTAGGGAGCTTGGGTTCACCGATGATGAAATCATTTCTGTTGCACTCAAGTTCTCCATAAATCCTCAACTGGAAAAACCTTTTGGTCACTGGGAAATAGTAAAAAAATTGCATTTGTTAGAGCTATATTGCATACTTAGAGTTTATCTCTTTTCAAGAAACATAGTTGGAGGTTGGATTTATAGTACATTTGGTTTTTTAGACTATCAATTTGACACATGTTAATACATAATGAGTATTGTCGGCAGAATTTGGTATCTTAGACTTATAACAATTTGGTATTTTGTGCAGAATTAATTTTCAATATGTGTAGAATTGTTTCTTTTGTTAATGTTAATGTAGAATTTTAGTTAAAACTAGTGCAGAATTTTGTTTAACATTACTGCAGATAAGTTATAATTAGTTTTCAATTTCAATTCAATTGTACGAAAGTTTCTTTTGTATGTTTAAATGCAGAATTCAGATTTTTTTTTTCAATATGATGAAGTTTCTTTTGTTTAGCTAACTACCATTTTCATTCTCTTCACTAATAAAGACATCACTGAATTTTTTGCTGCTAGTTCAAGAATAAGACAGGCTGCTTCTGCCATGAAGCTGTGATATAATATTAATCCCATTCTCATAAATTTAGCACGTATGCATGCATGTCAGTTAGTTAGTTAGTTATTTAGTGGAAAGATATCTTGCTTGTGAATTTGAAAGTGCATTATTAGTAAGAGAAATTTAAGCTTTCACCAGCATTGACTGAGGTTCTTGGTATTGAGGTTGATACTCGTCCCAAAATTATTGGTGTAATATGGCATTATGTAAAGGCCAGGAAATTGCAAAACCCAAGTGACCCTTCTTTCTTTCACTGCGATCAGCCTCTACAGAAAGTATTTGGTAAAGATAAGATGAAATTTACTATGGTTTCACAGAAAATATCACACCATTTGTTTCCTCCACAGCCTGTACTTTGGGAGCATAAGATCAAGCTCTTAGGAAATTGTCCAACTGGAACTGCTTGTTATGATGTAACTGTTGATGTTCCATTTCCTATTCAGAGGAAGTTGTCTGTACTATTGGCCAATGTGGAGAAGAACAAAGAGATTGAGCTATGTGATGAATCGATATGTGGAATCATTAGAAAAATCTACGAGCACTGTAGGAGACGAGCATTCTTTCTTAGTTTCAGTCAATCTCATGTGGATTTTATTAATGCCATGATCGAGTCTCAAAGCAGGGATCTGAAACTTGCAGCTGGAGAACCCAGTCGCAACACTGAAAAAGAGCATCGATCGGATTTCTACAACCAACCATGGTAATCTTTCTAATATATCTCTTATCTAGTGTTTTGGTATCTGCCAATTTAATTTGTTTTCTTTATTTATCTGCATTTCTCTTCTATGATGTTAGACATGGTAATGATTGACCTAAAGATATTACTTTAGAATGATGTATAGTCTACTAATCAATAATTTCAAAAATTGTCAAGTGAGAATGATGCGTGACAAAACTATGACTATTATTTAGTTGGACTTATCTAGCCATTGGGATGTTTTATTTCACTTCACTTTCAAATGGCTAGAATGCATAAGATGCTTTTCCTTCTGTTCATTTGCAAGTTATCAATCTTCATGACATTTTCCTTCCATAATGTGAATACAAAAAATTCAACATGATATTTTACATGCTGTTTGACAACTTGGACAGGGTCGAAGATGTTGTTATTAGGCATTTGAATTGCAAGTCGGCATCAGGGAGCGACGCACTAGGAAGCACATGATGCCAGCAGTATCAGGTTTCATTAATCATTCTTCCATTTTGGCGACACATGTGAAGATGTATTTTGGGAATTTTTAAAGTAGCTAGCTTTCCAAGCAGCTGGAACCAATGTTGCACCTTTTGTAATGCAATATATGTTGTATGAGTCAATCTGAGAACAAATAGTTGCAATGATGCTAATTGTCCTATCATGAAAAAAATGTTATCGGTTTCAATTCACTGTTTGCAATTCAATTTGGTGGAATGTTATTTTTCTAAAAGCACCAATATGATGAAACAGCCACACTTTGAAAAGGGGTGTGGCCTGAAGAACCATAACTATTTGTTGCTTGGTTCTTGACACAAGGATGGAAGTAAGCCAAAATCAATTCTAAACTAAATCAATTTTAGTATAATTGATTCTACCAGCAGATCGCAGGCACACTTTAAAAAGATTATGATAATACTAATATCTACCATGATTCACTCAATTGAACAAATTTCTGATCAACAAACCTAGGGATATAATGAACTAAAAATAATAAAGGATCCTCACAATGATGGTAAGGGAGTCAATTGAGCCTCTTTAAGCAACGTAGAAGCAGCTTGTGACAATCTAGATGCCTGCAGGTGTTCATGAATTAGAAGCAAAAGTTCCCTGCATAAGAAAAATATAACAGTGACATCAGAAGGGTCAGAAAGGGACACACAGGAGGAGAAGAGGAGGGAAGGTATTGCTAATTACATAATTTACCTGAGGTTGCTAGAAACTGCCATATAGACACCATAGGTAGCATTGGTAGATAATATTGGAACATTTTCGATTTCTTCAGAGGAAGACATATCAACTGCCTTCTTTGCATTAATCAAGGTATTTGTCACAACTGTCCTAACCTATATATATACAAAATAGAGTATGTGTCAATGTTTAGACTCAATTGATACCATTTTCCTTTAAAATGGTGAGGAAGAACATTTGGTTGGATTAAATGTTTGAGCGCAACGTTATGGATATATATATCACATTATCACAGATCCTTTAAAGAAAATTGATTAGTGATTTTCATATTCATATTTGAAGAACATTTATGACAGCGTTTCTTCATTATATTTGATTTATAATTCATGGAGTTAAAAACAAGTTCAACAGCGAAAGAAGCACAAGTAAACAACCAAAATTTAGATTAGAACTGCATCATAGACAAACTTAACCATAGATACAGAAGCATAGAGCTAACTAAACCGTACCGCTAAAACAAAAATATGAAAAAAAGTTAATTAAATAACAACCATAATTATCAGGTGTCAAAAGGATCATTAACCACAATTAGGAGAAACATATATTAAAGTAAAGGAAAAAATAGATTCAAAACTTATTAAAAGAAAGCATAAAATGTAAGAGAATGAGAAAAATCGCAGAGGATAATGAGAACTAACCAGTGATGATGCAGTTCCAATAGCAAAAAGCTTAGCCCCAATACGCTGTAGAGTGTAACCGTTTGTATAACAATTAGTTGCATATACTAAAAACATATATACTAAGAGAAGGCAACAAGAAGGAAGAAATTGAATTAGAATTATAAAGTGTAATAAGACAAAAGTTATGAAATTTTACACACCGCTATTGCACCAAATCTCTGTAACAAAGAATATAATGTCCCAGAGAGAGCAACCTGGGAAAGAAATTAAGCACAATACAAACACTTAGTAGGGAAATCAAAATAACAATAATAATTGCAAAAGTAATCAACATCAATTAATAATCTACAAGATTATATAGAGACCTGGAATGCATTATCCGGACAGTTGTGGAAGAACTTAACAATAGGGCCTGCATTGATTCCAAGCGGCGGTCTAAGAGACATAGTAGGTGCAGGAAGATAAACCAGCATGAAATCTGCAAGTATGGCCATCACCTAAGAACAACAGTATTGGGGAAAAGGGGTGTTTGCCATTGAATTCCTCACTTGACTATATCCTTAACAAATAGTACTAATAGTCAAATTAGGGATTTCAGATTTTTAGATTTTAGAAATTGACGAAGAAGAGAGTCCGAGTTGGTGTTTAGGGAGGGGTTAGGGCAAGGAGAGAGAGACAGAAAGATATGTCTATTTTGGTCATTTTGAATAATATTTTAGTTTTGTCCATGTCTATCCAAACATAATACTGAACATTACATTAGTGTCTTGTACATTGTATCCAAACACAATACACAAAACATAAATTTTAGTGTCTCCGTTCTATTGTCTCTGTCTCAGTGTCATATTTTGTCCTGTCTACAAAAACAAACGCTACTTTAATGATCGATTTAGTCACTAAAATTAGTTACTATATCAACACACTAGTAATTAAAAAATTAGATTGTGTTTCCCTTTCTTTTTTTAACCCTTAATTCACCACATGATCATTTCACAATTAATTTTTTAATAAATGTGACAATTGGATTTTAGTTTGCCATTATATATAAGTTTTATCAATACATTATAATAAATTCTTACAGAAAATCAATTAGCATTATTATATAATAATGAGTACTTTTGAAAATTCATTGAATTCATCAAGAGACAATTAAACTTGGTCAAAAACAATAAACAAATCTAAAACAACACTTTACTATAGCGAGAACTTATTTAGTTTTGTTTCAATTTATAATTTGCAACTCTTATTATATATCAAAAAGTGACATACACAATCTAAGTAAGCAATATCCTAGTTCTAGCAGAATCATATTAAATATAATATTATTTAAATTGTTTTTAGACCTATATAAACCTAATCAATTGTCGTAAACTTGTTGCAAGACAAAAGAGAAAAGATGCCTATGGCTAGAAACATAATTGTAATGTTGATCATTGCAGTGATTGTTTGTTCTACTATTATCGTAGAATCTCATGGCATTATTACTCTAGAGAGGTACTGGACTCCATCTTATTATACTGCATCTAAAAAAGGCTGTTTCATTGGATGTCGTAGAAGCTATGCACGTAATAACGTTGTAAGACCCGGTTAATTAATGGCTAATTAACCCATAAATGAGAATTTATTCTAGAAAGCCAAAAATGTTATTTTTATGGCTAAATGTGATAGAGGAAATTGAAACGAGAATTTCGGTACCAATTTTATAGAAATCGGACCAAGATTGGACCGAACGGGCCAAACCGGACCAACCGGACCCAAAGTGGACCCTTGGCCCAACATAACTAAACCAAAACCCTAGTTTTCAGCACTCTCTCTCCTCACACAACACCAAAACACGCTGAAAATTGAGATGGAAGGGGGAAGAACACTCTCTCAACTTCCTTCTCTCACTTGATCTTCAAACCACCATAACTTTTGATCTAGAGCTCCGATTGCCGCTCCGTTTGCGGCCACGCGTTCACCGCGGAGAGCTCTACAAAACCCATACAATCAATCTTGAGGTAAGCCACGTTTTACTGTTCGAAATTCCAGCCCTTGATTTCGAGTTTCATGAGCAAAAATGTTGAGATTTTGGGTTCTTTGATGTTATAGGACCCAACTCTCTTGAAGGAGAAGGTTAATCTTGTCTCCTTAGACCTTGGGTGTGGTAAGATTCTCAACCCTAGTATAATTTGTTGTTCTATGATGTTTGGGTATTGAGATGTTGTGTATGGGTATGATGATTGTGGCTTAGGTTGTGTATATGTGAATATTGGAGCTTGATTGGTGATTTTAGAAAGCTTGGAAGAGGGTTTTGTGTGATAAAATCTGTTCTTGGAGGTGTTGATACCTTGAGAGCTTGTGGACAAGTGGTTTGGAAGTGCTCCGGTTGAGCTTGGGGAATCGGCTAAGGTATGGTTTTGGTTTCCCGTATCTAATATGTAATGTGGTAGGAAATACTTAGGCTAGAGGCCCTAAGATAGGCATTGAATTGTTGGTGTTGTTGAATGGTTGAAATATATGATGTGTTCATATATGTGATTATGAATATTGATGCCTTGATTGTGTGAAATATGAGAAATGCATGTTGTGATATATGCTTGATGGATGATTGAGGTTGAATTGATGGGTGGTACCATGTTGATGGTGAGTATGATGTTGATTATGTATAATGATGGTTAATTGGAAATGGTATTATTGGAAATTGGGATGAGGAAGGATGTATGACATGATATTGTGTTTGTCCTTTAGCCATTTGATTGAGAAGTGTTAAAATGGTTGGATGTGGTTTTGGAAACCTTGGTAAAGTGTCAATGTGTGAGTTGAGGATGGCTTGTTGTTGATTTTGGTACATTTTGAATGATTTCAAAGAGAAGGGTTGAAATTGGCATGTTTGATTGATTTTGAAAAGAGTTGAAAGTGGCTTGTTTTGAAAATGGCACCTTGTGGTTTTGTATGAAAACATGGTTTTTGGGCATACTTTGACGGGACATAACTTGGACTACAGATCTCTGATTTGTGCCAAATCTGTTTAGAAATGAAATTGGATCCGGGATGTCCATGCCGTTCAAAGAACGGGTGAAAAACGATTTAAAATGAGGGAGTTATGTCCGTCGGAAGATTGGGGTTTGAATCTGTAAATTCTGCAGCTTTTAACTTAGAAAATTTTTAGCAGAATGACCCCTCGCGCGTAGGCGCACTTGGTGCGTACGCGCCGTTCTTCGAGAAAGCGCCATCCACGCGTGCGCGTGGAGTGCGCGTACGCGTGGACCTGTTTTCATCCCAAAGTTGATTTTTGAGTTTTAAAAGCCAAATTTCATACTTCTAAGCCTCCGATCTCACCACTTATGTCTTAAATCATTATGATATGCCTAGCATGAGAAAAAGGGCTAGTGAATGTGGTAACTTGCGAGTGAAGCAAGGGAAAAATGAATGATCATTGAGGATCAAAGATGATTATGTGAGATGCGGAGAATGGCGGTGGAAGTGCTTGTTGTGCCATGGGCCGAAGGGCCGTAATTGTTAATGAATTGGCTGGTTATGGATTTAACCGTGAGCCGGATGGCTAGATTATTGCCGTGTTACGGCGGAGCCATGTTTATGGCCAAGTATAAATGCATATATGATGTTGATTGAATTGTGAAGGTTTGCACTTCCACCATTGGAGATGAGGGTTTCCCTGGGTAGTAGCAATGGCTAGCCACCATGTGCTCCAGGTTGAGACTCGAAGCTCTTTTGACCCTATGTCGTAAGTGTGGCCGGGCACTGTGAAAGGCCCGGATGAGCTCGCCCCCATAAATATTCACCAGTGATGGTGATGGATAAATATTCACCAGTGAGGGTGATGGATATGGATCATGATTATGATCAAGTTTATGATGAGTATAACTCGAGTTGGGGATGCACGACAGAGGGACAGTCCAATGGCTAGCTACCAGGACTTGTCGGGTTGGCTCTATAACCGACAGATGATATCATCAGCCACTAGGGACAGGCATGCATCATAAGCATACTACATGAATTGTTTGAGATTGCCTATTTGACTGCATATTACTTGCTAATTGCCTAAATGCCTTATTTGTTCCTATTTGTAAATCTCTTGTCTGATATAACTGTGTTTGCTATATTATACTCCTGCTGGTTGTTGGGAGGTCTGAAGGAAGTAGAAAGGGAAGTATTAGTTAGACTGAAGGATCTTTAGTTAGTTGCCGCTTACGGTTTAGCTTGTTTATAAGCTTTGATATTTTCTGGAGGAAGTTCTAGGATTGCCTTTGGCTTTCCTCTATTATTATGTATTATATATGTGGAAGCTGTTACCGTACTGGGGACCTCTGGTTCTCACCCATGCGGATTTTGTGGTTTTCAGATGCAGGACGCGAGGCTTCTCATTGAGGCATGCTGGGGACTTCTGGATTAGCGAAGATTCTTGTTCTCGGGACTCTATCATGATTTATATATCTTGTTTAGATACTTTTATCTCCATTAAATAATATAAACTGTGATGACTCCTTCTAGAGGGGATTTTGGAGATTAGGTTTTCGGTATTTGTGTCCCTTTGGGTTTTCCTTGGGGTTTTCCTTATTTTATTATATGTATATATTGCTATGCTCGAACCGGTTACCTTCGCAGCCGGATTTTGAGTCTTGATATTCCTGTTTTTGATACTCTTTATATATATGATCTTGCGTTAGCTTATCCTTGCTCGTTGTGTTAGTGATCGGAGTGTTGCGCTTTTGAGTTGCGGTTTTTGTTTACCCCTTTTTTTCCACAAGGCTCCTAGTTATAATCAATCATTCATACTACTATACGTACTAAATTTTTGTTTTAGAGGTCGTAATACCTTGCCATATCTGAATTATGACTTAAGCATAAGTCTCTGTATGGTAGGGTGTTACATTATGGTATCAGAGCAGTTCGTTCCTGTAGAGCCTGAGGAATGGACTGACTATGCTTCTGTGCATTCTCTGTATGTGTGTTATGTGCTGTTAGTATATCTACTTGATATAGTTGGCATAAACGTTCATGAGCATGCATTTGGGACTTTAAAGTACTAAACTTCCGATATTGAGACTGATCAACTTAACATCGATTGTTTGGTGTGTATAGGAACCAGATGGCGCCTCGTGGACGCGGTAGAGGCCGTGGGAGAGGTCGTACTAATGCTCGTGCGCCGGAGACTAACCCTAATGACCCGGTGAACTTTATGACTGCGTTGGAGAATATGGCTGCTGCTATGCAAGCCACTGCTGAGGCCCTTGGTCAACAGATGAACAACCATGGTAATGACGGAAGTGGAGTTCAGGGCCCGATGACACTGGCGAACTTTTTGAAGGTTAATCCACCTAAGTTCAAGGGAACTACTAGCCCGACTGAGGCCGATACATGGTTTCAGGCTATAGAGCGAGCACTGCAAGCACAAGTGGTACCTGAAGGACAGCGTGTCGAGTTCGCTACCTATATGCTCACAGGTGAAGCGTCGCATTGGTGGCAAGGTATCCGTCGTCTTCTGCAGCAGGGTGATGATTATATCACCTGGGATGTCTTCCAAGAGGAGTTCTATAAGAAGTACTTTCCGACTTCTGCTAGGACGGCCAAGGAGCTTGAATTGTTGCAGCTGAAGCAGGGTACTATGTCCGTATCTGAGTATACTGACAAGTTTGAGGAGCTGTTCAGATTCTCTCGTATGTGTCAAGGGACTCCGGTGGAATATGAGGAATGGAAGTGTGTTAAGTACGAGGGAGGACTCCGGAGTGATATTTTCGGTTCGGTGGGGCCAATGGAGATTAGGACTTTCTCCGAATTGGTGAACAAGTGTAGGGTTGCTGAAGAGTGTGTGAAGAGGGCAGCCGCTGAGAAAGGAAGTCACAAAGGATCATTTCCACAGAACCGAGGGAAGAGCTTTGCACCTAGAGGTCTGTCTTTCAAGAGGGGAGGTTCTTTTAGGAGGCCCAACAACAACTACTCCCAAGGGAAAAGGTTTGGGAAGCAGCCTCAGAATGATCAAGCTTGTACTAGGTGTGGGAGTCACCATCCGGGAGTACCATGCAAGGCCGGATGGGGTTTGTGCTACAATTGTGGAAAGGCGGGGCATAAAGCCGCAAGTTGTCCAGAGAAGCAAAAGCAAGGTGCTGGGAAAGCACAACAGACTGGTCGGGTGTTCACCACCTCAGCTGTGGGTGCAGAAGGATCTGAGACACTCATTCGAGGTAACTGTGAAATGGCTGGTCAAACTTTAAATGCTTTATTTGATTCGGGAGCATCGCATTCATTTATTGCATTTGAGAAAGCCCATGAGTTAGGATTGAAGATCGTAACCTTAGGTTATGACCTAAAGGTACATAATGCTACCCATGAAGCCATGGTAACTAGGCTAGGATGCCCGAAAGTTTCGTTCAGGTTCAAGCAGCGTGATTTTGTCCATAATTTAATCTGCTTACCGATGATCGGTCTTGATCTTATCTTGGGATTGGACTGGTTATCTGAGAATCATGTCCTGCTTGATTGTTCTACAAAGTCGGTGTACTTTATGCCGGAAGATACAGAAGGGCCGGTCGTGGTGAATAATTATTACTTGAATTCGATGATGGTGAACTGTTCTGGAATCGAATGTCAGGGTATCCTGTTGTTAACCGCTGGTGTTTCGGGTGATGATCAAAAGTTGGATCAGATTCCGGTAGTGTGTGAGTTTCCGGAAGTGTTTCCCGATGATATTGAGGAATTTCCACCTAACCGAGAGGTCGAGTTTGCTATTGAGTTGGTGCCTGGGGCGGGACCAATCTCAAGTGCTCCTTATAGGATGTCACCGTTAGAGATGGCCGAGCTAAAGTCTCAGTTAGAGGAATTGTTGGGTAAGAACTTTATCCGACCAAGTGTTTCCCCATGGGGTGCTCCAGTATTACTGGTAAAGAAGAAAGATGGAAGTATGCGGCTCTGTGTGGATTACAGGTAGCTGAACAAGGTCACCATAAAGAATAAATACCCATTGCCGAGGATTGATGATCTCATGGATCAATTACAAGGAGCTGGGGTTTTCTCCAAGATCGATTTGCGATCCGGTTATCACCAGATAAGGGTGAGGGGTGAGGATATCCCTAAGACTGCTTTCAGGACTCGTTATGGTCATTACGAGTATACTGTAATGTCTTTTGGGTTGACGAACGCTCCTGCAGTGTTTATGGATTACATGAATAGAGTGTTCCGTCCGTTTCTGGATAAATTTGTTGTTGTCTTCATTGACGACATACTAATTTACTCCAAGACCGAAGAAGAGCATGCGGAACACTTGCGGACCGTGTTGCAAATTTTAAAGGAGAAGAAACTCTATGCGAAATTGTCTAAGTGTGAGTTTTGGAAGGATGAGGTAAAGTTTTTGGGTCACGTGGTGAGTAAGAGGGGAATAGCCGTAGATCCAACTAAGGTGGAGGCTGTGATGGAATGGAAGCAACCAACCACAGTAACTGAGATAAGGAGTTTTCTGGGTTTAGCTGGCTATTACCGAAGGTTCATCAAAGGCTTTTCGCAATTAGCTTTGCCGTTGACAAAGTTAACTCGCAAAGACACTCTGTTTGTTTGGACTCCTGAGTGCGAGGAGAGCTTTCAGGCATTGAAGAAAAAGTTGACCACTGCACCTGTGTTAGTGTTACCTGAGCCGAACGAGCCTTTTGAGGTGTACTGTGATGCATCGTTGAAGGGTCTAGGGTGTGTGCTGATGCAGCATCATAATGTGGTGGCGTATGCCTCACGACAGTTGAGACCTCATGAAGTTAGTTACCCTACGCACGATCTGGAACTCGCTGCGGTCGTATTTGCCTTGAAGGTGTGGAGGCATTATCTTTATGGGGTTAAGTTCCAAGTCTTTTCCGATCACAAGAGTTTGAAATACCTCTTTGATCAGAAAGAGCTTAATATGAGGCAAAGGAGGTGGATGGAATTATTGAAAGACTACGACTTTGAGTTGAATTACCATCCGGGAAAAGCGAATATAGTGGCGGATGCGTTAAGTCGGAAGTCGTTATATGCGTCTTGGATGATGCTTCAAGAGGAGAAGTTGCTCAAGGGATTCGAGAGTCTAAAAATTGGTGCTCGAGAAGTATCTGGAAACTTGTGTTTGAGCCGATTAGAAATCTCAAGTGACTTTAAGTCCGAACTCCTAAAGGCTCATGAAAATGATGAAGCATTATGGAAGGTGTTACCGGCTATCGAGCAAGGAAAACAGTGGAGAGTGTCGGAAGAAAAAGATGGGTTATGGAGATTCAAGGGTAGGATCATTGTGCCGGATGTTGGTACTTTGAGACAAGATATCTTAAGGGATGCACACAAAAGTGGATTCTCCATTCACCCGGGAAGTACTAAGATGTACCATGATTTAAAGGTGATGTTTTGGTGGCCGGGTATGAAGAATGATGTGGCGGAATATGTTTCAAAGTGCTTAACTTGTCAAAAGGTAAAGATTGAACATCAAAGACCTTCCGGGATGTTGCAACCTTTAGAGGTTCCGCAATGGAAGTGGGAAAGTATTGCAATGGACTTTGTGTCGGGATTGCCAAGGACTAGGACTGGTTTTGATGCTATCTGGGTGATTGTGGACCGACTGACGAAGTCAGCTCACTTTTTGCCCATTCGGATGACTTACACCCTTGAGGAGCTAGCTCGGTTATACATAAAGGAGATTGTGAGACTCCATGGTGTACCTGCTACTATAATCTCTGATAGAGATCCTCGTTTCACTTCGAGGTTCTGGGGTACATTTCAGAAAGCTTTTGGAACCCGATTAAGCTTGAGTACAGCTTACCATCCTCAAACAGATGGTCAATCTGAGAGGACGATCCAAACACTAGAGGATATGTTGAGAGCTTGTGTTTTGGACCAACCGACGAGTTGGGATCGGTATATGCCGTTAGTGGAGTTTGCATACAATAATAGTTACCATGCGAGCATCGGAATGGCTCCGTATGAGGCATTGTATGGGAGGAAATGTCAATCTCCACTATGTTGGTATGAAGCTGGAGAGAAAGGCTTGTTGGGGCCAGAAATGATAGCTGAAACCACTAAACAAGTCAAGAAAATCCGAGACAGGATGCTTACGGCGCAGAGTCGCCAAAAGAGTTACGCCGATCAGAGGCGGAAGCCCTTGGAATTTGAGGAAGGAGATCATGTTTTCCTGAAGGTTACTCCGACCACAGGAGTAGGTAGAGCGATTAAAGCAAAGAAGTTGAATCCTCGATACATTGGTCCATTTCAGATCCTGGAGAGGATTGGGCCGGTGGCGTATCGGGTGGCTCTACCACCTCATCTTTCGAACTTGCACGATGTGTTTCACGTGTCACAGCTTCGGAAGTACTCTCCTGATGCTAGCCATGTGTTAGAACCTGAATCAGTTCAGTTAAGAGAAGATTTGACGCTTCCAGTGGCTCCAGTTAGAATTGACGATACTAGTATCAAACGATTGCGTGGAAAAGAGGTTTCATTAGTCAAAGTGGCTTGGAGTCGAGGCGGTGTTGAAGAACACACTTGGGAACTTGAGTCGGAGATACGAACGGATTATCCGCACTTATTCTCAGGTAATTGAATTTGAATTTTGTGGGCAAAATTCCCAATTAGGTGGGTAGAATGTAAGACCCGGTTAATTAATGGCTAATTAACCCATAAATGAGAATTTATTCTAGAAAGCCAAAAATGTTATTTTTATGGCTAAATGTGATAGAGGAAATTGAAACGAGAATTTCGGTACCAATTTTATAGAAATCGGACCAAGATTGGACCGAACGGGCCAAACCGGACCAACCGGACCCAAAGTGGGCCCTTGGCCCAACATAAATAAACCAAAACCCTAGTTTTCAGCACTCTCTCTCCTCACACAACACCAAAACACGCTGAAAATTGAGATGGAAGGGGGAAGAACACTCTCTCAACTTCCTTCTCTCACTTGATCTTCAAACCACCATAACTTTTGGGGATGCACGACAGAGGGACAGTCCAATGGCTAGCTACCAGGACTTGTCGGGTTGGCTCTATAACCGACAGATGATATCATCAGCCACTAGGGACAGGCATGCATCATAAGCATACTACATGAATTGTTTGAGATTGCCTATTTGACTGCATATTACTTGCTAATTGCCTAAATGCCTTATTTGTTCCTATTTGTAAATCTCTTGTCTGATATAACTGTGTTTGCTATATTATACTCCTGCTGGTTGTTGGGAGGTCTGAAGGAAGTAGAAAGGGAAGTATTAGTTAGACTGAAGGATCTTTAGTTAGTTGCCGCTTACGGTTTAGCTTGTTTATAAGCTTTGATATTTTCTGGAGGAAGTTCTAGGATTGCCTTTGGCTTTCCTCTATTATTATGTATTATATATGTGGAAGCTGTTACCGTACTGGGGACCTCTGGTTCTCACCCATGCGGATTTTGTGGTTTTCAGATGCAGGACGCGAGGCTTCTCGTTGAGGCATGCTGGGGACTTCTGGATTAGCGAAGATTCTTGTTCTCGGGACTCTATCTTGATTTATATATCTTGTTTAGATACTTTTATCTCCATTAAATAATACAAACTGTGATGACTCCTTCTAGAGGGGATTTTGGAGATTAGGTTTTCGGTATTTGTGTCCCTTTGGGTTTTCCTTGGGGTTTTCCTTATTTTATTATATGTATATATTGCTATGCTCGAACCGGTTACCTTCGCAGCCGGATTTTGAGTCTTGATATTCCTGTTTTTGATACTCTTTATATATATGATCTTGCGTTAGCTTATCCTTGCTCGTTGTGTTAGTGATCGGAGTGTTGCGCTTTTGAGTTGCGGTTTTTGTTTACCCCTTTTTTTCCACAAGGCTCCTAGTTATAATCAATCATTCATACTACTATACGTACTAAATTTTTGTTTTAGAGGTCGTAATACCTTGCCATCTCTGAATTATGACTTAAGCATAAGTCTCTGTATGGTAGGGTGTTACAAACGTAATGAGGAGGGACTGCATTAAGAAATGCTTTGTTTGATATGGAGCAGTTTGGTAACTGTAAGTTTTATTTTTTATTTTCAATTGTATAATTAGATGTTGTAATCATTTTGGGTTAGTCCTGGATAGCTCATTTGTCCGATAAGTAAGTGTTAGAGTTTGAATTCCATCATGTGCATGTAGCAATCTATTGGCTAGCGACAAATCTTTAAATAAAACTCCAGTCTACAACGAATTAGTTATTGGCCTGCCGAATAAAAAAATATTATAGAAAATAAAAAACGATCTTTTATTTTAGTTTAATTTCTATCATTAATTTGAACCTAAAACACTAATTCCATTATTCCATACTATTATTACTACTATTAGTGTTGATGATTGTGTATGTTCTAAGTCCTAACATTCTTTTTATTATAGGTGTTGTTGATATCTAAATTTGTCCGTCGCCTCTACAACATTTTTTGTCTAAGACAACATTTAAAAAATATTGCTTAAAGATTGAAAAAGGGTTGTCTTTGATCTATGGCAACACTTTTGGACCTAAGAAAACGTTTTTGGGGTCCTTGCAGATGCAGCCATTGTCTTATATCAAGGCAACACTTTTTTGCTTCAAAAGCAATGTTTTTGAAAGCAACTCTTTAAAAGCATTGCCTACTCTGAAACAAAGACAACACTTATGAATAGACTTTAATGCAACGCTTATTAAGTGTTGTTTTTCCTAGTAATTTTGCAACGAATAAAAAGCATTGCCTATTCTATTGCTATAGCAACCCTCGGAAGTGTTGCATATTTGATCAACTATGGCATCACTTTAGAAGTGTTAGCTCTTCTATTATCACTATGACTTCAATCCAGCAGCGTTGCCTATATTATTATTACTATGCATTTCACCATTCTTCTCATACTACATTATCTACTACCTATAGCTACAATAATTTGAGTATTCTATTATAAAATTAAAGATACAAAAAAGAAACAAAATCTCAATTTATTCGACTTGGATAAATACTATCAAATTAAAATATTTCAAATACACTATTATGAAATGATTTTCTAATTCACATATCAAAATATAAAAAGATAATTAAATAAGCCCTCTAGATTAAATACATGACTTAGAAAAAAAAGCTAAATATATTTGTTTCAAAGTTTTATCAATCTTCTTGCATATATTTCTTGTTGAATCCTAGTTCTTGTCCCTTGTACAAGCAATGATAACTATATCTGCAAAATAAGATGTATAACAATGGTATGAAACTTACAGACATAGTAAGAACATACTACCAGTCACATATATACAACAAAAATAAAAAACAAAGTATTTTTTATTACTTGAAACAAATCAATAGTAGTGATGACACTAAATAAAAGTACCAAAACCAACAATAAAAACATGAAGAAATAAAAACTTTTTCATCATTACTTAGTCATGTCAAGGTAGGCTATGCATGTAATTAATCAAATCACAAAGAAGCCTAGTAAATCACACATATGTACCTATTTAATTTGTCCTATTTTTATTTTATAGTAAAACTTTAAAAGTCATTATTTATTGTAAGAGAGATTTATATATAACTGGTAATTATTAGTGGATGTGTGATGCAAGATATATATATAAGATAAGATTTTTGTATTTGTAATTTGTGAATATAAATGAAAGCAAAGCAATAAATCAAAGTTAATAAAGAGGAGGAAGGGGGGAGGGAGGGGGAACCTGATTTCTGGAGAGTCAGTCTGCCACGCCAAGAGATGCTTATCTGCATCACTTGGATACTTGAGAAAGAGACCAGAAAATAACATCAGAGTCCTTTCCATAATCGTATAAAGAGACACCAAGGTTTTTGTATCCCAGCCCCAAACTTTGAACCTTTCTTTCCTTCAATTCATTCATTCATTCATGGGGCTCGCTGGTCTGACCTGGCCTGGGCTGGGGTGGGTGTGAGAATCTAAAAGCAACAAAGAAAGATATACTATATTACCTTCATCATCATATCATTTTCATCTAATTACCTTTGTTAAATTTTTACTTATTTGCATTAACTACTCACAAGTAGTATCAAAATTAATAAATCAATTTACTCCTTAAAAATGATAATAAAAGGAAAAACAAAATAAGAAACTACTCACAGGTATTGGAGACTATCTAATTGGCCGAGAGCGGAAGGAATCGCCCCAGAAAATCAATTACTGGAAAGATCCAATGTGTGAAGCTTTGGAAGGGTTCCAAGCTCTGGCAGAATTTGACCAGAGATATTGTTGTTTTGTAGTAACCTACCCATAACGTGGAGAATTATGCTTAGGTTTCTCAGAAGGTGATACAAACTCCAATACTACAGACATGAAAATGAACACTAAAGGAATACTGGAATAGAAAAAGGAAGATGTTGAGGTGAATACACATAAGGACAAGCACTACTTAGAAACTAGTAATTGTAATAACCAAAACAAGAAGAAAAATAAGATAAACATGTAGTGTTTGTAGAAGAAAAAAGTTGAAAGCTTAGCTACAAAAAAATCATTGAAAGGGAAAAATATGAATGCAAAATTGGAAAGAAGATTTGTTCTGAGTCCTACACTTGGCAAAGATTTGTTAGGTTTTCAATTGCTGCAGACAAAGTTCCAGAAAGAGAATTCCTTTGTTTTTCATGTATGTATCTTCAGTGATATAGCAGAATTCCTGCACATTCAATGGTTAATTTCCTCATACTTCCTGAACATTGAGAAATGAAAAAAAATAATAATTAATTAATTAATTTGAATTATAAAGTTTGATCAGATATACCATAAAGAAAGGCATTGAATGAAGGCCTACGATGCAATAAGCATGGAGGAAACACCAATAAACTGAACACCGAGGATGGAGAAGCAGTGTTTATAGATAGGAATTTATCAATGTAAAAAATGGAGAGAAAAAGAATCTCTACTGCACACAACATATCACTAATTGCTTTATTTTCATGAAAGTTCTAAGTATAACAGTTTTGAACACTAACATGAATTTAAGTATACTGAGAATTGAAGAACTTGTCAAGAAACTCTCTTGAACTTTGTTGAATCTATCAACTTCTTCCTCCTCCCTGAAGAAGTAAGTTTAGTTAGGCAAAGAAAAAGAAAAAAGTGAAGGTAATTGGAAGCATTGTGAAAAACTTAGCAGTAAATTGATTGAACTGGAAGCATTCTCAGCCAACAATTAATAGGTACATAAGTTTATATAACCTCTCATGAACCTCTAGTAGCATGGAATGATGCAATGACTGTGTGGAGATTTCATCCCAATTATTCTTCTTCTTTTCCCTCCATATACACAATATAGACCTGCATATACATATAACACTTTATTCATTTTTGCATTTATTGTTAATAATTGTATACACTAAATTAAAAATAACTTGACACAATATAGACCTGCCTATAAATATAGCAAATTATTGTCTCTTGAAATCACTAAAAGGTGAAACATGATATTTAGTTAGTTAGTATATTACTATATCAAGGATCATAAGTAGAAAAACTTGGTTCCAGAGCATATAGTCGAACAATGCAAACATTAAAATATATAAGAAGGGAAGGCAAAGGATAACGTATCCACTGATTACCTCAGCTGCTACCACAAGTAACCTGCACATATATCAATGAAGCTTAGTTTTTATTATTGAGATGAATACAATCTCTTCACTATAACAGTATTATCTTAAAGCTATACTGTTATAGAAAAGCAATACATTTTTTATGCAAGTTATGTTCAATTAAGTTAATTGCTAAAAAACTTATACCACTATATGTATATCACTTAGCTTGAATTTAAGAAATTAATACCACTAAGCCTGGAACTGGAGGATCTGTGTGCAAAATGGAAGAATCTCCTCAGTGTTTTTCATCAGAAGAAAGAAAACCTTGGCAGGAGCATCAACAACTCTGAAAGCTTCTACGGTTGCCCGTACTAACCACAAGCTAGGGAAAACATTGAAAATTTAGCACAAGAAAATCAGAAAAGACGCACATCATGATGATGAAAGTGAAATAGAAAGAAAAGGAAAAATACACAGTACATACACTTGTTTATGAACATGTTTGGGCCTCGAACCTCAAAGCATAGCATTATATGCTAGCGACTCGAAAAAGCATATTCAATAAGCACATAACTAGACCCTCTCAAAGAACATATATACATCCTAAACACATTCCTCAATTTCCCCAATCTGAGAATAGAATTAGCTTCCTAAGATTACGGAGGAGAAAAAACCCTATCTTGAGACATAACTGCAACGAGTAGTGAGGATTACAGCAGAGACGGCTTAGGTAGAGCAACGAGGACGTGAGGCATTGACGAGCCGACAACGACCTTTGAGCAGCGACGACGACCAGAGACGGCTCAGGCAGCGCAAAGCAGAGAATAGGGATTACAGCAACGGCAGATTCGGCAGCGCAAGGTAGAAACAGAAACAACAGCGCAAGGCAGAGATAGCTCTAGAGGTGTAGGAAGCGACGGTGGCGACTTCTCTCTCCATTGTCACCTTCTTCATCTTTCTCTTCTTCCTCCTTCGACGACGGATCTCCCTTTCTCTCGTTCTCTTCGTCATTCTCCGTGTCCCTCCCCATCGACGTGCTCACTTTTTGAAGCACAATGTAGAACCCTAAACCTAGCCCCTTTCCTTGCTCGTTCTCGTTTGTGAACTACTTCTATTATTTCCTGCTAAGTTGGATTCATTTTATTTCAAAATTGGTGGAAAAGCAAAGCTACATTATGTACCAATTATAAGATTTATTTCCGAGAGGTATTAAAAATTTTAGGCAACACTTAGGAGACAAAGTTTATAATAAATTTAAAGATAACACTTATAAAATGTAACATATTGACTTTATAATAATTGTCTTATATATTTGATAGAGCAACACTTGTTAAGTATTTTTTAATTTATTTAAGACATCACTTATAATATGTTGGTTAAAAATATGTTGTAATAACTCTATTTACTAGCAATTAGTATAAAGTATTGTCTATTTTTATTTTAGGCAACTCTTTTAAAGTATTATCTTAAAAATATGTTACAATAAATAAAAAATGTGGTAATAAGAAACCGTTTTTTTTTTAATATCTTTACAACAAATTTTATAACAAGTTCATTTTCGCATTTTAATATCTATGTGATTTATGGGTTAGGTGTTCTACCTAAAAATGGTGTAATGTGGTGATTTAAGTAGATACGGCATCTCCTAAAATTAATCATCATCATTATTATCATCATTATCATCATTATTATTATTATTATTATTATTATAAGCAAATTTTATGTTTTTTAATAATAATGTTATGCTTCTCACCGGTTTTCTTTGTGGTAGTCACCTTCCTTTTATCTTCTACAAACCCGCTTGCTATTCTGATCTGTTGTATCTACACCACTCACTGAAGAATTATGTTTCACTCCTCCATAGATCTATGATTCATTCTTTAATTTTTTTTGTTTCTGTTTAACTTTCTTTCTTTTTTTTTTTAACAAAAAAAAAAATTCTAGCTGTTGTTTGCCTTGTTTACAGTGATTGTTGATATTTGCTGAACGTGGATGATGATCAATTGGTAGTACTGGTAGAACATAAAGATAAACATGAGATTTTTATCTGAAAAATTTAGATTTTTATATAAATATTAATAACTTATGTCAGTTGATTTTTTTTTATATGAAAATTATTGTTGTATTATTCTTAGTTATGGAGAAGTGGTATTTTTTAATTTAATATAGAGATAGTCACAAATAAAAAAGTTCGACTTATTCATTTAAAAATAAAAAAAAATTAAAGTTCACAAATCGAAAGGTAGATTTTTTAAAGTTCACAAATTGGAGGGTAGGTTTTATGTTTTAAAAAATTTAAAAACTTAAAGTTCATAAATTGGAGGATAAGTTTTGTGATTTAAAAATTTTAAAAAATAAAAAATTTACAAATCAGAAGGTAGGTTTTGCATTTTAAAAATTTTAAAAAATTATAATTTATAAATCAGACTCTCTGATTTGTAATCTCCATATAAAAAAAACACACAAAGTTCACACATTGTTAAAAAACATTACTATAAACTCAATATCAAAATTAAAAATTTCAACTTATGTCTACATCTTTAATATTTATAATTTTATATTTATGTCTTATCATGTACGAACGAGACATGATTAAATAAGGGTGAAAATTTAATTCAATCCTTATCAATTTACAAAATAAAAAATAAAATTCCTAACAAAAAAATACAGTTCATGACATTATTATTTTGGATAAATATAAACTTTCCATTTTAAAAATCCATTAAATATTAACAAAAATTAATTTTATGATGATTTTATTTATAATCTATAGGGGTTTTAAATTTTTAAAAAATGTCATGTAGTAAAAAAAATCAATTAAAAAAAATCATTATTATACTATATTTTTTCTTCATTCTTATCATTATAATTTTTATATTTATTATTTTTATTGTATCACCATATCTTATTATTATTATTATTATTATTATTATTATTATTATTATTATTATTATTATTATTATTATTATTATTATCTCTTTTAACACAACTAACATCATAGTTTTTTTTTACCCTATTTGAAGATTTTCAAGTGAATTTAGAAGGGAAAACTGAATCAAGAAATTATTTTTACGCATGAATAAACAAATTATGCAAAATTCTGATTTTAGGAGATTATTTTTTATTTTATTTCGTGATTATGCAGAACAGCAAATGCATAAAATAGAGAAGAAGAAGTAAGAGAAGAAGAAGTAAAAGAAGAAGAAGACGACGAAGAAGAGTGATGCCTCTATATATCCTGATTCGGCCATGAAGTGCAATATGACCTACGTCTAGTCTCCACGACAACAATAGTATAATTTTTACTCTAATCAAGATAGATTATAAATTACCAATTCCAAGAAACTCACACTATTGTAAACTACCTAAGTTATCCCAAGTTTAGTAAATCACCTAGGTGCTAACCCAAGCTAGTTAAAAGAAATCAAGTACGCTATAACCCAGCACACTTTCAAAATCAAAACTCTCAATCAAAGGTTAAAACGGATTTTGTATGCACCACTCTCTTTGCTTTTTGTATCTCTCAAAGTAAGCTTGAATCTAGACAAGAGAGAAGTAAGAACCTAGTAAAAAATAAGAAAAATAAATGCTATTTTGTGTGATCTACAATATGAACAAAAATGATTGTCTTCTTCCTTCATGGTTCATCAATATATAGAGTTTCATATCTCTTCTTTAATGTAGGAATAATTTTTCTTTTATATCAACTAGGCATTGCACCATTTATGCTTGAGGTCGTTGGTATTGAATGGAGATTCTTTCCATCTTGGTTCTTCATTTTTCACGTGCAGCAGTTGTCCATTAGTGTGCAATAGATTCTATTCTATTTACAAAAAAGTGAAAAACTTTTCTTTTTGAACTCAAAATCATGGTGCCTCATTTTCCTATCTTGTCTTGAGATCTTCTTATTTATGTAGACGCTTTTCATAATATTATCTTGCTTGATATGTCATTATTGATTGATTTCTATAATGCTCATAATCATAATAAATTAGTTAAACTAGAAAATAATCGATTATGTTTGTCATCATAAGGTATCAAAACAAATCTTGACTTAACAATCTCCCTCTTGATGACAAACATGATTAAACTCGAAAAAGTAGAGAGTAAAGAGAGGATTTTCATAAATTTTAAGAAGCAACCCCTATTTATGAGCATCCATTAATCAAGCTTAATAGCTTAAAGCTATGGAACCAAATCATATACAAAAACAACACACACTTGCCAAAGAAATACTAGACATAGTTTGATGTATATTTAATATCCTACCACACAGAGCTTTACGCTTAAGTCGTAATGTAATACCCGGTCTAACCGAAATTAATTAAATAATAAGTTAAATAAGAGCGAATATGGTTGGAAGATTTGGCAATTGGAATTTGATAATTCAAATATGATATTTGGATTCAGTGAATTTTTCCGAGTTGGAAAACATAGTTTTCTGCGTAAAAGCGCGCAGTGGAATTTTGACCGGCAGTACCGGCTGAGATCTGTCTGGTACTACAGCTGAGGAAATTGATTATGGGTAAATAAGATTAATAAATGAGGAACTATAATTAGGGAAGGTAGAAATATTTAAAGTGCAATTTAGAGCGCTAATCTTAAAGGTTTTGGCCCAAAATTGGGCCAATGGGCAAAAATAAGTGAACCGGGCCTAAGTGGGCCCAAGACTCAACATATATAAACATTAGTTATGAGAATTTCAGCTCATTTTGCCCTAAAGAAGGGGTGTTGGGCGCTGAAATTGGGAAGAGAGAAGAGAAGAGAGAAAACCTAACTCTCTTTGATCTTCAAACCACCATAACTTGAGCTACGGAGCTCCGATTGACGATCTGTTTGCTGCCACGCGTCGCTCTTCTCATCCTCTACAATTCTATTTAAGTTTTGTGGTGAGTATTCCATTCATCTCTGCCCAGTTTTCGAAATTTCCCACTGTTACACGTTTTTGGGTAATTAGTGTTGAAATCTTGTGATTTTGGGTGTTTAGGGATACTCCAACATGGATTCTAAGTGGGTTCTATCCCTACTTCATATGGGCTGAGGTAAGAAGTGCTCAAACCCTTGTGACTTGTCATTTTTATGAGCCCTAGGTTGATGTATGTATGTGATATTGGTTATGTTAGTGTATTTGGTGATGTTGGTGCATAATTGGGAGATTGGTATTGCTTGAGGAGCTTTGGTGAGGCTTGGAGCTAAGGTTGGTGAAGACTTCCAAAGAAGAGGCCCAATTGGTTTGGCTACAAGAGGTACGGTTTAAGTTTCATTTAAGTACCATGTGTTGTGATGAGAATTCCTAGGCTAGATGCCCCTAGGATTAAGTTTGGATTGTGTAAATGGTTGGTGCTAATATGCATAGTTGGTATGTAATGTGAAATAATGATTTGGGTTGAGAATTGTGTGGCCTTGTATGCTTGGTGTATTGAGAATTTGATGTACTGGGTAATGAGTATTGATTTGTAGTTTATGCATTTAAATTATGATATTGGGCCGGAGGCCGTGGATTTTGGGCCGGAGGCCGAAAAAAGGTGAGAAAGGTAAGTTGATGTGTGCATTGTATGATGACACAAGTGATTGGATGAATTTCAGATAATGAATATATGAATGATTGGGTTGGTTATTGAATAATAAGGTTTGAGGAGTTGAGGTGTGAGATTTGGTAAATTTGGGTGCAATTATATAGATGAGGTATGTTTGGTTTTGGTTGAGATATATTATATGGTCATATATGTGATTATGATTATTGATGCCTTGATGGTATGATGATGCATTAGAGATATGTTTGTCGTGATATATGCTTGAGGAATGATTAAGGTTGATTTGTGGGTAAAGCCACGTGACAGTGAGTACGATATTGATTATGTATAATGATGGTTAATTGGAAATAGTGTTGTTGAAATTTGGCATGAGAAAGAGTATATGATATGTAAATGTGTTTGAGTTTGAGAAAGTGTCAACGTGCGAGTTGAGGAGGCTTGATGTTGATTTTGGTATATTTTGATTGATTTCAAAGAAAAGGCTGAAATTGGCATGTTTTGATTGATTTTGAAAAGAGTTGAAAATGGCTTGTTTTGAAAATGGCACTTTGTGGTTTTGTATGGAAACATGGTTTTGGGGAATACTTTGACGGGACATAACCTGGACTACGAATCTCTGTTTTCTGCCAAATCTGTTTAAAAATGAAATTGGATCCGGGATGTCCATGCCGTTCAAAGGACGGGTGAAAAACGATTTAAAATGAGAGAGTAATGTCCGTCGGAAGATTGGGGGTTGAATCTGTAAATTCTGCAGCTTTTAACTTTGAAAATTTTTAGCAGAACGACCCTACACGCGTAGGCGCACCTGACGCGTGCACGCCGTTCTTCCAGAAAGCACCATCCACGTGTGCGCGGGCACGTCGATGCGCTGTACCAAATGCCCAGCTATTTTCCAGAGAGTTGTGCCAGGGTCGTGCCAGTTTTGTGCCTGGGCGCAAGAGCACCCACGCGTACGCGTGGCTGACGCTTGCGCGCCGTTTGGATATTTTTCAACCCGCACGTTCGCGCGTATGACGCTTGCGCGTCGATGAGTTTTTGGCCATCCACGCGTGCGCGTGGAGTGCGCGTACGCATGGCCCTGTTTTCATGCCAAAGTTGATTTTTGAGTTTTTAAAGCCAAACCTCATACTTTTAAGCCTCCGATCTCACCCCTTATGTATCAAATCATTATGGTATGCCTAGCAATGAGGAAGGAGCTAGGGGATGTGGTAACTTGCGAGTGAAGCAAGGGAAAAGGTTATGATCAATGATGATCAGATATGATTATATGAGATATGGAGGATGGCGGTGGAAGTACCGTGTATGCCATGAGCCGAAGGGCTATATTTATTAATAAATGGTTGGTTCTTGATTGGACCATGAGCCGGATGGCTGAGTTCTTGCCGGATACGGCGGAGCCATGTTGATAAATTGGCTAGTTCTAGATTGAACTGTGAGCCGGGTGGCTGAGTTATTGCCGAGTTACGGCAAAGCCATTATGGATTATGGCTGAGTATAAAGGCATATATGATAAATTAACGAATATGATAAATGAATAATGATGAAAAATGTTGAATGTAAGCATGCTTGTGTTTTCTCTCTGGTTGTAAGGGTGACAGGGCACCGATACCCTCTAATGGCGACAGGGCGCAGATACCCTCTAATGGCGACAGGGCGCAGATACCCTCTAATGGTGACAGGGCACATATTCCCTCTAATGATATTAATACGCAACAGAGAGACTGTGCCCGGGTTAGCTACCGGACATGTCGGGTTGGCTTGATAACCGACAGATGATATCATCAGCCATAGGGCAGGCATTCATCATTTGCATATGTTTGAATTGTTTGGGTTTGCCTATTTGTTTTGGATTTCTACATTATATATGCTAAGTTACCTGATTATGTGCTACTTGTTCTACTTGTACCCTAATTGTGTATTACTTGCCTGTATTGCTTGTGTTTGTACAACTGAGAGGCCCCTCATGTTGGTGTCGGTGGAGGTTGAGGGCTGTTCTTGATGAGATGAATTGATGATGCGATTGCATGATGATGGTGATCATTAGTTGAGATGATTTGAGCTCCCTGGGTAGACGCAGTGATGTGGTTTCACTAGTTCTAGGGAGGGCATGATATATTGATATAGAATTGCTGAGACAGCACGACTGATGATGGGTTTGTTTATGATTCTGAAATCTGATTTGTGGGAGAGTCAGCAAGTTGGGAGTCATATGAGATGTGATCTAGATTTAGTATTCCCTTACGACAGATGCCTATTTATAGATTAGTGAGAATCTAGGTTGGATACTTGGTGAAAAGGAGTTAGGATGCTTGGTGAGTTTTTATTGCAGTGCATTGTATTTATTTGGCACTTTTACCGTACTGGGAACCCATGGGCCCGGGGTTCTCATTCCATATATATCTCTTGTTTTTCAGATACAGGTCCAGGTGCTCAGAAGTGAGTTGTGGGTCGTTTGAGAGACGGCGAAGATCTTTATTTCCTCTACTTTGTGTTTGATTAGAATCTCTCCACCTATGTTTTGAAAAGATTATATTATGTATTGAACTCTTTTGGAACTTGCCTATAGAGGCTCTTATGTTTCCTTTGGGAGAGATTAGGATATACTGTTGTCATCTACTTTCATACTGTACCCTAGCCGGCCTAAACTTCGCGGGTCGCGACTAGTGGCTATTTACTTATGTTATATATATCTATCTGTTATCTATCTCTTAATCTCCTCTACGCCTTGTCCGTATATCATTTTCGGCTTCACGGTTTATCTTTTGTTGTCGAAACGTGAGTGATACGTCTTCGCGATTTTATTTCTACTCTTTTCAGGCTTCTCGATTAATACTCTTTTCGAAATTACCTATATTTATATATCAAAAACCCACCTGAGAGTCGTACCACCGTAATATCATTGATTTATGACTCGAGCATAAGGATTTGAATATTAGGGTGTTACATTATGGTATCAGAGCAGTTCGTCCTCGTGAGCCTGAGGGATGGAACTGCTTATGCTTCAATGCATACTCTGAGTCTGTGCCTGTGCTAGTTAGGGTATCTAACCGATACATCTAGCATGAAGTCCATGAGTGTACTTTTGGTACTTTGAAGCACTATACTTCCGATATTGAGACTGATCAACTTGATATCGATTGTTTGGTGTGTATAGGAACCAGATGGCGCCTCGTGGACCTGGTCGGGGACGTGAGAGAGATTGTACTAGTACTCAGGAACCGGAAATCAACCCGAATAACCCGGTAAACTTTATGGCGGTGTTGGAGAATATGGCTGCTACTATGCAGGCCACTGCGGAGGCTCTTGGGCAACAGATAAACAATAATGGCAATGGCGGAAGTGGAGCTCAGGGCCCGATGACACTGGCAACTTTCTTAAAGGTTAATCCACCTAAGTTCAAGGGAACCACTAATCCGACTGAAGCTGACACCTGGTTTCAGGCCATGGAGCGAGCACTGCAAGCGCAGTTGGTGCCTGAAGAACAGTGTGTTGAATTTGCTACCTATCTGCTCACGGGGGAAGCATCGCATTGGTGGCAAGGGGCCCGACGTCTCCTGCAGCAGGGAAATGATCCTATCACCTGGGGTACCTTCCAAGTGGAATTTTATAAGAAGTACTTCCCGAATTCTGCTAGAACGGTCAAGGAACTTGAATTACTGCAGCTGAAGCAGGGTACAATGTCCGTATCTGAGTATACGGATAAATTTGAGGAGTTATTCAGGTTTTCTCGTATGTGTCAAGGAACCTCGGGAGACTTCGAGGAATGGAAGTGTATTAAGTATGAGGGAGGACTTCGAAGTGAAATCCTGAGCTCCGTTGGACCGATGGAGATTAGGGTCTTCTCCGAACTTGTGAACAAGAGCCATATTGCTGAAGAATGTGTGAGGAAGGCTGTTGAGACGAAGAATGACCGTCAGGAGTCCCACCGCAGAGAGCACAATCAGGAATACTCAACAAGGGGTCAAGAGTTTAAGAGAAGAGGATACCCACAACGTCTTTTCCAAAGGCGAAATGACCTTGCGACAAATAAGAATTCCCAAGGAAAAGGTAGGGAAAAGCAAATAGTGGTTGTTTCAGATGTTTTGAGCTGTCAGAGATGTGGAGGTCATCACCCAAATAGACCGTGTCGTTATGGTTCGGGTTTGTGTTACAATTGCGGAAAGCTAGGACATTTGGTCAGAGATTGCCCACATCGGAAGGACCGGGAGATTGCCAGGTCTGATTTTCATACCTGAGGTAATAAGAAAACTGATAACTTAATTCTTTACCACTTTAGATAATGCTGAAGGCTGGTATTCACTCATAATACATGGTCGAATGAAAAATTATGATCTGTTCTAGATAACCCTAAGTTATCTTAATAGAAGGTTTGGTGAGCATAAGTGATTAGGTAGGCCTTTAACGGAAAGCAACCTCAGAGTGGAATGATTGGTGGGCGATGTCAAAGCCATCATCCGGGAACTCCGTGTCGAGGTGGATTGGGACTTTGCTATGGTTGTAGAGGAGTTGGACACGTGTCCTGGAAATGTCCTAAGAAGGTCAACCGGAATACTACCAAGGGCCAACAACAAGGTCGTGTGTTCACTACAACAACGGGTGATACCGTTAGATCCGACGGTTTGGGAATTGGTAAGCGAAAGATCGGTAACAACGTGTTAAAAGTACGATTAAGTTGGTATGTGGTTTTGGCTATCATAGATAGAAATCTAGTGAATGCCAGTCATGCTAAGTTGTGGTTGTGAGGAAGTAAGTGATAGAACTCGTACTAGACGAGAGATCAGAATAAAGCAGCGGAAACTTATGGAAGTAGTAACACAGGATAGCTACGAATAAGAGCTGTAAAAGTTTACTATAGTATCTTATGTTTGAATACTAGAAGGGTTAAGCGGGCTGCAAGTAATGATCCCCAATAGTTGGAATTGATTGCGGCTGCGAGCTTTAATGGTTCTAAAGCGGATGAGGAAATTATCATTGATGCATAATTGGATTTAGATGATGAGAGAGTGCAAGTTGTCGTGTTTGAGAGATGAGTACCATGATGTTTGGTCATAGTGACCTTGGAATTAGATTGAGATTTATAATGATTGGTTTTGAAAGACGAATGTGAAAACCACTAAATTGGAATGCTGATGCGGTACTGAGATTGGTTTAAGGGAACCCGTGACGGGTGGTAAACTCCAATTTTTGGGGAGGTACTGTTGAAAATTTTTCCCAAGAAATTGAAAGAGCGTTGGTTATGGTTTTGAGGATGATTTTTTATATGAGTAACGTTAACAAAAGAGATGTGTCTCGAATGCTTTTATAGATTATTAAAGGAAAGCGGATTCTTATAATTTTGTTAAATTGTTATTTCAAACTCATTTGCTTTCCAGAAATGAAAGGGGTTTTTGATTGATGAGTCGGAGGCTTTATAACAGCAAGTCATGTGGAAATTCGAGGGTTTGAGAATAAGAAAGTAAGTTTGGAGTTTATGCTTGGAGTTGAGCTGTGATTAGTGGTAATTGGCTTGGCAGAGAGAGAGGATAGTGATGGAGTATCATTAAGATGTGGTGATGATCTTTGATTGATTATAGTGATGGGGGACGATGGCTGTGATTAACGACGATGGTGATATTATTGATGACATGATTTGAGATTTAATAGGGTGAGTTGATGAGACGATAAAAGTAAGGAACGAGACTATTGGTCGGCGTTGGACAAATGACCGAGAACCTCGAATATAGAGAAATCAGAGCGCGGCAATGGAAGTGCGCAGAATAAAAGGACCTTGGGACTGTTATGCGTTGGATATAGAGGCAGACTACGCTCGCGTACTCGCAATGATGGATGGAATTTTCGAGGGCAAAAATTTCTGTTAGGGGGGTAGAATGTAATACCCGGTCTAACCGAAATTAATTAAATAATAAGTTAAATAAGAGCGAATATGGTTGGAAGATTTGGCAATTGGAATTTGATAATTCAAATATGATATTTGGATTCAGTGAATTTTTCCGAGTCAGAAAACATAGTTTTCTGCGTAAAAGCGCGCAGTGGAATTTTGACCGGCAGTACCGGCTGAGATCTGTCTGGTACTACAGCTGAGGAAATTGATTATGGGTAAATTAGATTAATAAATGAGGAACTATAATTAGGGAAGGTAGAAATATTTAAAGTGCAATTTAGAGCGCTAATCTTAAAGGTTTTGGCCCAAAATTGGGCCAATGGACAAAAATAAGTGAACCGGGCCTAAGTGGGCCCAAGACTCAACATATATAAACATTAGTTAGGAGCATTTCAGCTCATTTTGCCCTAAAGAAGGGGTGTTGGGCGCTGAAATTGGGAAGAGAGAAGAGAAGAGAGAAAACCTAACTCTCTTTGATCTTCAAACCACCATAACTAGAGCTACGGAGCTCCGATTGACGAGCCGTTTATGGCCACGCGTCGCTCTTCTCATCCTCTACAATTCTATCTAAGTTTTGTGGTGAGTATTCCATTCATCTCTGCACAATTTTCGAAATTTCCCACTGTTACACGTTTTTGGGTAATTAGTGTTGAAATCTTGTGATTTTGGGTGTTTAGGGATACTCCAACATGGATTCTAAGTGGGTTCTATCCCTACTTCATATGGGCTGAGGTAAGAAGTGCTCAAACCCTTGTGACTTGTCATTTTTATGAGCCCTAGGTTGATGTATGTATGTGATATTGGTTATGTTAGTGTATTTGGTGATGTTGGTGCACAATTGGGAGATTGGTATTGCTTGAGGAGCTTTGGTGAGGCTTGGAGCTAAGGTTGGTGAAGACTTCCAAAGAAGAGGCCAAATTGGTTTGGCTACAAGAGGTACGGTTTAAGTTTCATTTAAGTACCGTGTGTTGTGATGAGAATTCCTAGGCTAGATGCCCCTAGGATTAAGTTTGGATTGTGTAAATGGTTGGTGCTAATATGCATAGTTGGTATGTAATGTGAAATAATGATTTGGGTTGAGAATTGTGTGGCCTTGTATGCTTGGTGTATTGAGAATTTGATGTACTAGGTAATGAGTATTGATTTGTAGTTTATGCATTTAAATTATGATATTGGGCCGGAGGCCGTGGATTTTGGGCCGGAGGCCGAAAAAAGGTGAGAAAGGTAAGTTGATGTGTGCATTGTATGATGACACAAGTGATTGGATGAATTTCAGATAATGAATATATAATGATTGGGTTGGTTATTGAATAATAAGGTTTGAGGAGTTGAGGTGTGGGATTTGGTAAATTTGGGTGCAATTATATAGATGAGGTATGTTTGGTTTTGGTTGAGATATATTATATGGTCATATATGTGATTATGATTATTGATGCCTTGATGGTATGATGATGCATTAGAGATATGTTTGTCGTGATATATGCTTGAGGAATGATTAAGGTTGATTTGTGGGTAAAGCCACGTGATAGTGAGTACGATATTGATTATGTATAATGATGGTTGATTGGAAATAGTGTTGTTGAAATTTGGCATGAGAAAGAGTATATGATATGTAAATGTGTTTGAGTTTGAGAAAGTGTCAACGTGCGTGTTGAGGAGGTTTGATGTTGATTTTGGTATATTTTGATTGATTTCAAAGAAAAGGCTGAAATTGGCATGTTTTGATTGATTTTGAAAAGAGTTGAAAATGGCTTGTTTTGAAAATGGCACTTTGTGGTTTTGTATGGAAACATGGTTTTGGGGAATACTTTGACGGGACATAACCTGCACTACGGATCTCTGTTTTCTGCCAAATCTGTTTAGAAATGAAATTGGATCCGGGATGTCCATGCCGTTCGAAGGACGGGTGAAAAACGATTTAAAATGAGAGAGTTATGTCCGTCGGAAGATTGGGGGTTGAATCTGTAAATTCTGCAGCTTTTAACTTAGAAAATTTTTAGTAGAACGACCCTACACGCGTAGGCGCACCTGGCGCGTGCACGCCGTTCTTCCAGAAAGCACCATCCACGCGTGCGCATGGTGTGCGCGGGCGCGTCGATGCGCTGTACCAAATGCCCAGCTATTTTCCAGAGAGTTGTGCCAGGGTCGTGCCAGTTTTGTGCCTGGGCGCAAGAGCACCCACGCGTACGCGTGGCTGACGCTTGCGCGCCGTTTGGATATTTTTCAACCCGCGCGTTCGCGCGTATGACGCTTGCGCGTCGATGAGTTTTTGGCCATCCACGCGTGCGCGTGGAGTGCGCGTACGCATGGCCCTATTTTCATGCCAAAGTTGATTTTTGAGTTTTTAAAGCCAAACCTCATACTTTTAAGCCTCCGATCTCACCCCTTATGTATCAAATCATTATGGTATGCCTAGCAATGAGGAAGGAGCTAGGGGATGTGGTAACTTGCGAGTGAAGCAAGGGAAAAGGTTATGATCAATGATGATCAGATATGATTATATGAGATATGGAGGATGGCGGTGGAAGTACCGTGTATGCCATGAGCCGAAGGGCTATATTTATTAATAAATGGTTGGTTCTTGATTGGACCATGAGCCGGATGGCTGAGTTCTTGCCGGATACGGCGGAGCCATGTTGATAAATTGGCTAGTTCTGGATTGAACTGTGAGCCGGGTGGCTGAGTTATTGCCGAGTTACGGCAAAGCCATTATGGATTATGGCTGAGTATAAAGGCATATATGATAAATTAACGAATATGATAAATGAATAATGATGAAAAATGTTGAATGTAAGCATGCTTGTGTTTTCTCTCTGGTTGTAAGGGTGACAGGGCACCGATACCCTCTAATGGCGACAGGGCGCAGATACCCTCTAATGGTGACAGGGCACATATTCCCTCTAATGATATTAATACGCAACAGAGAGACTGTGCCCGGGTTAGCTACCGGACATGTCGGGTTGGCTTGATAACCGACAGATGATATCATCAGCCATAGGGCAGGCATTCATCATTTGCATATGTTTGAATTGTTTGGGTTTGCCTATTTGTTTTGGATTTCTACATTATATATGCTAAGTTACCTGATTATGTGCTACTTGTTCTACTTGTACCCTAATTGTGTATTACTTGCCTGTATTGCTTGTGTTTGTACAACTGAGAGGCCCCTCATGTTGGTGTCGGTGGAGGTTGAGGGCTGTTCTTGATGAGATGAATTGATGATGCGATTGCATGATGATGGTGATCATTAGTTGAGATGATTTGAGCTCCCTGGGTAGACGCAGTGATGTGGTTTCACTAGTTCTAGGGAGGGCATGATATATTGATATAGAATTGCTGAGACAGCACGACTGATGATGGGTTTGTTTATGATTCTGAAATCTGATTTGTGGGAGAGTCAGCGAGTTGGGAGTCATATGAGATGTGATCTAGATTTAGTATTCCCTTACGACAGATGCCTATTTATAGATTAGTGAGAATCTAGGTTGGATACTTGGTGAAAAGGAGTTAGGATGCTTGGTGAGTTTTTATTGCAGTGCATTGTATTTATTTGGCACTTTTACCGTACTGGGAACCCATGGGCCCGGGCTTCTCATTCCGTATATATCTCTTGTTTTTCAGATACAGGTCCAGGTGCTCAGAAGTGAGTTGTGGGTCGTCTGAGAGACGGCGAAGATCTTTATTTCCTCTACTTTGTGTTTGATTAGAATCTCTCCACCTATGTTTTGAAAAGATTATATTATGTATTGAACTCTTTTGGAACTTGCCTATAGAGGCTCTTATGTTTCCTTTGGGAGAGATTAGGATATACTGTTGTCATCTACTTTCATACTGTACCCTAGCCAGCCTAAACTTCGCGGGTCGCGACTAGTGGCTATTTACTTATGTTATATATATCTATCTGTTATCTATCTCTTAATCTCCTCTACGCCTTGTCCGTATATCATTTTCGGCTTCACGGTTTATCTTTTGTTGTCGAAACGTAAGTGATACGTCTTCGCGATTTTATTTCTACTCTTTTCAGGCTTCTCGATTAATACTCTTTTCGAAATTACCTATATTTATATATTAAAAACCCACCTGAGAGTCGTACCACCGTAATATCATTGACTTATGACTCGAGCATAAGGATTTGAATATTAGGGTGTTACACGTAAAATAGAGGTGGTGTGGTATTACGACCTCTAAAATAATATATATATTATATATACGTATAATAATTGAAAGAACATAGTATACTAGGAGCCTTAAAGAATAGGTAAAGCAAAATCGTAAAATTAAAAGCGTAACGCTCAGGAATAAGGATTACTTACGTACGAAGAAAGTTAAGGTTCACAAACATATAGTAGAGGGTCAAGAGTACAAAATAACAAGTTCCTAACTCAGCCTGCAAAGCTAAGGTTGGCCGAAGAATATTTACATACATATATATATCAAACGCATAACCCAGAATATACAAAAGAAACCCTAGTTCTCCATACACCTCTAAGAGGTACAAAAGTAAAACAAGTCGCTAGGAGAGTTCTATACATATGGTCATATATGAATAGTACACAAAATAATGTCCCAAAGATCCACTTCGCTGCAGAAACTCTAGACGCCTAGCGAGGTGCCTCTCGACCTGCATCTAAAAAACACAAATATCCGTATAGAATGAGAACCGGGGGTTCTGATGAGCGGATAATTTATACGCTTTTTGGCATTATTTTTACGTAGTTTTTAGTATGTTTTAGTTACTTTTTATTATATTTTTATTAGTTTTTATGCAAAAATCATATTTCTGGACTTTACTATGAGTTTGTGTATTTTTCTGTAATTTCAGATTTTTCTAGCTGAAATTGAGGGACCTGACCAAAAATCTGATTCAGAGGCTGAGAAAGGACTGCAGATGTTGTTGGATTCTGACTTCCCTGCACTCAAACACGTTTTTTTGGAGCTACAGAAGTCCAATTGGTACGTTCTCAATTGGGATGGAAAGCTAACATCTTGGGCTTTCCAACAATGTATAATAGTTCATACTTTTCCCGAGATTTGATGGCCCAAACTGGCATTCAACGCTAGCCAGAGACCCTTTTTGGCGTAAAACGCCGGAACTGGCACTAGAACTGGAGTTAAACGCCCAAATTGACATCCAAGCTGGCGTTTAACTCTTGAAAAGGCCTATGCACGTGTAAAGCTCAATGCTCAGCCCAAGCACACACCAAGTGGGCCCTGGAAGTGGATTTCTGCACTATCTGCACTTAGTTACTTATTATTTCTGTAATCCTTAGTAACTAGTTTAGTATAAATAGCACTTTTTACTATTGTAATCTGATCTTATGGCATTTTTCACATTTGGAGGCTGGCCACACGGCCATGCCAAGACATTTTTCTCTTATGTATTTTCTACGGTGGAGTTTCTACACCTCATAGATTAAGGTGTGGAGCTCTGCTGTTCTTCATGAATTAATGAAAGTACTATTGTTTCTCTTTCAATTCACCCATGTCTCTTCTCCAAGATATACTCTCGTTCTTAATTCAGTTAAGTCAGAATGAAAGGGTGACCCATGACAATCACCCACTATCTTCATTACTCGCTTAGCCAAGATCCGCGTGCCTAACAACCACAAGCGGTCTACATGATGTTCAACGTAGTCATTGGACGACAGCTGGAGTATAATCTCTTAAGCCTCTGGTTCGTGGCTTTGACTTGCATCTCCTGACAACAGAGCAGTCGAACTCACAGAGATCAGGATCTTTGTGGTAAAGACTAGAATAAACGAGCTTCAAACTCACGAATGTTGGGCACAGTGACAGTATACAAAAGGATAGAGAGATCCTATTCCGACACAAGTGAGAACCGACAGATGATTAGCCGTGCGGTAACTGTGCCAGGTATTTTTCATCCGAGACGAGGGATCCGACAGATGATTAGCTGTACAGAAGCCGTGCCTGGACCATTTTCACTGAGAGGACGGATGGTAGCCATTAATAACGGTGATCCACCAACATACAGCTTGCCATGGAAGGGAGCACGCATGATTGGATGAAGACAATAGGAAAGCAGAGGTTCAGAAGCAACAAAGCATCTCTGAACGCTTATCTGAAATTCCCACCAATGAATTACATAAGTGTCTTTATTTTAATTTACATTTTACTTATCTTTCAATTATCAAAACTGATAACCAATTGAATCCGCCAGACTAAGATTTACAAGATGACCATAGCTTGCTTCAAGCCGGCAATCTCCGTGGGATCGACTCTTACTCGCGTAAGGTTTTATTACTTGGACGACCCGGTGCACTTGCTGGTTAGTTGTACCAGAGTTGTGAAAAGTGTGATCACAATTCCATGCACCATGTTTTTGCGCCGTTGCCGGGGATTGTTCAAGTTTGGACAACTGACAGTTCATCTTGTTGTTTAGATTAGGTAACCTTCTTTCTTGTTTCAACCTTTATTTTCTTTTCAAAAAGTTTTTAAAAATATTTCAAAAAAAAAACTTTTCGAAAAAAAATGTTCTTCAAAAATTTTAAGAATGAATTCCACTTTAGAGCTCCATGATGATATGTTGAAGCTTGGCTGGCTATTAAGCCATGTCTAATTCTTTTGGACCGAAGCTTCCACTTATCATTGCAGCTATTGGAGGAGCCTTTGGATTCTCATTTATAATTCTGTGCTAAAGCTTGGCTGGCCATTTGGCCATGTCGAATTCTTTTGGACCGAAGCTGTAGACTAACATTGCATGAATCCTGAAATTCTTATTAAAAATTTTGAATTTTTTTATTTTCTTTTTCCAAAATAATTTCGAAAAAAAATACAAAAAGTTTAATAAAATCATAAAAACCAAAAAAAATTTGTGTTTCTTGTTTAAGTCTTGTGTCAAATTTTAAGTTTGGTGTCAACTGCATTTTTTAAATTTATTTTTTTTAAATTTTCGAAAATTCATGCATTATGTTCTTCATGATCTTCAAGTTGTTCTTGATGATTTTTTTTGTTTGATCTTTATATTTTCTTTTTTTGTGTCTTTTCTTGTTTTTCATATGTATTTTCAAATTGTTAGTGTCCTTAGTACAAAAGTTCTTAAGTTTGGTATCTTGCATGTCTTTTTTTCTTAAAAATTTTCAAAAATATGTTCTTGATGTCCATCATGATCTTCAAAGTATTCTTGGTGTTCATCTTGACATTCAAAGTGTTCTTGCATGCATTATTTGTTTTGATCTTAAATTTTTATGTTTTGTTTCATTTTGTTGTTTTT
This sequence comes from Arachis ipaensis, assembly GCF_059453495.1. Classification (NCBI taxonomy): domain Eukaryota; kingdom Viridiplantae; phylum Streptophyta; class Magnoliopsida; order Fabales; family Fabaceae; genus Arachis; species Arachis ipaensis. Next base: position 21,267,587 of record NC_142437.1, on the reverse strand, counting down.
CTCTCTCCTCATTAAAAATTCAAAAGTAAAAAAAAAATCTTTTCCTTATTCTACTCATAATTTTCAAAATTTTGAGTTGACTTGGTCAAAAATTTTTAAAATTTAGTTGTTTCTTGTTAGTCAAGTCAAAATTTTCAATTTAAAAACTTTATCTTTTCAAATCTTTTTCAAAATCAATTCTTTTTCATTTTTTTATGATTTTCAAATTTCATTCTTAAAATTTTTCAAAATCTTTTTCATTTTTCTTTTAAAGTTTTCAAAAATTTTAAAACTAATTTTTCAAAATTTTTTTCATTTTTTATTTCATATTTTCAAAAATCCTTACTAACAATTAATGTTTTGATTCAAAAAATTCAAGTTTGTTACTTTCTTGTTAAGAAAGGTTCAATCTTTAAATTCTAGAATCATATCTTTTAGTTTCTTGTTAGTCAAGTCATCAACTTTAATTTTAAAAATCAAATCTTTTTAATTTTTTTCAAAATAAATTTCAATCATATCTTTTTAAAATTTTAATTTCAAAATCTTTTTCTAACTTCTTATCTTTTCAAAATTTATTTTCAAATCTTTTTCAACTAACTACTTGACTTGTTTGTTTTAATTTTAAAAAGTTTACTATTTCTTATCTTTTTCAAAACCACCTAACTACTTTTTCACTTCTCATTTTCGAAAACAACTAACCACTTTTTCAAAATTCTTTTTAATTAACTAATTATTTTAAATTCTAATATTATTTTATTTCTTTTAATATTTTCAAAACTAACTTAATTAATTAAATAAAAATAAAAATATTTTTCTTTTTCCTCTTCTTAAAATTCAAATACTCTCTCTCTCATATCTTTCTATTTGTTGTATTTATTTACTAACATTTCTCTTCTACTCATCAAATAATTCAAACCCTCTCCTTCTCTCTGTGTTCGAATTCTTCTTATTCTCTCTACCTCATTCTTCTATTCTTCTTTTCCTCTGACACATAAAGGAATCTCTATACTGTGACATAGAGGATTTTACTACTCTCTTTGTTCTCTTCTTTTTTATATGAGCAGGAACAAGGATAAGGACATTCTTGTTGAAGCTAATCCTGAACCTGAAAGGACTCTGAAGAGGAATCTAAGAGAAGCTAAAGCACAATACTCCGGAGAAGACCTTACAGAAAATTTCAAAAAGGAAGCAGACATGGCAGCCGAACCTGAGAATAATGGTGGAGATGCAAGGAAGATGCTTGGTGACTTTACTGCACCAACTTCCAACTTCTATGCAAGAAGCATCTCAATTCCTGCAATTGGAGCAAACAACTTTGAGCTTAAGCCTCAATTAGTTTCTCTAATGCAGCAGAATTGCAAGTTTCATGGACTTCCATTGGAAGATCTTCATCAGTTCTTAGCTGAATTCTTGCAAATCTGTGACACTGTTAAGACCAATGGGGTTGATCCCGAGGTCTACAGACTTATGCTTTTCCTTTTTGCTGTAAGAGACAGAGCTAGGATATGGTTGGACTCACAACCTAGAGAAAGCCTGAACTCTTGGGAAAAGTTGGTCAATACTTTCTTAGCTAAATTCTTTCCACCTCAAAAGATGAGCAAGCTTAGAGTGGAAGTCCAAACCTTCAGATAGAAGGAAAGTGAGTCCCTCTATGAAGCTTGGGAAAGATACAAGCAATTGATCAGAAGGTGTCTTTCTGACATGCTTTCAGAATGGAGTATCTTAGGTATATTCTATGATGGTCTGTCTGAATTGTCCAAGATGTCATTGGACCACTCTGCTGGTGGATCTCTTCATCTGAAGAAAATACCTGCAGAAGCCCAGGAACTCATTGAAATGGTTGCAAATAACCAGTTCATGTATACTTCTGAAAGAAATCCTGTTAATAATGGGATGACTCAGAAGAAAGGAGTTCTTGAGATTGATACTCTGAATGCCATATTGCCTCAGAATAAAATATTGACTCAGCAAATCAATATGATTTCTCATAATCTGACTGGAATGCAAGCTGCATCTGGTAGTACTAAAGAAGCTTTCTCTGAAGGAGAAGCTTATGACCCTGAGAATCCTGCAATGGAAGAGGTGAATTACATGGGAGAATCCCATGGAAACACCTATAATCCTTCATGGAGAAATCATCCAAATTTCTCATGGAAGGATCAACAGAAGCCTCAACAAGGCTTCAATAATAATAATGGTGGGAGAAATAGGTTTGGCAATAGCAAGCCTTTTCCATCATCTTCTCAGTAACAGACAGAGAATTCTAAGCAGAGCCTCTCTGACTTAGCAACCATAGTCTCTGATCTATCTAAGACCACTCTCAGTTTCATGACTGAAACAAGGTCTTCCATCAGAAATTTGGAGGCACAAGTGGGTCAGCTGAGTAAAAGAGTTACTGAAATCCCTCATAGTACTCTCCCAAGCAATACAAAAGAGTATCCAAGAAGAGAGTACAAGGCCATCAATATATCCAAAGTGGCCGAACCTATAGAGGAGGAAGAGGCAGTGATTTACAGTGAGGAAGACCTCAATGGACGTCTACTGACCACTAAGGAGTTCCCTGATGAGGAACCAAAGGAATCTGAGGCTCACACAGAGACGATAGAGATTCCACTGAACTTACTGTTGCCATTCATGAGCTCTGATGAGTATTCTTCCATTGAAGAGGATGAAGATATTATTGAAGAGCAAGTTGCTCGGTATTTAGGAGCAATCATGAAGCTGAATGCCAAGTTATTTGATAATGAGACTTGGGAGGACGAACCTCTATTGCTCATTAATGAACTGAATGCCTTGGTTCAACAGAAATTACCTGAGAAGAAACCGGATCCTAGAAGGTTCTTAATACCTTGTACCATAGGCACCATGACCTTTGAGAAGGCTCTGTGTGACTTGGGGTCAGGTATAAACCTCATGCCACTCTCTGTAATGGAGAAACTAGGGATCTTTGAGGTACAAGCTGCAAAAATCTCACTAGAGATGGCAAATAAATCAATGAAACAGGCTTATAGACTTGTAGAGGATGTCTTAGTGAAGGTTGAAGGCCTTTACATCCCTGCTGACTTCATAATCCTAGACACTGGAAAGGATGAGGATGAATCCATCATCCTTGGAAGCCCTTCCTAGCCACAGCAAGGGCTGTGATTGATGTGGACAGAGGAGAGTTAGTCCTTCAATTGAATGAGGACTACCTTGTATTTAAGGCTCAAGGATCTTCTTCTGTAAACATGGAGAAGAAGCATGAAAAGCTTTATCCAATTCTCTCCATACAGAGTCAAGCAGAGCCCCCACATTCAAACTCTAAGTTTGGTGTTGGGAGGCCACAATCATGCTCTGAGCATCTGCGAAGCTCTGTAAGAGCTTACTGTCAAGCTATTGACATTAAAGAAGCGCTTATTGGGAGGCAACCCAATCTTATTTATCTATGTTAATTACTTTTTTATTTCATTTTCCATTGTTATTTTATGTTTTCTTTAGGTTGATGATCATGTGGAGTCACAAAAACAGCTGTAGAATTAAAGCGGAATCAAAAACAGCATCAAAAATAGTACACCCTGGAGGACAGGCTTACTGGCGTTCAAACGCCAGTAAGGATAGTAGAATGGGCATTTAACGCCAAGTCTGGCAGTATTCTGAGCGTTAAACGCCAGAATTGGCAGATAGACTGGCGTTTAACGCCAGGAAAGGCAGCAGAGCTAGCGTTAAACGCCAGAAATGGCACACAGAGGGCGTTTAAACACCAGAAAGGTGCAGGGACCAGAATTCCTTGACACCTTAGGATCTGTGAACCCCACAGGATCCCCACCTACCCCAATTCACTCTCTCTCCTTTTCACACCTTTCCATAACACTCTTCCCCCAAAATAACCTCCACCAATCACCTCCATTTCTCCTCCAAAACCATCATACAACCCACCTACCCCCACCCATTCAAATTCAAACCATCTCCCTTCCAAACCCAACCCCTATTACAAGAATTCCCTCTCCACTCCACTCCTATATAAACCCTTCATCACTCCTTCATTTTCACACATCATAACCACCTAAAACCCCCCTTGGCTGAACTATTCACACACCTCCATCTCCTCCATCTCTTCTTCCTCTAATCCTTTCTTTCTTCTTTTGCTCGAGGACGAGCAAACCTTTTAAGTTTGGTGTGAAAAAAAGCTCTGCTTTTTGTTTTTCCATAACCATTAATGGCACCTAAGGTCAGAGAAACCTCTAGGAAGAGGAAAGGAAAGGCATTTGCTTCCAACTCCGAGTCATGGGAGATGGAGAGATTCATCTCAAAAGCCCATCACTAGAAAGAGGATGGAGCAAACAAGAAAGCCCGCTCATGGACCTCAATAAGAGCATGAGGAAGTCCCTTATCAAGAAATTCTTGAGATGCCTCAAGGGATGCATTTTCCTCCACACAACTATTGGGAGCAACTCAACACCTCTTTAGGAGAATTGAGTTCCAACATGGAGCAACTAAGAGTGGAGCACTAAGAGCACTCCATCATCCTCCATAAATCAGAGAGGACCAAAAGGCCACGAGAGAGGAACAACAAAGGTAAGGAAGAGACATAGAGGAGCTCAAGAACTCCATTGGTTCTTCAAGAGGAAGAAGAAGCCACCATCACTAAGGTGGACCCGTTCTTTAATCTCCTTGTTTATTTTCTTTTCTGTTTTCGGTTTTTATGCTTTATGTTTTGACTATGTTTGTGTCTTCATTACATGATCATTAGTGTTTAGTGTCTATGTCTAAAAGTTATGAATGTTCCATGAATCTTTCACCTTTCTTAAATGAAAAATGTTTTCTGAAAAAGAAAAAGAAGTACATGAATTTCGAATTCTATCTTGAAAATAGTTTAATTATTTTGATGTGGTGGCAATACTTTTTGTTTTCTAAATGAATGCTTGAACAGTGCATATTTTTTATAGTGAAGTTTATGAATGTTAAAATTGTTGGCTCTTGAAAGAATAATAAAAAAAGAGAAATATTATTGATAATCTGAAAAATCATAAAATTGATTCTTAAAGCAAGAAAAAGTAGTGAAAAACACAAAGCTTGCAAAAAAAATGGCGAAAAATAAAGAAAAAGAAAGAAAAAGAAAAAGCAAGCAGAAAAAGCCAATAGCTCTTTAAACCAAAAGGCAAAAGAAAAAAACCAATAACCCTTTAAACTAAAAGGCAAGGGCAAAAAGGATCCAAGGCTTTGAGCATTAATGGATAGGAGGGCCCAAAGGAATAAAATCCTGGCCTAAGCGGCTAAATCAAGCTGTCCCTAACCATGTGCTTGTGTCATGAAGGTCCAAGTGAAAAGCTTGAGACTGAGTGGTAAAGGTCATGATCCAAAGCAAAAAGAGTGTGCTTAAGAACTCTGGGCACCTCTAACTGGGGACTGTAGCAAAGCTGAGTCACAATTTGAAAAGGTTCACCCAGTTATGTGTCCATGGTATTTATGTATCTGGTGTTAATACTGGAAAACAAAATGCTAAGGGTCACGGCCAAGACTCATAAAGTAGCTGTGTTCAAGAATCAACATACTAAATGATGCGCGGAAAACTTGTCTCTCAACAAATCTCCTTTCGGCAAGTGTACCGAATTATCGTCAAGTAAAACTCACAATAGAGTGAGGTCGAATCCCACAGAGATTAACTGATTAAGCAATCAATGGTTAATTGATTATCCTAGTTAGACGAATCATAATGGGGTGATAAGTAACGAGGAAATGTAAATTGACAGAAAAGTAAAGAAAGTAATAAAGTGCAGAAAAGTAAAATGGCAAGAAAAGTAAATGTAAGAACTAAAAATAAAATGAACATTGGGATCAAGAGATATTGCAATCCTCCGGATCAAGTTCATTCCCATCTCTTCCTCAATCAATGCACTCATTGATCTCCTTGGCAATCTTAAGTGATTGAATTACAATTTCTTGTAATTCAATCTCTCAAATCTTGATCAATAGCCAATTCCTTGGTCAATTGCTCATGAGAAGAGATGAAGTATGGTCACTGATTATACCACATGCATTTCCCAAATCAAGTGTTGAGAGGATTATAGTCACATATCCATCCAAACCCAATTTGGTCCAGCATGAGAAAGTATTTCTAGCTTGATCTCTTCATTCCTCTTCCAAGGTTCACAAGAGATCCAAGTATGAATAGTTTCTTTTCTAAGATAACTACCCAATTGGATGAAGATCGAAAGCTTTCAAGTAAAATCAAGAGAAAAGAAAGAAGAAGAAGAATAAGAACTACAATTGATCCATTGAATCACAATAGAGCTCTCTAACCCAATGTAAAGAGTTAGTTGGTCATTGCTCTACAAAAATAGAAAAGAAAGAAAGTGCAGAAAAGTAAAGATGAAGATAAAAACTAAACCTGAAACTTCAAAATTCATAAATGAAAATTACAACTAAAATGAAACTACTCCTAAGGAAGAAAAGAAGAGAAAAAGAAGAAGAGTGGTTGAGGGGAGGGGTCCGAAGACCCACTCCCCTTGGAGTGTGCCAATTCACAGAAGTTCGAATTGGTCTTCACTCTCTCCCCCTTCTTTCAATTCTCTAGAATTTCCGAATACTTTAAATGTAAAAACTAAGGCCTTTATATAGGCTCTCCTAAATTACAAAATGAAAATAAAAGCAAATTACAATAAAATAAAAATTCCTATTCTAGATGCTTCTTATGGTCTTGATTGGTTGACAATTGTGGGCTTGCTTGCTTGAGCTTTGAAGTGGACTTGAGAGAGAAGTGAGTTAAGTTGAGGCCCAGGTGCTAAATTTAGTGCTAAAGTTAGCCACCTAACGCTACAAGTGTAGCGTTAGTGCTAAAGTTATTGTGGCTAACGTTGCACTTGCTACCCAGTTGGTGTTTTTGGGGCTTAAAAGATGCCTCTTGTTTGTTCTCAAATTTCATGCCCACTATAGAGTATTATATATCGCTGGAAAGCTCTGAATGTCAGCTTTCTAACGCAACTAGAATCACCTCAATTGGACCTCTTTAGCTCAAGTTATGCTCCTTTGAAGTGGACATGGTCGCTGGCATATATGCCAACGTTACTGGAAATGTTGATTGCCAATAACGCTAGCGATCAGGGTTTCATTATTGCCAGTTTCTGAAGCTCAAACTTAGTGTCCACCCCATACTATTATACATTGTTGGAAATCCCTGGATGTCTACTTTCCAATGCCTTTGGAAGCGCATCATTTGGAGCTCTACAACTCGAGTTACACTTCTTGGAATGTGAAGAGGTCAGTTGGCCTTAATACAGGTTGATACCATGTTCATCATTGCACTTTTGGGGCAGGTTTTCTTCCTCAAATTTAGTGTCAACCATGTAGTGCCATATATGCTTGGAAATCTCTGGAATCCTACTTTCCAATGCCACTAGAATCACCTCATTTGGAGTTTTGTGGCTCAAGTTATGCGTGTTTGAAGAAGGCATGGTCAGACTGCCAGGTAGGACTTTTGCCCAAGTTAACGTGGTAGTTAACGTGGCTTATTGGGGGCTTGTGAGTTCACTCCAACGTTAGTGAGAATGTTTGGTGTCACTAACGTTGTCGATCACCACCTTTCTCCACGTTAGCTTCCACGTTAACTAAGTTAACGTGGGAGTTAACGTGGCTTTGTTGTAACTTGGGCCAACGTTAGTGAAAATGTTGAATGTCACTAACGTTGGCTTTCCCCCTTTCTTCTTAACGTTAGAGGCCACGTTAACTAAGTTAACGTGGCAACTAACGTGCCCACTTATGAACTTGGTCCAACGTTAGTGATAATGTTAAGTGTCACTAACGCTGGCTCCATTTCCTTTCTTCAAAGTTAATGCCACTAACTTTTCCCACTAACATTGGGGCTTTCCTTCCTTCCACGTTAGTGCCTACGTTAGTGTAACTAACGTAGCCACTAACGTGGCTCTTCTCTTCTTCTTTTGGCCTGAAATCAATCAAACAAAGTGCATCAAAGTCTTGCTCTTAATCATGGATCATGCATCATCCAATTTATCATATAATTCATGCAAAATCCTAATGAAATCATGTAAAATGCACAATGTATGCTTGAATCAAGATGTAAGTGAATATCCACCCAAAACTAGCTTATTTCCTAAGAAAATGCATGAAACTACCTTAAAAATAGTAAAGAAAATGTCAGTGAAACTGGCCAAGATGCCCTGGCATCACAACACCAAACTTAAAGCTTGCTTGTCCCTAAGCAAGTACTGGAACAAGAGAATGATGAATGGAATGCCAATAGAAATGAGTCATTCTTGTGGAAGTCATGTCACTGATTTTATGGTGGTTTCATGCATAGCAACTTAGGTTCATTCCTTTACTGGCTTTCAGACCTTTTTCATGTCCTAAAACACTCACTTTGATTGCATCCCATGAGACTTTTATTCATTGATCCTTTTGTTGTCATTTCAGGGCTTATTTTTGTTCTTAAGTTAAGTGTTCTGTAAGGGGGCAACTCTTTAAAATAAGCTTTCAGCCAACACTCCCGAACCAGTTGGTTCAAGGTGCTAGGTGTTGAAGCACCCCTAAGTACTTACTTGCTCAAGTCTCTCCCCCATACATACACACCACAGGCACATAGTTTATTTATTTTCTTTTCTTGAGACCTTGGTATCCAGCACCTCTTTGGGTTACTAAATGCTCTGTAGTGAGGGTTACTCTTGATAGTGGACTTTCAGCTGATAATCCCGAGTTAGTTAACCCAAGTTACCAAGTGATAAGGTACCCCTAAGAGCTTATTCATCCAAGTAGATCCCTCACATAGGAGCACCACAGACACATGCCTCAAGATTAAAACCATTGGTGCCTAGCCTTATTGCTTACTCTTTTTCTTTTATTTTTCAACCTTTATTGTTCTTTCCTTTTTTCTTATTAGGATCTTATTATTTAGCTAGTCTCATGGGGTGTGTTCAAAGCATATGATTCAGGACAGATAGTTGTCTTCCCACCTTGTGGTTGAACCAACTTAGCTAACTTATGACCACACCATAAACTCATGAACTTACTCCATAGTATGAACTCTACTTTGGTCTTTAAAAACACTCATTCTCTTTTCATTTGATTCAAAAGGGACAAGCATACAAGTAAGCAAAGTAAGGATGCAATAATGACATTCAGACTAGAAAACACAGCCTTAATCAATAAAAAGTTTAAAAGACAGAATTGACATGCTTATTTACAAGGAACAAGCACACATACATACAAAGAACTTAGAAGACAATCATGCAATTGAATGTACTGGAAATAAGTAAGAGGAAAAAGGAACTTTACCACCTTGTAGTTCATCTTTATTGTTGTTTCCCTTCTTCTTCTACTTTTCTCCCTTTCCACACCAATTTAGACTAATTGCTTGTCTTCAAGCAGCAAATAAAACAGTGGTGGTGGGGTCTATGATGGGTCATGAACGTCTTACATACTGAAATGTAAGTGATGTATGTGGTTAAGCAAGCAAAATTTAAGGGTAACACTGCAAGCCTAAGAAGCAAAGGCATTATGATTATACAAACAAGTGGTGTTGCTGGATACATTGCATAGAATAATAAGTGGCACACCAAACTTAGTGTGACACTTTCTCTTAGAATTGATGCAAGTATCCAGAAAGATTGAAAACAGATTGTTGCAGGGCAACACCAAACTTAGAATGTGATCATATGCCAATTTTATTTGGAAAGAAGCTGAGTAAAGAACTGTTGTATTAATAACAAAATCACCAAGAGCCAAAGCTGTCACGAACAGGGGCTTCTTGGTGAGGCATTAACACAAACAGTTAGAGAGCATAGAAAATAAAGAACTAAAACAATTACATGAATAAAGCAAAACAAAAGAAAATGTCTAATCTAGGTAATCAACCAACCGGTAGTTTGTTAATCACAATTAATCCCCGGCAACGGCGCCATAAACTTGATGCGCGGAAAACTTGTCTCTCAAGAAATCTCCTTTCGGCAAGTGTACCGAATTGTCGTCAAGTAAAACTCACAATAGAGTGAGGTCGAATCCCACAGAGATTAACGGATTAAGCAATCAATGGTTAATTGATTATCCTAGTTAGACGAATCATAATGGGGTGATAAGTAACGAGAAAATGTAAATTGACAGAAAAGTAAAGAAAGCAATAAAGTGCAGAAAAGTAAAATGGCAAGAAAAGTAAATGTAAGAACTAAATAAAATGAACATTGGGATCAAGAGATATTGCAATCCTCCGGATCAAGTTCATTCCCATCTCTTCCTCAATCAATGCACTCATTGATCTCCTTGGCAATCTTAAGTGATTGAATTACAATTTCTTGTAATTCAATCTCTCAAATCTTGATCAACAGCCAATTCCTTGGTCAATTGCTCATGAGAAGAGATGAAGTATGGTCACTGATTATACCACATGCATTTCCCAAATCAAGTGTTGAGAGGATTATAGTCACATATCCATCCAAATCCAATTTGGTCCAGCATGAGAAAGCATTTCTAGCTTGATCTCTCCATTCCTCTTCCAAAGTTCACAAGAGATCCAAGTATGAATAGTTTCTTTTCCAAGATAACTACCCAATTGGATGAAGATCGAAAGCTTTCAAGTAAAATCAAGAGAAAAGAAAGAAGAAGAAGAATAAGAACTACAATTGATCCATTGAATCACAATAGAGCTCTCTAACCCAATGTAAAGAGTTAGTTGGTCATTGCTCTACAAAAATAGAAAAGAAAGAAAGTGCAGAAAAGTAAAGATGAAGATAAAAACTAAAACTGAAACTTCAAAATTCATAAATGAAAATTACAACTAAAATGAAACTACTCCTAAGGAAGAAAAGAAGAGAAAAGGAAGAAGAGTGGTTGAGGGGAGGGGTCCGAAGACCCACTCCCCTTGGAGTGTGCCAATTCACAGAAGTTCGAATTGGTCTTCACTCTCTCCCCCTTCCTTCAATTCTCCAGAATTCCCGAATACTTTGAATGTAAAAGCTAAGGCCTTTATATAGGCTCTCCTAAATTACAAAATGAAAATAAAAGCAAATTACAATAAAATGAAAATTTCTATTCTAGATGCTTCTTGTGGTCTTGATTGGTTGACAATTGTGGGCTTGCTTGCTTGAGCTTTGAAGTGGACTTGAGAGAGAAGTGAGTTAAGTTGAGGCCCAGGTGCTAAAGTTAGTGCTAAAGTTAGCCACACTAATGCTACAAGTGTGGCGTTAGTGCTAAAGTTATTGTGGCTAACGTTGCACTTGCTGCCCAGTTGGTGTTTTTGGGGCTTAAAAGATGCCTCTTGTTTGTGCTCAAATTTCATGCCCACTATAGAGTATTATATATCGTTGAAAAGCTCTGAATTTCAGATTTCTAACGCAACTAGAATCACCTCAATTGGACCTTTGTAGCTCAAGTTATGCTCCTTTGAAGTGGACATGGTCGCTGGCATATATGCCAACGTTACTGGAAATGTTGATTGCCAATAACACTAGCGATCAAGGCTTTATTATTGCCAGTTTCTGAAGCTCAAACTTAGTGTCCACCCCATACTATTATACATTGTTGGAAAGCCCTGGATGTCTACTTTCCAATGCCTTTGGAAGTGCATCATTTGGAGCTCTACAACTCGATTTACACTTCTTGGAAGGTGAAGAGGTCAGTTGGCCTTAATACAGGTTGATACCATGTTCATCATTGCACTTTCGGGGCAGGATTTCTCCCTCAAATTTAGTGTCAACCATGTAGTGCCATATATGCTTGGAAAGCTCTGGAATCCTACTTTCCAATGCCACTGGAATCACCTCATTTGAAGTTTTGTGGCTCAAGTTATGCGTGTTTGAAGAAGGCATGGTCAGGCTGCCAGGTGGGACTTTTGCCCACGTTAACTACCACGTTAACTAAGTTAACGTGGCTTATTGGGGGCTTGTGAGTTCACTCCAACGTTAGTGAGAATGTTTGGTGTCACTAACGTTGTCGATCACCACCTTTCTCCACGTTAGCTTCCACGTTAACTAAGTTAACGTGGGAGTTAACGTGGCTTTGTTGTAACTTGGGCCAACGTTAGTGACAATGTTGAATGTCACTAACGTTGGCTTTCCCCCTTTCTTCTTAACGTTAGAGACCACGTTAACTAAGTTAACGTGGTAACTAACGTGCCCACTTATGAACTTGGTCCAACGTTAGTGATAATGTTAAGTGTCACTAACGTTGGCTCCATTTCCTTTCTTCAAAGTTAATGCCACTCACTTTTTCCACTAACGTTGGGGCTTTCCTTCCTTCCACGTTAGTGCCTACGTTAGTGTAACTAACGTAGCCACTAACGTGGCTCTTCTCTTCTTCTTTTGGCCTGAAATCAATCAAACAAAGTACATCAAAGTCTTGCTCTTAATCATGGATCATGCATCATCCAATTTATCATATAATTCATGTAAAATCCTGATGAAATCATATAAAATGCACAATGTATGCTTGAATCAAGATGTAAGTGAATATCCACCCAAAACTAGCTTATTTCCTAAGAAAATGCATGAAACTACCTTAAAAACAGTAAAGAAAATGTCAGTGAAACTGGCCAAGATGCCCTGGCATCACTAAACTAGGAGAATCAATAAGACTATCTGAATTCTGAGTTCCTATAGATGCCAATCATTCTGAACTTCAAAGGATAAAGTGAGATGCCAAAAATGTTCAGAAGCAAAAAGCTACTAGTCCCGCTCATCTAATTGGAACTAAGCTTCATTGATATTTTGAAATTTATTGTATTTTCTCTTCTTTTTATCCTATTTTGTTTTTAGTTGCTTGAGGACAAGCAACAATTTAAGTTTGGTGTTGTGATCAGCGGATAATTTATATGCTTTTTGGCATTGTTTTTACGTAGTTTTTAGTATGTTTTAGTTACTTTTTATTATATTTTTATTAGTTTTTATGCAAAAATCACATTTCTGGACTTTACTATGAGTTTGTGTGTTTTTCTATAATTTCAGAAATTTTTTTGCTGAAATTGAGGGACCTGAGCAAAAATCTGATTCAGAGGCTGAGAAAGGACTGCAGATGCTGCTGGATTCTGACCTCCCTGCACTCAAATGCGTTTTTCTGGAGATACAGAAGTCCAATTGGTGCGTTCTCAATTGGGATGGAAAGCTAACATCTTGGGCCTTCCAGCAATGTATAATAGTTCATACTTTGCCCGAGATTTGTTGGCTCAAACTGGCATTCAACGCCAGCCAGAGACCCTTTTTGGCGTAAAACGTCGGAACTGGCACCAAAACTGGAGTTAAACGCCCAAACTGGCATCCAAGCTGGCGTTTAACTCTAGAAAAGGCCTACGCACGTGTAAAGCTCAATGCTCAGCCCAAGCACACACCAAGTGGGCCCGGAAATAGATTTCTGCACTATCTGCACTTAGTTACTTATTTTCTGTAATCCTTAGTAACTAGTTTAGTATAAATAGCACTTTTTACTATTGTAATCTGATCTTATGCCATTTTTCACATTTGGAGACTAGCCACACGGCCATTCCAAGACATTTTTCTCTTATGTATTTTCTACGGTGGAGTTTCTACACCTCATAGATTAAGGTACGGAGCTTTGCTGTTCTTCATAAATTAATGAAAGTACTATTGTTTCTCTTTCAATTCACGCATGTCTCTTCTCCAAGATATACTCTCGTTCTTAATTCAGTTAATTCAGAATGAAAGGGTGACCCGTGACAATCACCCACTATCTTCATTACTCGCTTAGCCAAGATCCGCGTGCCTGACAACCACAAGCGGTCTACATGATGTTCAAGGTAGTCATTGGACGACAGCTGGAGTATAATCTCTTAGGCCTCTGATTCGTGGCTTTGACTTGCATCTCCTGACAACAGAGCAGTCGAACTCACAGAGATCAGAACCTTTGTGGTAAAGGCTAGAATAAACGAGCTTCAAACTCACGAATGTTGGGCGCAGTGACAGTATGCAAAAGGATAGAGAGATCCTATTCCGACACAAGTGAGAATCGACAGATGATTAGCCGTGCGGTAGCTGTGCCAGGTATTTTTCATCCGAGACGAAAGACCCGATAGATGATTAGCCATACAGAAGCCATGCCTGGACCATTTTCACTGAGAGGACGGATGGTAGCCATTAACAACGGTGATCCACCAATATACAGCTTGCCATGGAAGGGAGCACACATGATTGGATGAAGACAATAGGAAAGCAGATGTTCAGAAGCAACAAAGCATCTCCAAATGCTTATCTGAAATTCCCACCAATGAATTACATAAGTATCTTTATTTTAATTTACGTTTTACTTATCTTTCAATTATCAAAACTCATAACCAATTGAATCCGCCTGACTAAGATTTACAGGATGACCATAGCTTGCTTCAAGCCGGCAATCTCCGTGGGATCGACCCTTAATCGCGTAAGGTTTTATTACTTGGACGACCCAGTGCACTTGCTGGTTATTTGTACTAGAGTTGTGAAAAGTGTGATCACAATTCCGTGCACCAGGTTCTCAGCATGGTAAAGGTGCCGCATACATAAGATATAAGGTCCTGGAAAAGCCAAAGACAATCCTAGAGCTCCGACTCTCAGATTATAAATCTTAAAGAAAATAAAGCAGAAGCCATGAATTAGGGTAGTTTTTTAAGGATTCCTAACTTAATCAAATCTTAAATCTAGCCCTCCATTATCCCCTTTCCTCCGAAACCTCCAACAGCGGTGGAATTACACAGACAAGCAAGCAGGCAATAACAAACACAATTAGATACAAGTAATGCAAATAGCACGTATATAATTAAACATATGAAAATCACATAGGCATTCCCAAATAGAGCATAACAAGCAACTCAGACAATATGCATATGATGTATGCCTATCTTGTGGCTGATGAGTCTCATCTGTCAGTTATCAAGCCAACCCGACAAGTCCGGTTGCTAAACCCTGGACGGTCCTCCGTCGTGCATCCCCAAGAGTCTATGCATAGCTTTTTATCATATATAAAATCTGCTCATTGGGAGCATCCTTCCCGAGAATTTATACGTGCCTGGTCACCCTTACGACGTAAGGTCAACAGAGTATCGAGTCTCAACCTAGAACACGTGGTGGCAAGCCACGATTTTTTACCTAGAAAAACTCGTATCTCAGATAAAATTGAGTGCATAAGCCATATAAGCATTCATAATCATTTATAATCATTGCACAATCATTCATTATAGCAATGGCATCATATATACCTCATATATTCGCACTTTTTATACATAATTCATCATTTTTCAACCTTACTTCACCCCTAAGTTACCACATTTTCCTAGCTTCATCTCATTACTACGCATACCAGTAAGATCAAGGGGATAAAAGAGTAAAATTTAGAGGTTTAGAGGTTCGAAATTAGGTTTTAAAACACAATTAATTTTGCTGAAAACAAGGGTCCCGTGTACGCGTGGGCCACGCGTACGCGTTGGCGCGCATTTTTCCTTGCTCACGTACGAAAGCATCTTGCTCGCGTATACGAGATGGCAAACCTGAAAGGGTTGGTTGCGTTGTGTGCGGTGGTCACGTACGCAAGATATACAGAGTGACAAAAATGTTGAATGCTGCAGAATTTTCAGTTTTGCACTCCAAACTTCCAACGCGCATAACTTTTTCGTTTTAAAATATTTTTTATTCATTCTTCAAACGCCATAAACTTCACGAATCCAATTTTTACATGAAAAAAGTTTGACAGAGTTTGGGATTCCGGAAGCTTAGTTATGGCTCGTCAAAGTTCGACCAAAAATCAAATTTTCACAAAAATTTTCAAACCTCTATTTTCATTAATTCACCATTTAATACCAACTTTCTATACTCATAATCAGCACCAACACATACTATAACACAGCAACACAACTCTACACCCTTCCATCACCCATCATACCTCAATTTTAAACAATTTTCATACATGAATTTCGTAATTATACTAACAAGATCATCAACAATCCATCACCTATACATATTCATTATTATCAACTTTTAAACCATCATTAAATCATTATTTAGCATTCTATTTCTATCCCCAATGTCAAAAAACAAACCAATACTCAACCTAGTACAACAATTATCATCAAGGCACTAAGCAATTAACATACTCATGCATTCCCACCTATCCTATGGTCATCTAGCCTAAGTTTTCACAAGATATTATATATTAAATACGAGAAACCAAAACCATACCTTGACCGATTTCCTCGTATAACCCAGATACACCACCAAATGTTACAAAACTCAGCCCCAAGGATTCTCAATCTCCAAGATGATAGCACCCAAAGCTCCACCAAGCATCCAACATTCACAACTATGCTCCAATTTACATATATACACACCTAACACATATTATCACATATACATACCCAAAATTCAATACCCAACACACTTAATCAAGAAAAAAACTAGGCTTCAAGGGTTCTCACCTTACCCAAGCACCAATGAAGCAAGATTAAGCGTTTTCTTCAAGCTAATCGGATCATATAACATAAAAGAACCAAAATTTCAACATCCACTTATATGATTTTTGAAAATTTGGGGAAGGAAAAACTAAGATTAAAACTGAGACTTCCTTACCAAATTAGGTACTAGGCTTTGTAGAACTCGTTACTGTGGACGCGTGGCCCCAAGCAGTGCGGCGATCAGAGCTCGAAGTTGCAAGAAATGTGGATTTGAAATCAATGCAAGGGTTTGAGTTCTTTCTCCCTTGTTCTCCCTCCCAGGAACGTGTTTCCTTTGGTTTTGGGATGAAATGAGCTGAAGCTCATTGGGTTAAGGGAGTGTGGGTTGGGCCTTGGACCCAATATGGGCCCGATTCGCCCGGTTCAGCCCAATCTTGGGCCAAGTTCTTTAAAATTAGTGTCAAAATTCTTATTTTAATTAGCTCTATATTATTAAACTATAAAATTCATATTTCTAATTTCTTTTATTAAAAATTAATTTATTGATTAATTATTTACTAATTTTACGGGGTTTACATCCTACCTACCTAATTAAGAATTTTTCCCTCAAAATTCAGATTTAGTTACTTGAAAAGAGGTGTGGGTAGTCCTTCCGCATATCTGATTCGAGTTCCCAAGTATGTTCTTCGATACCAACCCGACTCCAAGCTACTTTAACTAGTGAAACTTCCTTTTCGCGCAAGCGCATAATGCTAGTGTCATCGATTCTGATCGAAGCCACTTGAAGTGTTAAATCTTCTCTTATTTGAACCGATTCAAAGTTGTAGGACATGACTTACATCAGGATTATACTTCTGAAGCTGTGACATGTGAAACACGTCTTGCAGGTTCAAAAGATGTGGCGGTAAGGCAATCCTATAGGCTACCGGTCCAATCCTCTTCAGAATTTCAAATGGACCGATGTAACAGGGATTTAGTTTCTTCATTTTGATTGCTCTACCCACTTCGGTTATCAGAGTAACCTTCAGAAATACATGCTCTCCTTCCTCAAATTCTATAGGCTTCCGCCTCTGATCAGCATAGCTCTTTTGACAGATTTGAGTGACAAGCATTCGGCTTTGGATTTTCTTTATTTGTTCAATGGTTTCAGCTATTATTTCAAGCCTTAACAAGCTTTTCTCCCCAGATTCCTACCAGCATAGCGGAGATTAACACTTTCTCTCATACAGAGCCATTCTGATGCTCGCATGGTAGCTGTTGTTATATGCAAACTCCACTAGTGTCATATACTGATCCCAGCTTGCCGGCTGATCCATAACACAAGCCCTCAGCATATCCTCTAGGGTTTGAATTATTCTCTCTAACTGACCATATGTTTGAGGGTGATACGCAACACTTAAAATCAATTGAGTTTCGAATGCTCGCTGGAAAGCCCCCCAAAACCTTGATGTGGATCGGGGATCTCTGTCGGAATTATGGTGGTAGGCATCTCATGTAACCTCACAATATCTTTAATGTACAAGCGTGCTAGCTCCTCCAATGCACAACTTATTCGAATGGGGAGAAAGTGAGCTGACTTTGTCAATCGATCCACAATTAACCAAACAGCGTCATAACCAGTTCGAGTTCTAGGTAAACCTGACACAAAGTCCATCGTAATGCTCTCCCATTTTCATTGCGGAATTTCTAAGGGCTAAAGGGTTCCTGATGGTTTCTGATGCTCAATTTTGACTTTCTGACAAGTCAGGCACTTAGATACATAAAATGCTACATCGTTCTTCATTCCCGGCCACCAGAACATTGCTTTCAGATATTGGTACATCTTAGTGTTCCCCGGATGGATAGAGAATCCGCTTTTGTATGCCTCTTTCAAGATATCCTGCCATAAGTTTCTAACATCCGGTACACAGATCCTACCCTTGAATCTCCATACTCCGTCATCGTCCCAATGTACTCTCCACCGCTTTCCTTGCTCAATTTCTGGCCACACCTTCTGCAATTCCTTCTTGTCTTGTTGAGCTTTTTCGATCTTGGACTTAAAATCACTTGAAATTTGCAACTGGCTTAAACATAGAGTACCAAACTCCTCTCTAATCCCCAATTTCAGACCTTCGATCACCTTTAGCAGTTCCTCCTCTTGTAGCATCATCCATGTAGCACATAGGGACTTTCGGCTCAAAGCGTCCACCACAACATTTGCTTTTCCAGGGTGGTAATTCAACTCGAAGTCATAATCCTTTAGAAGCTCTATCCACCTCCTCTAACGCATATTCAGTTCTTTCTGCTCAAAAAGGTACTTTAAGCTTTTGTGAACTGAGAAAACTTAAAACTTGCGCCATAAAGGTAATGCCTCCAAACCTTTAGAGCAAACACAATAGTAGCAAGCTCTAAGTCGTGAGTAGGATAATTCATCTCGTGTGGCCTTAACTGTCGTGAGGCGTATGCCATGACATTACGGTACTGCATTAGCACGCACTCCAAACCCTTCAATGTTGTGTCACAGTATACCTCAAATGGTTCTTTCGGCCCAGGCAACACCAATACAGGTGCAGTGGTTAACTTCTGGTTCAATGCTTGAAAACTTTCCTCGTACTCAGAAGTCCAGACAAATGGCGCGTCCTTCCTGGTCAGCTTGGTCAAAGGCAAAGCGAGTTCCGAAAACCCTTTGATGAACCTTCGGTAATAACCCGTCAATCCAAGAAAACTCCTAATCTCTATCACAGAAATTGGTCACCCCCAGTTCATTACCGCCTCAACCTTAGCAGGATCCACAGCAATTCCTTGTTGACTTACTACATGACCAAGAAACTTTACCTCACTCTTCCAAAACTCGCATTTAGATAACTTGGCGTACAATTTTCTCTCATTCAAGATTTGTAGCACAGTCCGCAAGTGATCCGCATGCTTCTCATTGTTCTTAGATTAAATTAGTATGTCATCAATGAAGAATACTATATTATCTAGAAATGAATGGAAAATTTGGTTCATGTAGTCTATGAACACTGCAGGAGTGTTCGTCAACCTGAAAGACATTACCGTGTATTCGTAGTGACTATATCGCATTCTGAAAGTAGTCTTTGGAATATCCTCATCTTTAACCCTTATCTGATGATAACCGGATCACAAGTCAATCTTGAAAAATACTCCGGCTCCCTGTAGTTGGTCCATTAGATCGTCGATCCTTGGTAATGGATATTTATTCTTTACAGTGACTTTATTTAACTGCCGGTAGTCCACACACAGACGCATACTCCTATCTTTCTTCTTTACCAGTAGAACTGGCGCTCCCCACGGAGAAACACTCGGCCGGATGAAACTTTTACTCATTAGTTCTTCTAGCTGAGACTTGAGTTCAGTCAATTCTGGCTGTGACATTCAATAAGGAGCAATTGAGATTGGCCCGGCTCTAGGCACCAACTCAATTGCAAACTCGATCTCTCAAGCAGGAGGGAATTCAGGAATGTTGTCTGGAAATAATACTTCAAGGAATTCACATACAATTGGAATTTGTTCTAAGCTTTGTTCCTCAGCTGACACATTTGCCGCCAATAGAACAATACCCTCGCATTCTCACCCACTACAGTTCACAATTACAGAGTTCAGATAATAATCCTTCGCCACAATTGGCCCTTTCGACCCTTCCATCATAAACTGCAACGTCCTTTCAAAATAGTTTAACAACACGCAATTCTTAGACAACCAATCCAATCCCAAGATGAGATCAAGACTAGTCATCGGCAGACAAATCAAGTCATGAACAAAATCGCGTTGTTTAACTCAGAACACTTGTGGACAGCCTACCCTAGTCACCACGGCTTCAGAAGTGGCATTATGCACCTTCAGATCATAACACAAGACCACAATCTTCAATCATAGTTCACTAGCCTTGTCAAATTCTATAAATGAATGCGTTAATCTAGAATTAAACAAAGCATTTAAAAGTTTACCAGCTACTTCACAGTTACCTCAAAAACTTGTTACTGTACTCAGTAACAATCATCTGGCCTTGTTTTAATTGCAGCAATTCATGCTCCTTTGCGTTTTTGACCGAACTGGGTAAGTGCTTCCTGTAAAACTCCATCCGGAACACCTTCCAAGGTATCACAGCACCATCAGGCTGCAGAATACATCGTGTTCCCTGCCACCAGTACTGGGCTTCACCCTACAGCTGATAGGTCCCGAACCAGACCCACTGTTCCTCGGGAACCTGTTGAGCCTGCAGTGCCCGCTCCATTGCCTGAAGCCAGTTATTCGCTTTAGAAGGGTTTGTGGTCCCCCTGAAGGTCAAAGGGTGCACCTTCAGAAAAGAGGCAAGCGTCATTGGCCCCTCCTCACCGTTGTTCCCATTATTTCCATTATTCATTTGATTCCCCAATGCCTCGGCTGTTGCCTGCATAGCCGCAGCTATGCTTTCCAGGACAGCCATAAAGTCTACAGGGTTGTTCCCTGCCAGTTTAGGACTTGCATTGCCTAAGCTACCTCTGCCTCGCCTGCGACCGAGTCCACGAGGCTCCATCTGATTCCTAAACACACCAAACAAGTGTATTAAGTTGAGCAGTCTCAATATTGTAAGTCTAGTATTTCAAAGTCCCAAATGCATGCTCATGAACGCTTATGCCGCATATATCAATTAGATATCTAACAGCACATAGACACACACACAGAGAATGCACAGAAGCATAGTCAGTCCGTCCCTCAGGCTCTACAGGAATGAACTACTCTGATACCATAATGTAACACCCTACCACACAGAGCTTTATGCTTAAGTTGTAAAACAGAGTTGGTGTGGTATTACGACCTCTAATATATATATACACGTATAATAATTGAAAGAACGTAGTATACTAAGAGCCTTGAAGAATAGGTAAAGCAAAATCGTAAAATTAAAAGCGCAACGCTCAAGAATAAGGATTACTTACGTACGAAGAAAGCTAAGGCTCATAAACATATATATATATATATATATATATATATATATATATATATATATATATATATAACACAGAAAGCAAGAGTAGAGGGTCAATAGTACAAAATAACAAGCTCCTAGCTCAGCCTGCGAAACTAAGGTTGGTCGGAGATTATTTACATACATAACCCAGAACCCAGAATATACAAAAGAAACCCTAGTTCTCCATACACCTCTAAGAGGTACAAAAGTGAAACAAGTCATTAGAAAAGTTCTATACATATGGTCATATATAAACAGTACATAAAATAATGTCCATAATATCCACTTCGCAGTAGAAACTCCAGACGCCTAGCGAGGTGCCTCTCGACCTGTATCTGAAAAACACAAATATCCGTATGGAATGAGAACTGAGGGTTCTCAGCATGATAAAGGTGCTGCATACATAAGATATAAGGTCCTAGGAACCCAGAGGCAATCCTAGAGCTTCGACTCTCAGATTATAAATCTTAAAGAAAATAAAATAGAAGCCATGAATCAGGGCGGTTTTCTAAGGATTCATAACTTAACCAAATCTTAAATCTAACCCTCCATTATCCCGTTTTCTCTGATACCTCCAACACCGGTGGAATCACACAGACAAGCAAGCAGGCAATAACAAACACAATTAGGATACAGGTAATGCAGATAGCTGGTGCGGTTATTTTACAACCACACTTACTAACCGGCAAGTGCACCGGGTCGTACCAAGTAATACCTTACGTGAGTAAGGGTCAATCCCACGAGGATTGATGGACTAAGCAACAATAGTGTTTGATAGGCTTAGTTAGACAAACAAAAATTGGTATTGAGATACAGTATAAAAGAGATTAAACAATATAAAAAATATTGAAGAAGGGCAAGTAATTAAGTTGGAAATAATATATGGAGAAGGCAGTTAAGGCTTCAGAGTTATCTATTTTCTGGATTGACTTTTCTTATTAACTATTTTAATTATGCAAGATTTAATTCATGGCAAACTATTTATGACTAGACCCTAATTCCTTAGACCTTCCTAGTCTCCTTTAAAATTCATCAACTGCCAATTCCTTGGTCAATTAATTCCAATTAGAGGGTGATGATCGAATCCTAGTTTATATGCCACAAGAATCCTAATTATTCAAAGATAAAGGGATTATATGTCACGTATCCCGTTAAATACAAACAATTAGAAATTCAGGATAATATGTTTTCAAGCTATTGTTCAAGTAAAGAGCTTTTCCAAGTTTTACAAGAACTCAAATAGAACATGGGTCATACTTCCGTTCCACCTAAATTTATAAAATAAAGAACGAAAACAATTATTGAAATATAAATCAAAACATGAATTAAAATAGAAAAATAATATTATCAATCCATACAATAGACAGAGCTCCTAACCTTAACAGTGGAGGTTTAGTTGCTCATGGAAAAGAAAAAATAAGGATTCAGGTAAGAATGTACCGAGTTCCAATCTGATGGCATCAGATTCCTTTTTATAACTAATCCTAATAAATTTAAAATCTAATATTTAAAATTAAACTTAAAATAATATCTTTTCCTAATTTAATATTTGAATTTAAATTTGAATTAATTAACAAGTCTTCAACTGATGGGTGGGACCACTTGATTTGTCCATTCTGCAGCTTCTAATCTGTGATTTCTGGGCTGGAAACTGGGTCAAAACAGCCCAGAAATCACCCCCAACGTTTTTCTAATTTTTCTGCACGTGGCGCATGTGACGCGTCCGCGTCGTCCACGCGTTCGCGTCATTTGTGCAGATTCCAGTCCACGCAATTGCGTCAAGCACGCGATCGCGTCATTGCGATTTCCTCCATTCCGCGCGGTCGCGTGAGCCATGCGTCCGCGTCGGTATTTGCTGGTCATCTCCTTGGCTTCTTCTCTTTCTCTGCAGAAACTCCATCAAATTCCGCCAAATGCTACCTAAAATAAACAGTATTGTACAAAACTCAAAATAGCATCCATAGTGGCTAAAATATAAATAATTCTTAATTAAATTCAATAATTTAGATGCAAATTCACCAGGAAAAGATAGACAAGATGCTCACGCATCAATAGCACGTATACAATTAAACATATGAATATCATATAGGCATTCCCAAATAGAGCATAACAAACAACTCAGACAATATGCATATGATATATGCCTGTCCTATGGTTGATGAGTCTCATCTGTTGGTTATCAAGCCAACACGACAAGTCCGATTGCTAAACTCTGGACTGTCCCCCGTCGCGCTTCCCCAAGAGTCTATGCATAGCTTTTTCTCATATATAAAATCTGCTCATTGGGGGTATCCTTCTCGGGAATTTATACGTGCCCGGTCACCCATACGACATAGGGTCAACAGAGTATCGAGTCTCAACCTGGACCACATGGTGGTAAGCCACGGTTCTTTACCCAAGAAAACTCGTATCTCAGATAAAATTGAGCGCATAAGCATTCATAATCATTTATAATCATTACACAATCATTCATTATAGCCATGGCATCACATATACTTCATATATTTGTACTTTTCATACATAATTCATCATTTTTCAACCTTACTTCACCCCCAAGTTACCACCTTTTCCTAGCTTCATCTCATTCCTAGGTATACCACTAAGATCTAGGGGTTAAAAGAGTAAAAATAGAGGTTTAGAGGTTTAAAATTAGGTTTTAAAACACAAAATTAAGTTTTGCTAAAAACAGGGGTCCCGCGTACGCGTGGGCGTGCATTTTTCCTTGCTCGTGTACGCAAGCACCTTGCTCGCGTACCCAAGATGCCAAACCCGAAAGGGTTGGTCGCGTTGTGTGTGGTGGTCACGTACGCAAGAAATGCAGAGTGACAAAAATGTTGAATGCTGCAGAATTTTAAGTTTTGCACTCCGAACTTCCGACGCGCATAACTTTTTTCTTTTAAAACATTTTTCATCCGTTCTTCAAATGGCATAAACTTCACGGACCCAATTCTCATATGAAATAAGTTTGAAAGATTTTGGGGATCCGGAAGCTGTAAGACCCAGAACTTTTGAAAAGTCTTATTATGAACAAATTTCAAATAATGTATTTATTTACAGTTTTAATTTCAGAAATTATTTTATTAAAAATAATTAAAAGTAGTTTCGATTAATTAAATTTGAAATAAATTAAGATCCTTATCCAATTTTATAATTATTGAGGTTTTCTATATTTAAATTATAAAGTTTAGTAATTGCAAAATAATACGAATTTTATATGAATTGATTTAACTAATTAAGATTTTAGAATTTAATACTTTAGTTTTTATGAATAAAGAAAATTAATCGTATTATCTCTAAATCTTGGATTTGAGCACTTAATTGAAAGTAATTTGTAAAATTGATGAGCAAATAGTACTTTCTATATATATAATTACTGTTGGATTTCATTTAGGTTTCAATTACTATATTATTCCCATTTTTATTTGAAATTACTAAACTAACCCTAACCTTAATTTTCTAAAAATTAAATCCTAACCCTAGCCCCCTCACCACACTCAGCCACACCCTACCCCTCTTTCATCCCCTTCAACGTAAAACTTCAGAAACAGAAAATTAGAGAGAAGAGAGCTTGAGAAAGGAGATCGGGAAGAGAGGGAGCTGCGCCACGTCGCCGTCCAACCGTCGTCTGGCTCGCCATCACCAATTCCTCACTGTTGTCGCTGTGGAGACCAAACACCGTCGAGTTTTCTGCCACCGCCTTAGAGTCCACCGTCAGGTCCGTGTTGAAGAAAGAGAGAGGTGTGGAGTCAGCGTCACGCAGAGAGGGACTCGCCACTGCCATCGCGCACCGTCGTGTGCCGTCACTGTTGTCTGAGGAGTCATCATCACCTTGGGTGGAGTCCGCCGCTGTTGCCAGTTGAGGCCACTGTTGTGGAACAGAGGTGAGAAAGGCGTCGAGAGGGAAAACACGATGAAGAAGGAGGCGTTGTTTCCACTGTCGTCAAGCCACAACGCCGCCGCTAGGAGAAGAAGGGCTCGCCAGTTCTGCCTCTACTTCTAGTTCCTGGAATCTGAGAAGACGCCATCGCAGCTACTGGAACAGTTGTTGTTGTTGCTCTAGCCTTGCTCTAGATCCATTCTGAGCTGTAACCATTGCTGTTAGGCTGACACTGAGGCCTTCTAGAGCTGCCTAGAACCACCACTGTGGCTTCCGTTAGGATTGTGAATAGATGGAGATGAAAATGATTCTGTTACAGCCATTCCCGGAGGAGAAATCAACTGCGCCACCGCCGGTAAGAGTTTTGAGTTTGGTTACTGTTCTTTTGATTCCGGAAAGATTATTGACACTGCGTGGTTGTATAGCTGCTATTATCAGAGATTCAGGCCGCCCCCGTCGCTCGAGGTAGTTGCCAGAGCTGCTGTCGCTCTGTTGTCACATTCCTCTTTAGCTGCAGTGAGTCATTCTAGCCTTGAAACCCTTATCGCTAGTTTTCAGCTATAATTATTGAGAATTTCACGATGTTCATATCCCAAGGTCGAGTTTCAGAAATTGTATAATTAAAATAAAAGCCAATGCGGTGTCATCTTGCTTCGTTTCTCGCGGTGAGACTATTTAGTTCTGTTCCTTTTTACCGCAATACTTTATTGATAATTATGTTGTAATTTTGTTTAAAATCCATTTCGGGTTAATTCCAATTTTACGTCAGATGAATTGTCGTTGTTGTGAACCTTGATTATTGATGTTGATATTGCCTAGGAAGCAATGAGGTTGCTGCCGCGATTTAAGAATAGAAAGATGACTCTTGACGCGTTAACCTATAAGGGGTTCGACTTTGAGGTAGGGTTTGTTTTAATAAGAAAATGTTTTGGGGTTTTGAATACCTGATGAGTTTAGTAGATTAATGCAAATGGATAAATGCCTGTGATATAAATGATTTTTTATTGAGATTGTTATGTTGTGTTTGTTATTGAATTGGTTGATTCCTAAATTTCTAGTAAGAATAGATTGAATGCACTGATTTTGGAATTTGGATAGAAATTGATAACAAATGATTTTGAATAATGGATTTGGAATTGTTAAACTAAAAGGCTGGTTTTGGCTGTGTTGAGGATTGAAAAGAGGGGACCCATGATGGGTGGCAAACTCCAGTTTTTAGGGGAGGCGTTGCAGAAATTTTTCTAAGAATTTGGAGTTGATTTGGTTAAGAATTTGAAAACGGATGATCTGAGGGATTTCAAAGAAAATCGGATTTCTATGATTTGGTTGATTTATGATTTTAACTTATTCGATTTTTCATAATACCGAAAAGAGATTTTTGTTAAGTAGTCAAAGACTTTAAAACAGTAATTTAAATATAAATTCAAGGGTTTGGGAATAGGAGTGTGAGTTTGAAGGTTATGCTTGAGACTGAAAATGATTGTGACGATGAATAGTAATTAAGTAAGATGATGAAGGATGATGATAGGTGAGTTTAATAATATTGAGATTGAATACGAGACTGAGAATGAGATTGAATACGAGATTGAGAATGAGATCGATGATGAGATTGATTATAATTATGAAATGATATTGAATATGATTCTGATTGAGATACACCTGCCTGTGTAGATGCAGTGGAATTGTCCACTTGCTCCAGGTTTGAGATGGAGAAGGAGAATCATGATAAATGAGTTTAATTATGGAGTTTTGAATGAATGTATGTCTGTGATACCTGGGTAGTAGCAAGGGTCGTGGTTCGTCCCGCTTGCTCCGGGTCATTGTTTGAGAATTGGTAATAATGAAGAGTGATTATGAATGAATGTGTATTTGTGATACCTGGGTAGTAGCAAGGGTTGTGGTTCGTTCCGCTTGCTCCAAGTTAATGTTTAAGATTTGATAACAATGATGATTGATTGAGGAAGCTTTAACATGTGGCGAGTATGTCAGAGATGCATATATGATTAATGAATGAATGTGGTAAATGAATAATGATGGAAAATGTTGAATGTGAGTATGCTTGTGTTTTCTCTCTGGTTGTAAGGGTGACAGGGCACCGATACCCTCTAATGGTGACAGGGTACATATGTTCTCTAGTGGTAACAGGGCATAGATACCCTCTAATAGTGACAGGGCACATATACCCTCTAATGGTGACAGGGCACGTATCCCCTCTAATAATATTAATACGCAACAGAGAGACAGTGTTTGGGTTAGCTACAAGACACGTCGGGTTGGCTTGATAACTGACAGATGAGACTCATCAGCCATAGGGCAGGCATACATCATTTGCATATGTTTGAATTGTTTGGGTTTTACCTATTTGTGAATTTCTATAACATATATGCTATGTTACCAGATTATGTGCTACTTGTTCTACTTGTACCTTATTGTATATTACTTGTCTGTATTGCTTGGGTTTGTACAACTGAGAGATCCCTCATGCTGGCGGTGGTGACGCTGAGGGTTGTACTTGATATTGATAATGAGATGCTTGCTAAAAATTGAGTTTAATGCTGAATTGTTGAGTTATATGCTGAGAGACTGTGGTAATGGAAAGAGATAGGCTGAACGGAGTGTTGGGTAAAAGCTTGAGAATGTATGTTGTAACTATACCCGGTTTCAGATTTGAATAGAGTAGGTTATCGGGTAGGAAGCCCTTTTGATACGCTTGTGGTCCTTTTCAATTTTAAACTATTCATCGTACTATTTTGTAAACTAAAGGAGTTTCTTACGGCTTTTCAAAGTAATACTATCCATAAAGCATTTTTCAAGGGGTTATTTCAAGGATAAACTGCTGTTAAAATGAAACTAATTCTATTTGCAAGTATTTCTTTGCTTTGATGGTATTTCCGTCCCTACTGAGAACGTGTGGTTTGTTCTCACCCCCTATATCTTCCACCCTTTCAGTGACACAGGTTCGAAGACTCAGTTTAAAGCTGTGGGCGACTATTGACTTTACTTATGAGTTAAGTTACTTTCATAGAGTTCCCTCGCTTGTTGCTTAAAGTTTTTATTTTATACAGAGCAAGGTTCTGAAAACCGAACCGGTTATTGAACCGTTTTAGTTACTGGTTCATTGGTTTATAGGTTCAACCGGTTCGACCGTGGTTGAACCGAAAAAACCGTTTTATAATAAAATAATATATAAAAACATTAAAACATAATTATAATTTAATATAAACTTTAAAATATCATCCGAATTAAAAGTACTATATAAATCAGAATGTTATAATCTCATTCAAATACAAACTCAAAAGTCAAATAAGAAAATCAACCAAGTTTGTCATCAATCATATTTATTCATATTCACAATTTTATCACATTCATTCATATTCACAATCCCTTGCCTTATTCAGCAGCACAAAAATTGAATTCAGTGAAACCATTTAGCCACTTGAAATGAAAATGGCAAATAAAACACCTGCTCTGAGAACATCAGCAACAGCATCCTCTTGCATACTTCTGATTCTGATATTCATAAACAGTGGCCACTACATGTTACGATTTAATATTAGGAAGGGTACTAGTTATGCCCATTAGAATTACTTAGTCTTTTAAGAGTATAGATAAGAGACTTTTATAAATGTATTAAAGGAATTAATGAATTGATATTGAACTTGGTTCAACTAGAGAGATGTCCACCAACATACATAAGAATTAATTTACAAAGAATAAATATGCTAATAATCACATTCTATTTGATCTACACAATTTCATTTATGCATGTGTTTTGCAGACAGACGGCAATAATAATCCATCATATGCAAGACCAAACAAGCAGCAAATCAAAAGAGTAAATAAATGAAAGAAATATAAAAGAAGCAAGTATATATACCTCAAAAAACCCCTCATGTAAACAATGGAAACCATGTTTATTCACAATGAGTTGCTTGCAAGAAATTAAAATGTGCATATACACAGATAGAGTAGGTAGAAAGAGATGTAGAGAGTAGACTAAGAGTTTAATTTGGTGATTAAACTGCAGCATTCAACAAAGTAGCAAGACCTCGTCTGCAATTAAGCTCAACGTAATCACTGAGACAAATTTTCTCAAAACATAACAATTATCAAAATTTATCACAATCTAAACTCTCTAACAAACAGCTCAAAACTTCAGGCCATCAACACACACCAACACTGGCAACAAAGATCAAACTAATCATCAAATTGCTGTGTGTAATAGTAACAATGCATGTTGCAATTGCTCAGATACATTCTTTTAACTTTGACAAAAACTTCATTCACAGTTAATCACTAATCAGTAAACAACAATTATTAACCACACTCACAGTTCATCATGTTGAATCACAGTTCAGTTTCAGTAATTAGTTTCACTAATCACTCACTAGTCAATAATCACAGTACAGGGAGAGTCACAGTTCAGTTTCATGTTGAACTTGAATCAGTTCACACTTCACATTTTCACACTACACAGTTCGAAGAAAAATTAAACAGGGAGACAGAATTGAACCAGTTCACAGTTTCGGTGTTCATCATCTTGAATCACAGCTCAGTTTCAAACTTTCAATTCAAAGTAAAATACCTCCAGTCAGTTTGAGTAATCAACTAATCACACTACACAGTTCAAAGAAAATTAAAACAGGGAGAGTGGGAGACACTGAGACAGCGAAGGCACCTGCAAGGCAGAACATGCAAGTATGCAACAGGGAGAGTGAGAGTGAGGCGGTGGGAGACAGCGAAGGCACCTTTTCAGTTCTCCACGGCTGCTGCGGTGGCTCGACGGCGGTTGCTCGACCCGTGTGAGAGTGAGGCACTGAGGCGTTCTCATTTCTCAGTACAGTTCTCGACGGCTCTAGGTGGCGCGACGGCGTGTCTCGACGGCGAGCCCTCGACCCGTGTGACGCGGTGACGCCAGTGACTTCAGTGAAGCAAGCTTGCTCGAAGAAGAATCATCAACAATGGGAAGTTGGGAACCACTGAAGCAGAGAGAGCAACGAAGGGAATTAGGGATCTCAGTCTCAGCCTTGGCCCTTGGGAGTTTTCGTGATTTAGGGATTCAGACTTCAGGGGGACTCAAAAACGGCAGCGTTTTGTTGCTTACTTAAAAACCGGCCGGGTCACGGTTCGGTTCGACCGACCGGTTACCGGCCGGTTTGCCGGTTCAATTCCGGTTTTTTAATTTTGCGGTTTTGATGATTAACCGATCCGTTTTTAGGTCCGGTTCACGGTTTGATCGGTCCGACCGGCCGGTTCGAACCGGTTTTCAGAACACTGATACAGAGGGATAAGTGTTGTATCTGAGCTTTGTTTTGATTTACTTGTATAAGATTTATTATTATTAGTAAATATGTGATTATTATTACTTGGTGATGTGTGATATATGATTTTTAATGAGTTGAAAACATTTTCTAATTTTTTTATTATTAAAGATTGAAACGCGATATCGAACTAAAGGCTCAATATTAAATAGTTAATCAGGAAAACAGGTTAGTAACGCCATACTTTTGGTATGATCATGACGTATTGAAAAGTCGGGTCGTTACAGAAGCCGAGTTATGGCTCGCCGAAGTTTGGCCAAAAATCAAATTTTCACAAAAATCCTCAAACATCTATTTTCATTAATTCACCATTCAATACCAACTTTCTATACTCATAATCAGCCCCAACACATACTATAACACAGCAACACAACTCTACACCCTTCCATCACCCATCATACCTCAATTTTAAACAATTCTCATACATTATTTTCGCAATTATACCAACAAGATCATTAACAATCCATCACCTATATATATATATATATATATATATATATATATATATATATATATATATATATATATATATATATATATATATATATATATATATATATATATATATATATATATATATATATATATA
The DNA here is from genome assembly GCF_059453495.1 of Arachis ipaensis. Lineage (NCBI taxonomy): Eukaryota > Viridiplantae > Streptophyta > Magnoliopsida > Fabales > Fabaceae > Arachis > Arachis ipaensis. The sequence goes on along the minus strand of NC_142437.1, from coordinate 21,236,519 downwards.
TATATCAACTTGTCAACCATCATTAAATCATCGTTTTGCATTCTATTTCCATCCCCAATATCAAACAACAAACCAATACTCAACCTAGTGCAACAATTATCATCAAGGCATTAAGCAATTAACATACTCATGCATTCCCACCTATCCTATGGTCATCTAGCCTAAGTTTTCACAAGATATTATATATTAAATACGAAAAACCAAAATCATACCTTGGCCGATTTTCTCGTATAACCCAGAGACACCACCAAATAGCATAAAACTCAACCCCAAGGATTCTCAATCTCCAAGATGATAGCACCCACAGCTCCACCAAGCATCCAACATTCACAACTATGCTCCAATTTATGTATATATACACACCTAACACATATTATCACATATACATACCCAAAATTCAATACCCAACACACTTAATCAAGAAATAAACTAAGGTTCAAGGGTTCTCACCTTACCCAAGCACCAATGAAGCAAGATTAAGCATTTTCCTCAAGCTAATCGAATACTATAACATAAAATAACCAAAATTTCAACACCCACTAATACAATTTTCGAAAATTTTGGGAAGGAAGAACTGAGATTACAACTGAGACTTTCTTACCAAATTAGGCACTTGGCTTTGTAGAGCTCGTCATTACGGACGCGTGGCCGCAAACGGTGCGGCGATCGGAGTTCGGAGTTGGAAGAAATGTGGATTTGAAATCAATGCATGGATTTGAGTTCTTTCTCCCTTGTTTTCCCTCCCAGGAACGTGTTTCCTTTGGTTTTGGTATGAAATGAGCTGAAGCTTATTGGGTTAATGGAGTGTGGATTAGGCCTTGGGCCCAATACAGGCCCAGTTCACCCGATTCGGTTCGTTCGGCCTAATCTTAGGCTAAATTCTTTGAAATTAGTGTCGAAATTCTTATTTTAATTAGCTCTATCTTATTAAACAATAAAACTCATATTTCTAATTTCTTTTATTAAAATTTATTTTATTGATTAATTATTCGCTAATTTTACGGGGTTTACATATATGACCATTAGGTATCAAAGCAATATGATAAAATATATTAGAGCAACAAACAAACATATATATAAAGTATATATCAAATCTTAATCAAGAGAGGTATCAAAAATTGAAAGAATAAACTAATAAGATCATAAGGTCATAAAATGCATAAACCAAATAAGCTTAATTTAATCTTTACTTTCTCCCTCTTTTGTTATTAAGGTGGGAAATAAAGAAAGGTTCAAACCTCGGCAGCAGCAGCAAAAAGACTATAGAAGGCTAGAGGAATTTATAACTGATGAAAGATTAAAATAGAAAAGATTTTGAAATTGGTTTAAAAAAGAAATTTAGAAAAGATTTTTGAAATAAATAGAATGATTAATGCAGAAAAGACTTTGACTAAAAACAATTTTAATGTAGTAAGAAAAGGTTTTCAAAATAAATGTAGAGATTGCATAAACATTTAAAAAAGACATAAAGGTGACAGCTAAAAAATTGAACTCGTTCATCATCTGCCCAGAAAATTTTGTCTCGCCCTGAGAGACAAAAACTCAAAAAAATTTTGACAGTTCAAAAAAAAAAAATCAGTAACATCTTGCAGAATTTGGTTGCATGCATTTTCGAAACTGCACCTATTCCAAAGCCATTTTCAACTTTTGTGTCATCTGAAATAACATCTACTTTTTCAATGGCTATGATCTTTCTTTACTGTCATTTTCAAAAATCACAAATCTACCAACATATTCACTTAGCTTAACGAAGAGTGTAGACTTTCTGATCAAGTGCCTTGAATATTCACTATCAAGATACCACGTGTCCTTGCTCCTTTTTGGATGTAAGGCAAACCTATAATACTTTCAAGAAATTTTAGGTATCCAAACTAACTTGGATCCTTTTATGTTAATTCTTCTTGATTGTCCAAGAGCATCATAATTACAAACAATATTATAAACATGATTATCAACTTTTTTTTGTAAATAAAACATTGAGGAGGAGAATGTCCAATCCTATCACAATTGAAACAAGTGTTGCTTTTTGCTGGAATTTTAGAATTGAAAAGAGGATTCTTATTTTTTATATAAGTGTCCTTTTGATTTTTATGAAAAACTAGTTCGGTCCTTTTGATTTTGGATGAGGAGACTTCAAAATCATTTTTTAAACTTGGTTTTCTTTCCTTCACAAAATCAAGACCAGATTTTGTGAAAAGAGGCTTTTGATTAGCATGAACTTTGTCCAATTTTTCAGAACCTTGAGCTAACTTTGCTAAATTAATGTTTAAGTTCTTAATTTTTCTCATGCAATTCTTCATTTTTCGCAAGAACGTCACTTGTAGCAGTGCCGAATTTCTCATTTTTAAATCTTCTATTTCAATTTTTCAAAACTCTTTTTCTTGTTTTAAAACACTAAATATTCACCTTTGCTTAATTGTTCCTTGACTTCGGTATTCTCCAATTTCAAGGCTTCATTTTTTTATTACATTTACTATATTTTTCATAAAGCTTTGAAGAATTTTTAATTAAATCTTCAAAAATAAAATGTAATTGATCAGTTGGAAGTTTAGTATAATTTACTTCATCATAATCGATTTGATCAGCCATGACACAAATTTGGGCTTGATAATTAAAATCTTCTTTTTCATTGTAAAACAGCAAATGCATAAAATAAAGAAGAAAAAGAAGAGTAACACATCGATATATCCTGATTCGGTCACGAAGTGCAATATGACTTACGTCCAGTTTCTACCACAACAATTGTACAATTTTACTATAATCAAGATAGATTATCATCACCAATTCCAAGAGACTCACACTCTTGTAAACCACCTAAACTATCTCAAACTTAATAAATCACCTAGGTGCTAACCCAAGCTAGTTAAGGGGAACCAAGTGCACTCTAATCCATCACACTTTTGAAATCAAAACTCTCAATCAAAGGTTAAATGGCTTTTGTATACACTACTCTCTTTGCGTTTTGGATCTCTTAAAGTAAACTTGAATCTAGACAAAAAAGAAGTAAGAACACACTGAAAAAAAAAAAAAACAAAGGCTATTTTTTTGTGATCTACAATATGCACAAAAATGATTGCTTTCTTCCTTAATAATTCATTAATATATAGAATTTTATATCTCTTTTTTATTGTAGGAACAATTTTTTTTTACATCAACTAGTCGTTGCACCATTTATACTTGAGGTCGTTAGCATTGAATGAAAATTCTTTTCATCAAGTGCAGAAGCTGTCCATAAGTGTGCAATGGATTCCATTTCATTTACAATAAAGAGGAAAAATTTTTCCCTTTTGAAGTCAAAATCACGGTGCATCATATTTCCTATTTTGGCTTTAGATCTTTTTATTAATGTATATGCATTGCATAATACTATCTTGCTTGATATGTGATCTTTGATTGATTCCTATAATGCTTATCATAATAAATTAGTTAAACTAGAAAATAATTGATTGTATTTGTCATCACAAGATATCAAAACAAATCTTCACTCACACTATTTTTTGTCCAATATAATTTTTTTAAAGTCTTTGTATTGTATTTTTTTTATGTCGTTATTTTCGTAATGATCATTCTCCATTAAAATTTCAGAAATTCTTCGCATACAAGCAATTAAGGCTTGTAAGCTTTACAAGTCCAATTAAAACTAACGCTCAAAACACGCTTCGAACCATTCTTCTTCCTCTTCGTCTTCTTCTTCTTCTTTTCTTTCGTTTCTTGCCTTCTCTTTCTCCTTCTTCTTCTTCTTGCTGCACGTTCTTCTTCCTCGTCTTTCTCTTCTTCTTCTTCATTTACGTGCTTTTCTCTCTGTTTTCTTTCTTCGTTATTCTCGATTTCCATTGTTTTTTAACATCAAGCTCTGAAATCGTTTTTGAAGAAGAAGAAGCAGCAGAAGATGAGGAGGAGAAAGAGAAAGAGTTCTGAATTATGCATAAGGTGTACTTCAACGAATTTTGGGTGTATTTCTTAAATCCTTTGGGTGTAGTTTTGTAATCCTTTGGGTGTATTTCTGTAATCTTTTGGGTGTATTTCTATAATCGTTTGCGTGAATTCCTATAATCGTTTGGGTGTATTTCTGTAATCCTTTGGGTGTATTTCTGTAATCGTTTGGGTGTATTTCTGAAGTTTCATTATCTTCAAAATGATTTCAAAGCTTGATTTCAAAAACCATGAAAATTGAAAAAAAAAACGAAGAAGAAGAAGAAGAAGAAGAAGAAGAAGAAGAAGAAGAAGAAGAAGAAGAAGAAGAAGAAGAAGAAGAGGAAGAGGAAGAGGAAGAGGAAGAAGAGTCGTTCATAATACATGGTGAGTGTAGCGCTTTGAAAATAGGAAACGGTTGAATAACGCATTAAAGGGCCCGTATGTGTAGCACCTTGTAAGACTTGTAAGTCAAAAAGACTTGTATGTGTAGCAGGCCTCTTAAAATTTTATCATTGAATGAATTTTTTAAAAATAAATTTATTAATAGTTTATAAACTTTTAAATTTTTTTAAATTATAAATAAAATTGTTACAAAATCTATAAATTTCTATTAGTATTTGATAGACTTTTTAACAAAGAAATTACATTACCTTAAAATAATAAAGTTAGAAATCATGTTCTCTTTTTTGTTAATGATCGTCTTGTTCTTCATATGAATGGACAATAACCAAATGTCCAAATTGATGTTTACTCGCCAAATAACGCACTTGTACCTAATTAGTTTTTCTTGTTCTAGATAATAGCATAGCTCTATAATATATACAAAATACAAAGAAAAAATGGGCGAACCCAACAACAAATTTCAAGTATAGGAAAATGGCACACAAAAAAAGGGGCATGCTTTTTGAAGGAGGAGTGTCCTTTATGGAAGAAGGTTGTCTGCTCTTGCTATGACTTAAATCCCAATGTGATGTTGTTAGCTCAGCCACTACCTACTAGAGGGGGACCATGAAGGGATATATGTCAGCTGCAACTCAAGGATGGCAATGTGAGAGATAAGATGATTGCTGGATTGTCTATGGAGGTGGGTGATGGAAGAATGACTCAATTCTGGGAAGATGTCTGGCTACAAGGTGGTCCGCTAAAGATGAGGTTTCCGAGACTTTTCTCTGTTTCAAACCAGAAAGGATCTGTCATAGGGAATTGTGGGTTTTGGGATGGGATAGAGTGGATTTGGAACTTCCAGTGCAGGCGAAATTTACTTCAATGGGAGTTGGAATTAGTAAACCTTTTGCATGAGTCTTTAAGGCCGGTAAAACTAGCATGTGATAAGCAGGACAGAATTGCCTGGAAGTTTGACAAGGAAGGAATTTTTTCAACTAACTCTTTTGTGCAGGTGGTGCAGTCAGATACTCTCCCGGAGGATATCACCAGTTACAGCTTCACCAGAACCATATGGAAAGGCTTGGTTCCACCAAGAGTGGAGTTATTTAATTGGTTTGCTTTGATAGGAAGAGTAAATACTAAAGAAAGACTACTTAGACGTGGGATTATTAATCATGGAAACAACTCTTGTGTATTATGTAAAAGAGATGTGGAACATATTCACCACTTGTTCTTGGGTTGTGAGTTTACTTGGCAGGTGTGGTGTCAATGGCTCTCTGATTTCGGAAGATCATGGTCTATTCTGGGCTCAATAAAAGAACATTTTCTGAGTTGGACAGGCGTTGCTAACAGAAAGGAGGAGCGACATAAGTAGTTGATATGCTTCTGTGTGGTTACTTGGAATGTCTGGCTAGAGAGGAACATGCGGATTTTTAATAACATAGAAGGTGGTCCAGAAGAGGTATTCCAGAGATCCTTGATCAATTATAGAGAGTGGAGTAGTTCGGATCCCTTTTGTTGTTGATGGCTATGCCGGAGATGACATCAGGGAGAGTATGCTTTCTTGTTTTATTTTATTTTCATTTATGACCATAGTTGTAGTTTGGTTGCTTGTTGCTCCACTGTCTTATGTTGAGCTCTCTTGTTCAAAAAAAAAGGAGGGGCATGCAAGTAAATATGAGAGCGATAGCTGGCACCATTAATATTGATGTGGTTTGGTCACAATAAATTCTCTGGAGCCATTCTTGTATTGTAAGTTTTGCAGAGTGTACAGTAATATAGTGTCAAGCTTTGGGCACTGGTTCCATATACCCTTGACTAGTCCAACCAAGCTCCATATTTAGGGCTGGCAATGGGTAAGGTAGGATAGGATCTACTTTAATCTTACCTGCAAGTTGAAAATTTTATTAAAACTCTATTCTATTCTATCTGCGGGTTGAGAATCTTTTTGTAAAACCCGGAACTTTTGAAAAGTCTTATTATGATCAAGTCTCAAATCATATAGTTATTTATAGCCTTAATTTCGGAAATTATTTTATTAAAGATGATTAAGGCAAGTTTTGATTTATTGGATTTGAGACAAGTTATGATTATTATCCAATTTTATAATTATTGGATTATTTTCTATATTTAGATTATAAATTTGGCAGTTATGAAATAATAGGAGTTTTACATGATTTGGATTAAATAATTAATATTTTAAATATTAGTACTGCTACTTTGAAAAATAAAGAGTTTAATTATATTATCTCTAATCATTTTGATTTGGGCATTTTACGGGAAATAATTTGTGAAATTGATGAGAAAATAGTATTTTCTACATACAATTAGTGTTGGATTTAATTTGGTTTCAATTACTATATTTTCCCCAATTTCATTTGAAATTACTAAAATGCCCCTAACCCTAACTTTTGGAAATGCAACCCTAACCCTGAAAACCCTAACTCGACCCGGTCTCCCCACAATTGCTGCAGCCCTCCCCTCTAACAGCAGCACACACGGATTTCCTTCCTCTTCTTCCATGAAAGGAAAGAGACAGAAGTAGAAAAGTAACGGCAGAGGGAAGGGGAAGAAGGGAGATGTCTGTTGGCGCCACTGGGACTCGCCACCACCGCCGATGCCTCCGAGCGAGACGCCGAGCTGCCGTACGCGGGGAAACGTTCTGCCACCGCGTCTTGCCCAGTTGAGGTTGCCGCCGTTGTTCGCGGGCCATCTCCATCATAGACTGGGGCTGAGGCGAGAGGGGAAGAGACTGATAGGAAGGCCTCGCGAGGTGGGTTCACGTCGTGCCGCCGCCAGCGCTAGGGTCTCCCGCCGCCAGCGTTAGGGTCTGACGCCGCCTGTCACCGTCGCGAGCTTCCTTGCCGTTGCCACAGAAGCTGCCCTCGCCGGTGCCATTGGAGGCGCAAACAGAAGAACGCCGTTGAGAAGAGAAACGTGAGCTGCGAGCTACGGGCTGAGGAGAAGCTCCACCCTCGTTGCCGCTGGAGGAGTTCCGTGCGTCGCCACCGAGGGTTGCCGCTGGTGAGGAGAAGACGCCGCCGCCTCACGCCGCTGCCACCATCTGAGCTCGCTGCTGCTGATGATGGTAAGCCCAACCGCCGCCGGCAAAATGCGTTCAGGCCGCCGCAGGTGTCGCCGCCGGAGAAGGGAGCTGCATCTCTGTGTTTCTGACCGCCGGGAGTGGTTATGTGGCTTCCGGGATCACCGCCGGAGCTCCAGGCTGAGTTTCTGCCACTTGAGACCCTGCTGCCATCACCGGAAAAGTTTGCCGGTAAGGGTTTTAATTGTGGTTTCTGTCCTTTTTGAATTCCAAGGATATTATAGTCACTGCGTGTTGGTTCCAGTTGTCGTGATCGGAATTTGTCGCCGCTGCCGCTTGAGGTGGCTGCTGAGTTGCCGCTGAACCGGCTCGGAGACCGCCGCTGTTTCGGTTCAACCGTTCCTTCTTCGGTTCGGTAAGCGTTTCGATTTGAAAGCCCTTTCGTTACTGTTCTGTAATCTCACGCTGAGGTTTATGGCGGTAATTGCTATAAGATTGAGTTTCGGTTGTTGTATGTTACGATTAGAGTTGTTGAGACTGTTGCGAAAGTGGCTTGGAGCTGAGGTTTTGGTTGCCGTCAGTTCGGGTTGAGGCGGAAAGGACTCTGTGAGGCGTTTGGGTTATGGAATTGCGTTTTGAGGTAGGGGCGCTTTCCAAAAACTATATTTTATATATTGAAATTATTACATATGGATACTGATGTGAGTGAATGTGTATTTGGTGATTGTATCGACCTTATGTATGGCTTGATTTGCCTTGGTTGGTTATGAATGTCTGTTGGTTGAATTGTTGTGTGGTTTTGTGAAACGAAATGCTTTTCAAGTTGATTCTTTTAAAGCTTTGAAATCGAGTTTAACCCGTTGAGAATTGATTTGAGTTAATTTTTATTGAGAATGTGAAAAATAGAATCCACTCTTGAATTCAGCCTGGCTTGCTTTAAATGATCTGGTTTGATAAATGAATGTCGCTGAACCTTTTCTTTAAAGCTTTGGAAATGAGTTAATTCAATTAATATTGGTGTGATTTTGAAACGGTTTTCTTGAGATATGCCAATGAGGCGACTGTTGGATTTAGCTTGATTTTGAATTGATTTTGGATTCTGGACTGTTGAAAAGGATTGTGGAACGGTTTAGTTGGGACCCGAACCGGGTGGCAAAGTCCAAGTTTTAGGGGAGATGCTGCCGAAATTTCTATAACATCCGAGTCTTTATTGAATGTTGTTTGGAAAAATGGTGAGTTAAAGACTTCTACTATTTTATTTGAATTATCAAGAAAAGGATGATTCATGCTTTTGAAATGAATTAATAATGAGGAAATTGTGATTTAGTCTTACTTCTTAAGAAAGGCATTGTATCTCTTTCAGGAGAAAGTTATTTAGATGAAACTTATGTTCTAAATCTGTTTTAAATGTGACAGGGGCAATGCCTTTGAATTTGACTTGGGAGTTTCAATTAAAGAAGTTTCAATTGACTTTAAAAGGACCTGAATGTCTATTGACAAGTTTCATTTTGAAATGTTTCGAGAAAGGTCTTAAGTACTCTTTAAATTCTGAATTTTTGCAAGACTAAAACAATTTTGGACAGTTGAAACGCTTTAGAATTTATCATGGGGGTTATAGTTGGTTTTGCCTAAGTAAAGGAAACGGCTTTGAAAGAAGTAAAGGATTATGTGACTCGGTTTGGCTTAGATCCTATTTTATTACTCAAATCGGAAAGCCAATGTTTTAATGATTTTAAATGAATTTGGCGAAATGAGTTATGTTATTCTCCTCTAAAGACTTGGGACTCTGCCGAGAAACTTTTGTTATAAAATCTCATTGTTGGATAGGTGATTTTGAATATCTCAAAGAGATTTTTAACTTGCCATGATTATGGAAGTTTTGGAAAGAAGGTGCCGAGAGTGGCATTGCTTTTAAAAGGGGAATTTACCTTGAGTAAAAGTGGCTTATGAGCCTGAGATGATTTGAGAAATGAGATCTTTAAAGCCAAGGCTGAAAAGAGTTGAAATTTGATTTCAAGGTGAAATGACTTGAGAAAAGTGATTTATGGCCTAAAAGCCGGTTTTATGAATTTGATGATTTTGAATGGTGAAAGTGCTGTTTTTATTATGGGCCGGAATGGCTGTGTATGATTATGAATATTGGCTGGTTCTGGATTGAACTGTGAGCCGGAATGGCTGTGTATGATTATCAATATTGGCTAGTTCTGGATTGAACCGTGAGCCGGATGGCTGAGATGGATGTTGATCCATGGCTGAGAATGAATGCATATATGCTGAGATATTGATAAATGTGAATGATGCACTTCCACTATCGGAAATAGGAGTTTCTCTGGGAGAAGGCAGTGGCTAGCCACCACATGCTCCAGGTTGAGACTCGAAGCTCTTTTGACCCTATGTCGTAAGTGTGGCCAGGAACTGTGAAAGCCCGAATGAGCTCGCCCCGGTGAATATACACCAGTGAGGGTGTTGGATATGGATCATGATTATGATCAAGTTTATATTGAGTATAACTCGAGTTGGGGATGCGCGACAGAGGGACAGTCCAATGGTTAGCTACCAGGACTTGTCGGGTTGGCTCTATAACCGACAGATGATATCATCAGCCGCTAGGGACAGGCATGCATCATATGCATCTATGTGACATTGTTTGGGTGTGCATATTATACTTGGTTTGCCTATGTGAAGAATTGCTAATTGTTCTACTTGCAATAACTGTTTGTTTGTGCTTGCATCTTCCTATTTGTGTTTGCTACTGGGACTCTGTTGGACTGTGGTGATTGATTGATGGTTGGATTGTTTGGGCCTAGGGCCGTGGTTGAAATGAGATGAATCGATGGTTGCTTTCGGTTTTGTGTTTCTGGTTTGGAATAAAATATGAAAGGCTGTTTTGGTTCAGCATAGATAAACTGTTTTGAAAGGCTTTTGAGTTTTTGAGAATTGAACGGTTCTTCCTTCAGAAAAGATTTTTAGACTGTACTTTTACTGTAAACCGTTGTTTTTGAAAAGGAGGCATAAGACGGTTATTAATCACTGGTACGGTTTATCTTCACGTATCCTATTACAGTAATTTCCAAAAACCCTCTACTGAGAACCCTTTCGAGGATGATGTTCTCACCCCCCCTACATTTTTCCCCTTTCAGGATATGGCGCAGAAGTTACGAAGAGTTCATTTAGTTGTTGTTGAGATGCTCTGTATTGCTTTAGTATATTTTGTACCCTCACCTTTATCTTGATATATTCTGTAAGAGGGATAGGAATTGTATTGGTTAATGCTTGTAATAATGTTTATATATATGTATGTATATATATGGATGTACTCTTTATGAGTTTCTGAAAGTTGTATGGTATCTATGGATGTGCGTTGTCGAACGAAAGTATTTTGGAAGCGGTATTGGGATTTAAAGTTTTAAACAGGCTCATATTTTAGTATTAAATAATATAAGAGTCGTCGTAATGTCCGAACTATCAGAGTCGCGCAGCCGGAAGTGTGAGCTTTGGTAGTTAGGGTGTTACATTATGGTATCAGAGCAATCCTTCTTGTAGAGCCTGAGGAATGGACCGACTATGCTTCAATTGTATACTCTGAGCGTTTGTCATGTATTAGGTCTTGTCGAATGACGAGAATTAGAGCTTTATGCACATGACGGTCTATTGATTAACGCTGTTAGTCTTGCATTGCATAATTCCTGATATTAAGTTTGGCCTGCTTAATACTAGTGAATTATGTATATGAGAGCACTAATGGGTTATCATAGATGATATACGAGTTTTGAGTAAAGCAAATCGCGGGTTTTGGAAATGCTAGAAACTATTTCTCGAGGCTATTCAGTTGTGTGTCTTGAATTCTGTTCGAGTCGACCTGTTCTTTCGTATCCTAACTTGAAGTTCTTGTTTGCTAGTCCTTTTGAAAAGTAGTTTGATTTTTCAACTCTATTCCCCTATTCATATGCATTCTTGTTTGATCTTAATTGCATATACTTGTTTGGAATCCTTGTTGCGTCTATCTTCCTCTGTTTGAGTTCTTCTTGATTCAGGTATTCTTTGATGTAGCTTTGAACTTGTCTTAATGCGCTGTGCCTTTTAACTCTGGGTTCTGAGTCAATTCTTTAAGAAATTATTGATTCAGTTTTTCTCTTACTTGACAGTGATCACAGCCAATTTTAAGATTTTTATAAAAGTTGCTGTTGACTAGATATGCACTTATCTATATGTGGAACTTTGAAGATTTTTTTATATACAGTCTAACAACTATTTATTTCTAATACCTCACCTGTACTTTTACTGGTTTGCGGAACTGCATTTACTTTAAATATAATTTGTCTTTCTAGTAATTTTACTATAGTTCCAATGCACATCTTCATTTGATTATGTATTTGGGGTATTTTTCAAAATTCTGGAAAGAAAGGAAATTTTTCACTTTTATCCCGGTTGAGTTTCATTTGATAAACTTTACTTAATTCATTTTGATTTGAGTCTGATTTAGCATACTACATGGATTATGCCATTGTTGTTCTTTTGAAAATGTTGGACTCATAGCTTTCTTCTTATGAACGGACTCGTTCCTTCTTAAGCTTTTCACCTTGATGAATGTCATACGTGATTTTGTTTTTAACTAATCTTTTACATCTTGTGAACATTACCATTGATCTTAGTTTTTCCTTTTTGTGAATCTCATTCTTATATGAGTAAGTTTGATTCGTTTCAAAATAATGCATCATTTATCCTCTCATTGTCTCTACCAGAGTTTTTAGTCAAAGACTTATCCTTGAGAGATTACTAATGATTGAGTTGTCTTTTTCTATAACTTTTGTATTCTTTTGGATCAATTGAAAGCTTGTTTGATGACTCATACCTAGTGAATCTTGTTTGAACTACTTTGATTTAAGATCTTTTCTAGTATGGCTTGACTCTCATTTAGTACATTTTAAACTTCTTGAATGTTCTTCTGAGATGGTGATTTCAAGAACACTTTTGGAGTCTTGCTTTGAACTTTTTAAAGAAGTTTTGAATTCTCTTCGAAGAAATATTAAACAGAATCTATTTTCTGTTGCTTGATTGAGATTGAAACCATTGTTCAATTTTGATGAAGTTAATTTAAAGTTGGCATGCGCTATTTTAAATGAGGTTTTGAAAAGCTTCCTTGTTTAGTGAAAACCGGTTCGTTTGTAACGCACCACTTGTTACCTTTACCAATTTACAAGCAAATTTTTACCTCGGATTTTCTTTTCCAAATAGAGCTTAACTTTCCCTTTCAACCTTGCTAAGATTTTTATACACGCTTGTTTGAATATAGACTTTGGAGATTTTTGGAACCAGCATTTGATTATTCCGAGTTTTTTTATGAATTGCTTTTGGTTAAGTTGCGCATCTAATTATCTTTCTAAAATATTTGATGAAAATATTTTAGCTCTTAGCCAAACTTGTGTGCATTTTATTTTTAAAACTCTACATGATCTACTTCAGCATGAAATTGTATTGAAGTAAAGCCACATTTATGCTTTTGCTACTCTCTTGAAGAATGTTTGTTGCTCAACTTTTCTACTAGACTGCAAAGTGGTTTTTTCGCAAGTTTTCGACTTTTTCATGATCAGTATATTCAAAAGTATTTGTAATCGTGCTCTTGAGTTCTGTGAGCCTTGTCTTGGGTTTGATATTCTTTTCTGTAAACCTCCTATTTCTTCGACTCAGCTTGAATTTGTTTCAAACTAATGCGCTGATCCTTCTCCTTGTTGATCCTATTGGATTTCTTTGATACAAGGGTTATCTTTGAAGTTGTCAATCGATTTATTTCTAGCAAACTTCATTGGTTGAGTGTCCTTGTTTACATGGATTGGATACATTCTCCCAAATCTATGAGTATTATTCTTAACACATGTCTCTCTCTTCTGAATCTGGTATCCTTCTGAGTAGACTCGAGAATTGTTTTGATATCACGTGTGATTTGTAGACGTAGTAACGTGATGCATTAGTTCTTTAAGACGTGATATGTGCATACGGAAGTTGAAGCGGTAGGTGTGCAACGTATGAGTTGTGAGTGTTTTGTTCCTTGCGAACGGGTTGCGGTTGTCAGTCTTGTGGTCGGATATGGGGATTGAAAAGTGCCTGATGAGGTTGGAAAGTTGAAGCCCTGAGGCTGATATGAGATTAGTGTGCAGATGTTAAGCACGTTGTTTTAACCCCATCCTGTTTTATAGCCTTTGATGCCTTGCCCTACTATCACATGATTGACCCATGTAATCTTTTGCATCGAGCCTACCTTGTAATGTTTTCTTTGCAATCACACTCCTACCTTTGCACCCTTATGCATATAACGATCAAAGTATTTGAAAATCGTATATATATGATTATATTTTGAGATATTTTTGCTTCTTCCTTAAATGTGTTCAAGGGTGAACTGTTATGGAATTTCTTTCATTTTGTATCAATTTTCGAGGGCAAAAATTTTTATAAGGTGGGTAGGATGTAAGACTCAGAACTTTTGAAAAGTCTTATTATGATCAAGTCTCAAATCATATAGTTATTTATAGCCTTAATTTCGAAAATCATTTTATTAAAGATGATTAATGCAAGTTTTGATTTATTGGATTTGAGACAAGTTATGATTATTATCCAATTTTATAATTATTAGATTATTTTCTATATTTAGATTATAAATTTGGCAGTTATGAAATAATAGGAGTTTTACATGATTTGGATTAAATAATTAATATTTTAAATATTAGTACTGCTACTTTGAAAAATAAAGAGTTTAATTATATTATCTCTAATCATTTTGATTTGGGCATTTTACGGGAAATAGTATTTTCTACATACAATTAGTGTTGGATTTAATTTGGGTTTCAATTACTATATTTTCCCTAATTTCATTTGAAATTACTAAAATGCCCCTAACCCTAACTTTTGGAAATGCAACCTTAACCCTGAAAACCCTAACTCGACCCGGTCTCCCCACAATTGCTACAGCCCTCCCCTCTAACAGCAGCACAGACGGCTTTCCTTCCTCTTCTTCCATGAAAGGAAAGAGACAGAAGTAGAAAAGTAACGGCAGAGGGAAGGGGAAGAAGGGAGATGTCTGTTGGCGCCACTAGGACTCGCCACCACCGCCGATGCCTCCGAGCGAGACGTCGAGCTGCTGCACGCGGGGAAACGTTCTGCCACCGCGTCTTGCCCAGTTGAGGTTGCCGCCGTTGTTCGCGGGCCATCTCCATCACAGACCGGGGCTGAGGCGAGAGGGGAAGAGACTGATAAGAAGGCCTCGCGAGGTGGGTTCACGCCGTGCCGCCGCCAACGCTAGGGTCTGACGCCGCCTGTCACCGTCGCAAGCTTCCTTGCCGTTGCCACAGAAGCTGCCCTCGCCGGTGCCATTGGAGGCGCAAACGGAAGAACGCCGTTGAGAAGAGAAACGTGAGCTGCGAGCTACGGGCTGAGGAGAAGCTCCACCCTCGTTTCCGCTGGAGGAGTTCCATGTGTCGCCGCCGAGGGTTGCCGCTTGTGAGGAGAAGACGCCGCCGCCTCACGCCGCTGCCACCATCTGAGCTCGCTGCTGCTGATGATGGTAAGCCCAACCGCCGCCGGCAAAATGCTTTCAGGCCGCCGCAAGTGTCGCCACCGGAGAAAGGAGCTGCATCTCTGTGTTTCTGACCACCGGGAGTGGTTATATGGCTTCCGGGATCACCGCCGAAGCTCCTGGCTGAGTTTCTGCCACTTGAGACCCTGCTGCCATCGCTGGAAAAGTTTGCCGGTAAGGGTTTTAATTGTGGTTTCTGTCCTTTTTGAATTCCAAGGATATTATAGTCACTGCGTGTTGGTTCCAGTTGTCGTGATCAGAATTTGTCGCCGCTGCCGCTTGAGGTGGCTGCTGAGTTGCCGCTGAACCGGCTCGGAGACCGCCGCTATTTCGGTTCAGCCGTTCCTTCTTCGGTTCGGTAAGCGTTTCGATTTGAAAGCCCTTTCGTTACTGTTCTGTAATCTCACGCTGAGGTTTGTGGCGGTAATTTCTATAAGATTGAGTTTCGGTTGTTGTATGTTGCGATTAGAGTTGTTGAGACTGTTGCGAAAGTGGCTTGGAGCTGAGGTTTTGGTTGCCGTCAGTTCGGGTTGAGGCGGAAAGGACTCTGTGAGGCGTCTGGGTTATGGAATTGCGTTTTGAGGTAGGGGCGCTTTCCAAAAACTATATTTTATATATTGGAATTATTACATATGGATACTGATGTGAGTGAATGTGTATTTGGTGATTGTATCAGCCTTATGTATGGCTTGATTTGCCTTGGTTGGTTATGAACGTCTGTTGTTGAATTGTTGTGTGGCTTTGTGAAACGAAATGCTTTTCAAGTTGATTCTTTTAAAGCTTTGAAATTGAGTTTAACCCGTTGAGAATTGATTTGAGTTAATTTTTATTGAGAATGTGAAAAATAGAATCCACTCTTGAATTCAGCCTGGCTTGCTTTAAATGATCTGGTTTGATAAATGAATGTCGCTGAACCGTTTCTTTAAAGCTTTGGAAATGAGTTAATTCAGTTGATATTGGTGTGATTTTGAAACGGTTTTCTTGAGATATGCCAATGAGGCGACTGTTTGATTTAGCTTGATTTTGAATTGATTTTGGATTCTGGACTGTTGAAAAGGATTGTGGAACGGTTTAGTTGGGACCTGAACCGGGTGGCAAAGTCCAAGTTTTAGGGGAGATGCTACCGAAATTTCTATAACATCCGAGTCTTTATTGAATGTTGTTTGGAAAAATGGTGAGTTAAAAACTTCTACTATTTTATTTGAATTATCAAGAAAAGGATGATTCATGCTTTTGAAATGAATTAGTAATGAGAAAATTGTGATTTAGTCTTGCTTCTTAAGAAAGGCATTGTATCTCTTTCAGGAGAAAGTTATTTAGATGAAACTTATGTTTTAAAGCTATTTTAAATGTGACAGGGGCAATGTAACACCCTACCATACAAAGTCTTATGCTTAAGTCATAATTCAGAGATGGCAAGGTATTATGACCTCTAAAACAAAAATTTAGTACGTATAGTAGTATGAATAATTGATTATAACTAGGAGCCTTTGTAGAAAAAGGGGGTAAACAAAAACCGTAACTCGAACGGGCAACACTCCGATCGATAACGTAACGAACCGGGATAAGCTAACGCGAGATCATATATATAAAGAGTGTCAAAAACAAGAATATCAAGACTCAAAATCCGGCTGCGAAGATAACCGGTCCGAGCATAGTAATATATACATATAATAAAATAAGGAAACCCCAAAGGAAACCCAAAGGGACACAAATACAGAAAACCTATTCTCCAAAAATCCCCTCTAGAAGGAGTCATCACAGTTTGTATTATTTAATGGAGATAAAAGTATCTAAACAAGATATATAAACCAAAACAGAGCCCCGAAAATAAAGATCTTCGCTAATCCGGAAGTCTCCAGCATGCCTCAGCGAGAAACCTCACGTCCTGCATCTGAAAACCACAAAATCCGCATGGGTGAGAACCAGAGGTCCCCAGCATGGTAACAGCTTCCACATATATAATACATAATAATAGAGGAAAGCCGAAGGCAATCCTAGAACTTCCTCCAGATAATATCAAAGCTTATAAACAAGCTAAACCGTAAGTGGCAACTGACTAAAGATTCTTCAGTCTAACTAATACTTCCCTTTCCAATTCCTTCAGACCTCCCAACCACCAGCAGGAGTATAATATAGCAAACACAGTTATATCAGACAAGAGATTTACAAATAGGAACAGATAAGGCATTTAGGCAATTAGCAAGTAATATGCAGTCAAATAGGCAATCTCAAACAATTCATGTAGTATGCTTATGATGCATGCCTGTCCCTAGTGGCTGATGATATCATCTGTCGGTTATAGAGCCAACCCGACAAGTCCTGGTAGCTAGCCATTGGACTGTCCCTCTGTCGTGCATCCCCAACTCGAGTTATACTCATCATAAACTTGATCATAATCATGATCCATATCCATCACCCTCACTGGTGAATATTTATGGGGGCGAGCTCATCCGGGCCTTTCACAGTGCCCGGCCACACTTACGACATTGGGTTAACAGAGCTTCGAGTCTCAACCTGGAGCACATGGTGGCTAGCCATTGCTACTACCCAGGGAAACCCTCATCTCCAATGGTGGAAGTGCCAACATTCACAATTCATTCAACAGCATATATGCATTTATACTTAGCCATAAACATGGCTCCGCTGCCACACTGCATAATCCAACCATCCGGCTCACGGTTAAATCCATAACCAGCCAATTCATTAACAATTACGGCCATTCGGCCCATGGCATAACAAGCACTTCCACCGCCATCCTCCACATCTCACATAATCATCTTTGATCCTCATGGATCATTCATTTTTCCCTTGCTTCACTCGCAAGTTACCACATTCACTAGCCCTTTTCCTCATGCTAGGCATATCATAATGATTTAAGACATAAGTGGTGAGATTGGAGGCTTAGAAGTATGAAGTTTGGCTTTTAAAACTCAAAAATCAACTTTGGGATGAAAACAGGGCCACGCGTACGCGCACTCCATGCGCACGTGTGGATGATGCTTTCTCGAAGAACGGCGCATACGCGCCAAGTGCGCCTACGCGCGAGGGGTCATTCTGCTAAAAATTTTCTAAGTTAAAAGCTACAGAATTCACAGATTCAACCCCCAATCTTCCGACGGTCATAACTCTCTCATTTTAAATCATTTTTCACCCGTTCTTCGAACGGCATGGACATCCCGGATCCAATTTCATTTCTAAACAGAATTGGCACAAATCAAAGATCCGTAGTCCAAGTTATGTCCCGTCAAAGTATGCCCAAAAACCATATTTTCATTCAAAACCACAAAGTGCCATTTTCAAAACAAGCCACTTTCAACTCTTTTCAAAATCAATTAAAACATGCCAATTTCATCCCTTTTCTTTGAAATCAATCAAAGTGTACCAAATTCAACAACAAGCCATCCTCAACTCACGCATTGACATTTTACCAAAATTCTCAAAACTACCTCCAACCATTTTAACACTTCTCAATCAAAAGGCCAAAGGATAAACACAATATTATGTCATACATCCTTCTCATCCCAATTTCTAACAATATCAATTTCTAATCAACCATCATTATACATAATCATCATACTCACCAACAATATGGCACCACCCATCAATTCAACCTCAATCATTCATCAAGCATATATCACAACATGCATTTTCTCACATATCACACAATCAAGGCATCAATATTCATAATCACACATATGATCACATCATATATCTCAACCATTCCACAACATCATCAATTCAATGCCTATCTTAGGGCCTCTAGCCTAAGTATTTCCTACCACATTACATATTAGATACGGAAAACCGAAACCATACCTTAGCCAATTTCCCAAGCTCAACCGGAGCACTTCCAAACCACTTGACCACAAGCTCTCAAGGTATCAACACCTCCAAGAACAGATTTTATCACACAAAACCCTCTTCCAAGCTTTCCAAAATCACCAATCAAGCTCCAATATTCACATATACACAACCTAAGCCACAATCATCATACCCATACACAACATCTCAATGCCCAAACCTCATAGAACAACAAATTACACTAGGATTGAGAATCTTACCACACTCAAGGTCCAAAGAGACAAGATTAACCTTCTCCTTCAAGAGAGTTGGGTCCTATAACATCAAAGAACCCAAAATCTCAACATTTTTACTCATGAAACTCGAAATCAAGGACTGGAATTTCGAACAGTAAAACGTGGCTTACCTCAAGATTAATTGTATAGGTTTTGTAGAGCTCTCCGCGGTGAACGCGTGGCCGCAAACGGAGTGGCAATCGGAGCTCTAGATCAAAAGTTATGGTGGTTTGAAGATCAAGTGAGAGATAGAACTTGAGAGAGTGTTCTTCCCTCCATGGCCTCCATTTCAGCGTGTTTAGTGTCTCAAATGAGGAGAGAGAGTGCTGAAAACTAGGGTTTTGGTTTAGTTTAGTTGGGCCAAGGGCCCACTTTGGGTCCGGTTGGCCCGGTTTGGCCCGTTCGGTCCAATCTTGGTCCGATTTCTATAAAATTGGTACCGAAATTCTCGTCTCAATCTCCTCTATCATATTAAGCCATAAAAATAACATTTTTGGCTTTCTAGAATAAATTCTCATTTATGGGTTAATTAGCCGTTAATTGACCGGGTCTTACATTCTACCCACCTAATTGGGAATTTTGCCCACAAAATTCAAATTCAATTACCGGAGAATAAGTGCGGATAATCCGTTCGCATCTCCGACTCAAGTTCCCAAGTGTGTTCCTCAACACCGCCTCGTCTCCATGCCACTTTGACTAATGAAACCTCTTTTCCACACAACCGTTTGATACTAGTATCATCAATTCTGACTGGAGCCACTGGAAGCGTCAAATCTTCTCTTAACTGAACCGATTCGGGTTCTAACACATGGCTAGCATCAGGAGTGTACTTTCGAAACTGCGACACATGAAATACGTCGTGCAGGTTTGAAAGATGGGGTGGTAGAGCCACCCGATACGCCACCGGCCCAATCCTCTCCAAGATTTGAAATGGACCAATGTATCGAGGATTCAACTTCTTTGCTTTAATCGCTCTGCCTACTCCTGTGGTCGGAGTAACCTTAAGGAAAACATGATCTCCTGCCTCAAATTCTAAGGGCTTCCGCCTCTGATCGGCGTAACTCTTTTGGCAACTCTGCGCCGTAAGCATCCTATCTCGGATTTTCTTGACTTGTTCAGTGGTCTCAGCTATCTTTTCCGGCCCCAACAAGCCTTTCTCTCCAGCTTCATACCAACATAGTGGAGATTGACATTTTCTCCCATACAAAGCCTCATACGGAGCCATTCCGATGCTCGCATGGTAACTATTATTGTATGCAAACTCTACTAACGGCATATACCGATCCCAACTCGCCGGTTGGTCCAAAACACAAGCTCTCAACATATCCTCTAGTGTTTGGATCGTCCTCTCGGATTGACCATCTGTTTGAGGATGGTACGCTGTACTCAAGCTTAATCGAGTTCCAAAAGCTTTCTAAAATGCACCCCAGAACCTCGAAGTGAAACAAGGAT
Source organism: Arachis ipaensis (assembly GCF_059453495.1). Lineage (NCBI taxonomy): Eukaryota > Viridiplantae > Streptophyta > Magnoliopsida > Fabales > Fabaceae > Arachis > Arachis ipaensis. Next base: position 21,216,079 of record NC_142437.1, on the reverse strand, counting down.
CTCTATCAGAGATTATAGTAGCAGGTACCCCATGGAGTCTCACAATCTCCTTTATGTATAACCGAGCTAGCTCCTCAAGGGTGTAAGTCATCCGAATGGGTAAAAAGTGAGCTGACTTCGTCAGTCGGTCCACGATCACCCAGATAGCATCAAAACCAGTCCTAGTCCTTGGCAATCCCGACACAAAGTCCATTGCAATACTTTCCCACTTCCATTGCGGAACCTCTAAGGGTTGCAACATCCCAGAAGGTCTTTGATGTTCAATCTTTACCTTTTGACAAGTTAAGCACTTTGAAACATATTCCGCCACATCATTCTTCATACCCGGCCACCAAAACATCGCCTTTAAATCATGGTACATCTTAGTACTTCCCGGGTGAATGGAGAATCTGCTTTTGTGTGCCTCCTTTAAGATATCTTGCCTCAAAGTACCAACATCCGGCACAATGATCCTACCCTTGAATCTCCATAACCCATCTTTTTCTTCCGACACTCTCCACTGTTTTCCTTGCTCGATAGCCGGTAACACCTTTCATAACGCTTTATCATTTTCATGAGCCTTTAGGAGTTCGGACTTAAAGTCACTCGAGATTTCTAATCGGCTCAAACACAAGGTTCCAGATACTTCTCGAGCACCAATTTTTAGACTCTCGAATCCCTTGAGCAACTTCTCCTCTTGAAGCATCATCCAAGACGCATATAACGACTTTCGACTTAACGCATCCGCCACTATATTCGCCTTTCCAGGATGGTAATTTAACTCAAAGTCATAGTCTTTCAATAATTCCATCCACCTCCTTTGCCTCATATTAAGCTCTTTCTGATCAAAGAGGTATTTCAAGCTCTTGTGATCGGAGAAGACTTGGAACTTAACCCCATAGAGATAATGCTTCCACACCTTCAAGGCAAACACAACCGCAGCGAGTTCCAAATCGTGCGTAGGATAACTAACTTCGTGAGGTCTCAACTGTCGTGAGGCATACGCCACCACATTATGATGCTGCATCAGCACGCACCCTAGGCCCTTTAACGATGCATCACAGTACACCTCAAAAGGCTCGTTCGGCTCAGGTAACACTAACACAGGTGCAGTGGTCAACTTTTTCTTCAATGTCTGAAAGCTCTCCTCGCACTCAAAAGTCCAAACAAACGGAGTGTCTTTGCGAGTTAACTTTGTCAACGGCAAAGCTAATTGCGAAAAGCCTTTGATGAACCTTCGGTAATAGCCAGCTAAACCCAGAAAACTCCTTATCTCAGTTACTGTGGTTGGTTGCTTCCAATCCATCACAGCTTCTACCTTGGTTGGATCTACGGCTATTCCCTTCTTACTCACCACGTGACCCAAAAACTTCACCTCACTCTTCCAGAACTCACACTTAGACAGTTTCGCATAGAGTTTCTTCTCCTTTAAAATCTGCAACACGGTCCGCAAGTGTTCCATATGCTCTTCTTCAGTCTTGGAGTAAATTAGTATATCGTCAATGAAGACAACCACGAATTTATCCAGAAACGGACGGAACACTCTATTCACGTAATCCATGAATACTGCAGGAGCGTTCGTCAACCCAAAGGACATTACAGTGTACTCGTAATGACCATAACGAGTCCTGAAAGCGGTCTTAGGGATATCCTCACCCCTCACCCTTATCTGGTGATAACCGGATCGCAAATCGATCTTAGAGAAAACCCCAGCTCCTTGTAACTGGTCCATGAGATCATCAATTCTTGGCAATGGGTATTTATTCTTTATGGTGACCTTGTTTAGCTACCTGTAATCCACACAGAGCCGCATACTTCCATCTTTCTTCTTTACCAGTAACACTGGAGCACCCCACGGGGAAACACTTGGTCGGATAAAGTTCTTACCCAACAATTCCTCTAACTGAGACTTTAGCTCGGCCATCTCTAACGGTGACATCCTATAAGGAGCACTTGAGATTGGTCCTGCCCCAGGCACCAATTCAATAGCAAACTCGACCTCTCGGTTAGGTGGAAATTCCTCAATATCATCGGGAAACACTTCCGGAAACTCACACACTACCAGAATCTGATCCAACCTTTGATCATCACCCGAAACACCCGCGGTTAACAACAGGATACCCTGACATTCGGTTCCAGAACAGTTCACCATCATTGAATTCAAGTAATAATTATTCACCACAACCGGCCCTTCTGTATCCTCCGGCATAAAGTACACCGACTTGGTAGAACAATCAAGCAGGACATGGTTTTCGGATAACCAGTCCAATCCCAAGATAAGATCAAGACCGATCATCGGTAAGCAGATTAGATTATGGACAAAATCACGCTGCTTGAACCTAAACGAAACTTTCGGGCATCCTAGTCTAGTTACCATGGCTTCATGGGTAGCATTATACACTTTTAAGTCATAACCTAAGGTTACGATCTTCAACCCTAACTCATGGGCTTTCTCAAATGCAATGAATGAATGCGATGCTCCCGAATCAAATAAAGCATTTAAAGTTTGACCAGCCATTTCACAGTTACCTCGAATGAGTGTCTCGGATCCCTGTGCACCCACAGCTGAGGTGGTGAACACCCGACCAGTCTGTTGTGCTTTCCCAGCACCTTGCTTTTGCTTCTCTGGACAACTTGCGGCTTTATGCCCCGCCTTTCCACAATTGTAGCACAAACCCCATCCGGCCTTGCATGGTACTCCCGGATGGTGACTCCCACACCTAGTACAAGCTTGATCATTCTGAGGCTGCTTCCCAAACCTTTTTCCTTGGGAGTAGTTGTTGTTGGGCCTCCTAAAAGAACCTCCCCTCTTGAAAGGCGGACCTCTAGGTGCAAAGCTCTTCCCTCGGTTCTGTAAAAATGATCCTTTGTGACTTTCTTTCTCAGCGGTTGCCCTCTTCACACACTCTTCAGCAACCCTACACTTGTTCACCAACTCGGAGAAAGTCCTAATCTCCATTGGTCCCACTGAACTGAAAATATCGCTCCGGAGTCCTCCTTCGTACTTAACACACTTCCATTCCTCATATTCCACCGGAGTTCCTTGACACATACGAGAGAATCTGAACAGCTCCTCAAACTTGTCAGTATACTCAGATACGGACATAGTACCCTGCTTCAGCTGCAACAATTCAAGCTCCTTGGCCGTCCTAGCAGAAGTCGGAAAGTACTTCTTATAGAACTCCTCTTGGAAGACATTCCAGGTGATATAATCATCACCCTGCTGCAGGAGGCGTCGGATTCCTTGCCACCAATGCGACGCTTCCCCAGTGAGCAAATAGGTAGCGAACTCTACACGCTGCCCTTCAGGTACCACCTGCGCTTGCAGTGCTCGTTCCATGGCTTGAAACCACGTATCGGCTTCAGTCGGGCTAGTAGTTCCCTTGAACTTCGGTGGATTAACCTTCAAAAAGTTCGCCAGTGTCATCGGACTCTGAACTCCACCTCCGTCATTACCATGGTTGTTCATCTGTTGACCAAGAGCCTCAGCAGTGGCTTGCATAGCAGCAGCCATGTTCTCCAACGCAGTCATAAAGTTCACCGGGTCATTAGGGTTATTCTCTGGCGCACGAGCATTAGTATGTCCTCTCCCACGGCCTCTACCGCGTCCACGAGGCGCCATCTGGTTCCTATACACACCAAACAATCGATATTAAGTTGATCAGTCTCAATATCGAAAGTTTAGTGCTTCAAAGTCCCAAATGCATGCTCATGAACGTTTATGCCAACTATATCAAGTAGATATACTAACAGCACATAACACACACACAGAGAATGCACAGAAGCATAGTCAGTCCATTCCTCAGGCTCTACAGGAACGAACTGCTCTGATACCATAATGTAACACCCTACCATACAAAGTCTTATGCTTAAGTCATAATTCAGAGATGGCAAGGTATTACGACCTCTAAAACAAAAATTTAGTACGTATAGTAGTATGAATAATTGATTATAACTAGGAGCCTTTGTAGAAAAAGGGGGTAAACAAAAACCGTAACTCGAACGGGCAACACTCCGATCGATAACGTAACGAACCGGGATAAGCTAACGCGAGATCATATATATAAAGAGTGTCAAAAACAAGAATATCAAGACTCAAAATCCGGCTGCGAAGATAACCGGTCCGAGCATAGTAATATATACATATAATAAAATAAGGAAACCCCAAAGGAAACCCAAAGGGACACAAATACAGAAAACCTATTCTCCAAAAATCCCCTCTAGAAGGAGTCATCACAGTTTGTATTATTTAATGGAGATAAAAGTATCTAAACAAGATATATAAACCAAAACAGAGCCCCGAAAACAAAGATCTTCGCTAATCTGGAAGTCTCCAGCATGCCTCAGCGAGAAACCTCACGTCCTGCATCTGAAAACCACAAAATCCGCATGGGTGAGAACCAGAGGTCCCCAGCATGGTAACAGCTTCCACATATATAATACATAATAATAGAGGAAAGCCGAAGGCAATCCTAGAACTTCCTCCAGATAATATCAAAGCTTATAAACAAGCTAAACCGTAAGTGGCAACTGACTAAAGATTCTTCAGTCTAACTAATACTTCCCTTTCCAATTCCTTCAGACCTCCCAACCACCAGCAGGAGTATAATATAGCAAACACAGTTATATCAAACAAGAGATTTACAAATAGGAACAGATAAGGCATTTAGGCAATTAGCAAGTAATATGCAGTCAAATAGGCAATCTCAAACAATTCATGTAGTATGCTTATGATGCATGCCTGTCCCTAGTGGCTGATGATATCATCTGTCGGTTATAGAGCCAACCCGACAAGTCCTGGTAGCTAGCCATTGGACTGTCCCTCTGTCGTGCATCCCCAACTCGAGTTATACTCATCATAAACTTGATCATAATCATGATCCATATCCATCACCCTCACTGGTGAATATTTATGGGGGCGAGCTCATCCGGGCCTTTCACAGTGCCCGGCCACACTTACGACATTGGGTTAACAGAGCTTCGAGTCTCAACCTGGAGCACATGGTGGCTAGCCATTGCTACTACCCAGGGAAACCCTCATCTCCAATGGTGGAAGTGCCAACATTCACAATTCATTCAACAGCATATATGCATTTATACTTAGCCATAAACATGGCTCCGCCGCCACACGGCATAATCCAGCCATCCGGCTCACGGTTAAATCCATAACCAGCCAATTCATTAACAATTACGGCCATTCGGCCCATGGCATAACAAGCACTTCCACCGCCATCCTCCACATCTCACATAATCATCTTTGATCCTCATGGATCATTCATTTTTCCCTTGCTTCACTCGCAAGTTACCACATTCACTAGCCCTTTTTCTCATGCTAGGCATATCATAATGATTTAAGACATAAATGGTGAGATTGGAGGCTTAGAAGTATGAAGTTTGGATTTTAAAACTCAAAAATCAACTTTGGGATGAAAACAGGGCCACGCGTACGCGCACTCCATGCGCACGTGTGGATGATGCTTTCTCGAAGAACGGCGCATACGCGCCAAGTGCGCCTACACGCGAGGGGTCATTCTGCTAAAAATTTTCTAAGTTAAAAGCTGCAGAATTCACAAATTCAACCCCCAATCTTCCGACGGTTATAACTCTCTCATTTTAAATCATTTTTCACCCGTTCTTCGAACGGCATGGACATCCCGGATCCAATTTCATTTCTAAACAGAATTGGCACAAATCAAAGATTCGTAGTCCAAGTTATGTCCCGTCAAAGTATGCCCAAAAACCATATTTTCATTCAAAACCACAAAGTGCCATTTTCAAAACAAGCCACTTTCAACTCTTTTCAAAATCAATTAAAACATGCCAATTTCATCCCTTTTCTTTGAAATCAATCAAAGTGTACCAAATTCAACAACAAGCCATCCTCAACTCATGCATTGACATTTTACCAAAATTCTCAAAACTACCTCCAACCATTTTAACACTTCTCAATCAAAAGGCCAAAGGATAAACACAATATTATGTCATACATCCTTCTCATCCCAATTTCTAACAATATCAATTTCCAATCAACCATCATTATACATAATCATCATACTCACCAACAATATGGCACCACCCATCAATTCAACCTCAATCATTCATCAAGCATATATCACAACATGCATTTTCTCACATATCACACAATCAAGGCATCAATATTCATAATCACACATATGATCACATCATATATCTCAACCATTCCACAACATCATCAATTCAATGCCTATCTTAGGGCCTCTAGCCTAAGTATTTCCTACCACATTACATATTAGATACGGAAAACCGAAACCATACCTTAGCCAATTTCCCAAGCTCAATCGGAGCACTTCCAAACCACTTGTCCACAAGCTCTCAAGGTATCAACACCATCAAGAACAGATTTTATCACACAAAACCCTCTTCCAAGCTTTCCAAAATCACCAATCAAGCTCCAATATTCACATATACACAACCTAAGCCACAATCATCATACCCATACACAACATCTCAATGCCCAAACCTCATAGAACAACAAATTACACTAGAGTTGAGAATCTTACCATACCCAAGGTCTAAAGAGACAAGATTAACCTTCTCCTTCAAGAGAGTTGGGTCCTATAACATCAAAGAACCCAAAATCTCAACATTTTTACTCATGAAACTCGAAATCAAGGGCTAGAATTTCGAATAGTAAAACGTGGCTTACCTCAAGATTAATTGTATGGGTTTTGTAGAGCTCTCCACAGTGAACGCGTGGCCGCAAACGGAGCGGCAATCGGAGCTCTAGATCAAAAGTTATGGTGGTTTGAAGATCAAGTGAGAGATAGAACTTGAGAGAGTGTTCTTCCCTCCATGGCCTCCATTTCAGCGTGTTTAGTGTCTCAAATGAGGAGAGAGAGTGCTGAAAACTAGGGTTTTGGTTTAGTTTAGTTGGGCCAAGGGTCCACTTTGGGTCCGGTTGGCCCGGTTTGGCCCGTTCGGTCCAATCTTGGTCCGATTTCTATAAAATTGGTACCGAAATTCTCGTCTCAATCTCCTCTATCATATTAAGCCATAAAAATAACATTTTTGGCTTTCTAGAATAAATTCTCATTTATGGGTTAATTAGCCGTTAATTGACCGGGTCTTACAGGCAATTCCTTTGAATTTGACTTGGGGGTTTCAATTAAAGAAGTTTCAATTGACTTTAAAAGGACCTGAATGTCTATTGACAAGTTTCATTTTGAAATGTTTCGAGAAAGGTCTTAAGTACTCTTTAAATTCTGAATTTTTGCAAGACTAAAACAATTTTGGACAGTTGAAACGCTTTTATCATGGGGGTTATAGTTGGTTTTGTCTAAGTAAAGGAAACGGCTTTGAAAGAAGTAAAGGATTATGTGACTCGGTTTGGCTTAGATCCTATTTTATTACTCAAATCGGAAAGCCAATGTTTTAATGATTTTAAATGAATTTGGCGAAATGAGTTATGTTATTCTCCCCTAAAGACTTGGGACTCTGCCAAGAAACTTTTGTTATAGAATTCCATTGTTGGATGGGTGATTTTGAATATCTCAAAGAGATTTTTAACTTGCCATGATTATGGAAGTTTTGGAAAGAGGGTGCCGAGAGTGGCATTGCTTTTAAAAGGGGAATTTACCTTGAGTAAAAGTGGCTTATGAGCCTGAGATGATTTGAGAAATGAGATCTTTAAAGCCAAGGCTGAAAAGAGTTGAAATTTGATTTCAAGGTGAAATGACTTGAGAAAAGTGATTTATGGCCTAAAAGCCGGTTTTATGAATTTGATGATTTTGAATGGTGGAAGTGCTGTTTTTATTATGGGCCGGAATGGCTGTGTATGATTATGAATATTGGCTGGTTCTAGATTGAACTGTGAGCCGGAATGGCTGTGTATGATTATCAATATTGGCTGGTTCTGGATTGAACCGTGAGCCGGATGGCTGAGATGGATGTTGATCCATGGCTGAGAATGAATGCATATATGCTGAGATATTGATAAATGTGAATGTTGCACTTCCACTATCGGAGATAAGAGTTTTCCTGGGAGAAGGCAGTGGCTAGCCACCACGTGCTCCAGGTTGAGACTCGAAGCTCTTTTGACCCTATGTCGTAAGTGTGGTCGGGCACTGTGAAAGCCCGGATGAGCTCGTCCCCGTGAATATACACCAGTGAGGGTGTTGGATATGGATCATGATTATGATCAAGTTTATATTGAGTATAACTCGAGTTGGGGATGCGCGACAGAGGGACAGTCCAATGGTTAGCTACCAGGACTTGTCGGGTTGGCTCTATAACCGACAGATGATATCATCAGCCACTAGGGACAGGCATGCATCATATGCATCTATGTGACATTATTTGGGTGTGCAAATTATACTTGGTTTGCCTATGTGAAGAATTGCTAATTGTTCTACTTGCAATAACTGTTTGTTTGTGCTTGCATCTTCCTATTTGTGTTTGCTACTGGGACTCTGTTGGACTGTGGTGATTGGTTGATGGTTGGATTGTTTGGGCCTAGGGCCGTGGTTGAAATGAGATGAACCGATGGTTGCTTTCGGTTTTGTGTTTCTGGTTTGGAATAAAATATGAAAGGCTGTTTTGGTTCAGCATAGATAAACTGTTTTGAAAGGCTTTTGAGTTTTTGAGAATTGAACGGTTCTTCCTTCAGAAAAGATTTTTAGACTTTACTTTTACTGTAAACCGTTGTTTTTGAAAAGGAGGCATAAGACGGTTATTAATCACTGGTACGGATTATCTTCACGTATCCTATTACAGTAATTCCCAAAAATCCTCTACTGAGAACCCTTTCGAGGATGATGTTCTCACTCCCCCTACATTTTTCCCCTTTCAGGATATGGCGCAGAAGTTACGAAGAGTTCATTTAGTTGTTGTTGAGATGCTCTGTATTGCTTTAGTATATTTTGTACCCTCGCATTTATCTTGATATATTCTGTAAGAGGGATAGGAATTGTATTGGTTAATGCTTGTAATAATGTTTATATTATATGTATATATATGGATGTACTCTTTATGAGTTTCTGAAAGTTGTATGGTATCTATGGATGTGCATTGTCGAACGAAAGTATTTTGGGAGCGGTATTGCGATTTAAAGTTTTAAACAGGCTCATATTTTAGTATTAAATAATATAAGAGTCGTCGTAATGTCCGAACTATCAGAGTCGCGCAGCCGGAAGTGTGAGCTTTGGTAGTTAGGGTGTTACACTTTCAATCCTAATCCTACCCGTACCTTAAAATTCTAAACCCTACTCTACCCTACCATATCTGCAGAAATATCATTTTTTTTTCAAAGTAAATATAAAATTCAATTATTTCAAATTTTATACATATTAATAACATAAAAAATAAAAAACTAATGCTCTAATTACTAAATTAACTAACTAAATCCGTATCCTACCCTACCCGCAGGCATACCCGTACCGTACCCTACCTTATTCGTAGCAGATCGGGTAACCTACCCTATCCGAACATATTAAACCGGATTGAATATCCATGAGTAAGGTATAAATTGCCAGCGCTATTCATATCCATTTACACTTACATTTACCACCTAGTCATGTGTCGTCAAACTCTCTTAGCCATTAACCACATATAAGCCAATTAAGTGTAATGTAGTGTACTGTGTATTTATTATGTTCGATATAAAAAAATATTGTACCAGTTCACATGTTATACTTCATTGTTGAATTAAACATATTCTAAATATAAATTAAATATTATTGAAATAATTTTTTAAATTAATTTTTAAATTTTTTTAGTTAATCATTTTAATCTTAAAAAAATTAATTATCAAATATATTTTAAAAATTATTTTTGTTAGATAATACGATGTCTACATTGATTTGGTCCTTCAATAGATAATGATAATCTCCTACGTTTGAGTATTAATTCACCACACGACCGTCAATTGCCATGTGTATAATAATGCCATAATAGACAAATCAATTTTTATATATAGTAAATAAAATTGCGTCGTTTGCAGCTATGGGGTGTTGATATTCGCAGGGACTAACACGTCTTTTTCTTAGAAAGTTGAGAATTTCAAAATTCTTTAAGGACCTGATTGCGTTTTTAATACGTTAAATTACATGGTTGCTCCTATATTTTTAGTGAAATTGCAAATTGGTTCCTACATTTTAAAAGTTTATAATTGGGTTTTTAAAAAAAATTAAAATTTACAATTTAATCTCCGTCGTTCAAAAAGTACTTGATTTAATAGAATATTCTCAGCATATTCTCTATTTTAAACATGTGACCTGCACATATTTACAATAGGGACCAATTTACAACTTTAATAAAAGTATGGAATCACCCGTGTAATTTAACCATTTGAAAATGACCAAAAACTCCCTAGGCTATGTAAATTCACCCCACCCCTTCCCAACTCTCTCACTCTCACTTTCTCACTTTCCAAATTGGCACCCTAACCCCAACGCTCTCTGTCTCTCACCTCGGCTCACCATCGTCGTGCCTCTCGCCTCCATCACTGCGCCAGATTCACTAATAAATTGAGTTGCTATTTTTGTGTTGATTTGTTGCTATTTTTTTCTTAGACATTGAATTGTTCGCTTTGAGCATGCTTGAGATTGGAATTGTTCTCTTCCATTTATCGTCGGTGTTCAGTATTGGGATTGGAAGAGAAGAAAGAGTTGTCGGATGAGAGATGCGAGATGGAGGAAGGAGGCGAGACCCAACTCGTGAGCACAAATGCGATGGATCCGGCATAGCGAAGGTAAACCGAGGTGAGAGATAGAGAGCGGTGGGGTTGGGGTGTCGTTTTAGAAAATGAGAAAGTGAGAGTGAGAGAGTTGAGAAGGGACGAGGTAGGTTCAGATAGCCTAGAGAGTTTTTTGTCTCTTCAAATGATTAAATTACACAGTTGGTCCCATACTTTTACTAAAATTACAAATTGGTCCCTGTTATCAAACATGTGCAGCTCACATGTTCAAAATAGAGAATATTCTGAGAATATTCTATTAAATCAAACACTTTTTGAATGGCAGGGATTAAATTGCAAATTTTAATTCTCTTTAGAGACCCAATTATAAACTTTTAGAGTGTAGGGACTAATTTATAATTTTACCGAAAATGTAGGGATCAACTGTATAATTTAAAACTGAAAGGAACTAAAATATCTAAATTTGTAATCTTATGGATGATAGATGATGTGTGGAAAATGATCCAACACAAAACTCACCGGCAAGTGTACCGGGTCGCATCAAGTAATAATAACTCACGTGAGTGAGGTCGATCCCACAGGGATTGAAGGATTGAGCAATTTTAGTTTAGTGGGTGATTTAGTCAAGCGAACAAGAGTTGATTTGAGTGATTTGTAATTGACAGAAGCTAAATTGCATGAATTGTAAAGGGAGAGGGGAAATTGACAAGAATTTAAAGTGCAGAAGAATTAAAAGAGCTGAATCTTAAAGTGCAAGTAATATAAATTGCAGAAACTTAGATTGCAAGAAATGTAAATGACTGAATCTTAAAGTGCAAGAAATGTAAATTGCTTGAATTATAAAAGGAATTGGGAATTGGATTTGCAGAAATTAAACAAGGAAAAGTAAATTGCAACAAACAGGGAAGTAAAAGATGAATTTAACTGCAATAGATCTCAAACAAAAAATGTAAATTGGCTTGAAGAAGCGTTCAACAGAAGAATTAAAAGGAAATTTCAGATCTCAGGGGTCAAGAGACTAGAAAACCAAGTCTAGATCTCACTACCTTCCTTGATCCAATTCAGAAATCAATTGCAACAAATTAAAGATCAAAACAGTAAGAAAACTTGAATTCAAATCTCAATTCTCCAATAGTGCAGTGAAAGCAACAAAAAGAGATCTCAAGGTGAGATTGAGACAAAAGTTCCTCAACTCTCAACACCCAAGACTCAAGCAAGAATTGCAGTAAAGAAAATTAGAAAACCAAAGAGGAAGAGAATTCAATTCTCCTCCCAGATCCAAGTTACAGTAAGTAAAATCCTCCAAGAGGTGTAAATTCGAAAGTAAAAGTTGATGTCTCTCCTAAATCAAACTAACTTCTATTTATACACTTTCTTCTAATGATCTTCAAGCCTTGAATTGGGCCTTGGCCTTGATGGAATTGGGTTGATAATAGTCTCTGTTGATTGCTCTTGGTGTTGGGAAGAAATCCACTTGTGAACCGGACCATGAACCATTCACGTTTGAGTCAACGTTTGAGGCAAACATTGACTCAAACGTCTTCGTGTGTGACATTATGCAGCTCGGCCAAGTTGCTGTCATCCACGTTTGAGCTAGCGTTTGAGGTCAAACGTGAGCTCAAATGTGGCCCTTCCCAAGCAGCTCTTCTAGCCAACGTTTGGCCTAACGTTTGAGGCAAACGTTGGCGCAAACGTGGCTCAATTAAACCATCAAGCAGGGGTGCTCTTCCATGCTAAAAGGTGGCCAACGTTTGACCTCACGTTTGAGGCAAATGTTGGCGCAAACGTTGCCATGCTTCAGGGGTGCTTTTGCTTGTTCTTGTGGCGCCAACGTTTGACCTCAAGTTTGAGGCAAACGTTGGCGCAAACTTGGTGTGCCTCCAGGGTGTGGTTGCTCTCTTCCTCACGTTTGAGTCCAAGTTTAAGGCAAACTTGAGCTCAAACGTGAGTGCTTCTTCTTGTCCCTTGCTATCCCCTTTTCTTCAACCTTCTTCCAAGCTTTATTCCATCTATCATCAATCAACAATTGCATCAAAGCTATGCTAAAATCATGAGGGTTATTCTTTTTCTTGTCATCTAAGCAATTATGGCACAAAACTCATGAAAATGCATCAATTCATCCATGGTTGATTGAATCTAAGGAAACATGAAATTCCAGCCAAATGGCTTACTTGTGGCCCAAGAAAGTGCATAAAACCTATTGAAAATCAAAGAAAAAGACTAGTAAAACTAGGTTAGGATGACTTGTCATCACAACACCAAACTTAAAGCTTGCTTGTCCCCAAGCAAGAAAAGAATTATTAAGAAGAAAGAATGAAAGGGAAGTAAATGTTCCTGCTAGCGTAGTATTATTGGTAGCTCATGGGGATATCTAGGCATAGAAAGTCTCCTCCAAGCATCACTTAACACACTGCTATGACCTCTCATTATTTATTTGTCCTTGATGTTTGTTTCTCTTTATTTTCCTTTTCGGTAACATTCAGCTCAGTGTCATATGTGCAGCAATTCTTTTTCTTTTACTTTATTTGTGCTCAACACATTATTCACTATAAACACTTGGCTTACATTTCTCTTAGAACATTGATGCCCAGCACCTCTTTGGGTCACTAAATGTCTTGTAGCTAAGTTGCTTTTAATAGTGGATTTTCAGTTGATAATCCCAGGTTAGTTAACCCAAGTTACCAAGTGTTGATGCACTCCAAAGAACTTAATAATCCAAGCAGATCCTAGTACAAAGACACCACAGGCATATATTCTAAGGTTCAAGCTATTGGTGTTTAGCTTTCTTTTGTTTTTCTCTTTTGTTTTCTTTGCTGCCACTTTTGGCTTTTCTCATTCTACTTATTTTTTTCTTTTCAACTAAGGACTTTTTATTTTTGAGATTCATAGACAGTGAGCTAGTTTACACTTAGAAAGAAGACAATCTATTCCTGTTATTTACTATAAGTGAGCTACCACACAATCACACCTACATACCACCACTTACTATTATTGTACTTCCAGCTAACAAAGAACTATCTTACTTCATATTCCAAACATTTCTTTTATTGAATTAAAGATGCAGGGGACAAAGCATATATTTAGTTAAGTGAAAGTAAACACACAAGCACATACTTAGACTAGCTTACTTATTGCACAAAGTGATTCCACTTGTACTAGATGAACACTTTAGCAAGACATAAATCAAAGCATTTCTCAACAGCAAGAGTTAAGTATAGGTACAACCTATTGGTTTGCAGTTCTTTTGTCCTTCCTTCTGTTGTGCTCCTTTTTAGTTATGATGCATAATGTCTTCAAATGGTGGTTAGTTCCCTGCACAATTCTCAGAAGTTTCTTGCTTCTCAAGCCCTTAGGTGACTGGTTAGTATGCATGAATTGAGGGTGGCTTTTGGATTTAATTTGGTGTGGGAACACCAAACTTAATTCCTTGCTACTGTCTCTAATGCAACAGGTTGTTCACTTATGAATTCTTTTGGTCTTGCTAAGGGTTACAGAACCAAAACTAAAAAGCAATTAAATGGTTGAATAATTTTTTTGATTACTTGGAGCTAGCATTATGCAGGAGGTGGGAGCATGCTTTTAAATGAGATTTTGGTGGAACACCAAACTTAGAATCCTTCGTTCTCCCTTAAATTATTTTGGTGTGCAACACCAAACTTAGCTCCTTGCAATACATACCTAATTATTCAACATTTTTATTGGAAAAGCTATGAAAAGAAAACTACCTTAGGTTGGGTTGCCTCCCAACAAGCGCTTCTTTATTGTCATTAGCTTGACATCCTCTGTGTTTGTTCAGTTCAGATACTGAACTTCCTTTTCCTTGTCCCATTGTCCTCCTAAGTACAGCTTTGCTCTGTGACCATTTGCTGTGAATTGGCTTTTTGTTGCTTCATCCAACAGTTCCAGGTTTCCATAGGGAAAAACCTTGGTCACCAAATATGGACCAGTCCATTTGGACTTAAGCTTGCCGGGGAAAATCTTAAGTCGTGAGTTGTACAGGAGTACTTGCTATCCTGGTTTGAATTCTTTCTTCAAAATCTTCCTGTCATGCCATCTCTTGGCTTTTTCCTTATATATCTTAGCATTTTCATAGGCTTCTAACCTAAATTCATCCAACTCATTTAGTTGTAGCAACCTCTTCTCTCCTGCTGCTTGAGAATCGAGATTCAGGAGTTTAGTAGCCCAAAAGGCTTTGTGTTCAAGCTCCACAGGGAGGTGACAAGATTTTCCATATAATAGCTGAAATGGGGACTTTCCAATGGGAGTTTTGAAAGCTGTCCTGTATGCCCAGAGTGTATCTTCTAACTTCCTGGCCCAATCTTTCCTTGTGCTTCCCACTGTTTTTTCTAAAATTCTCTTCAACTCTCGATTTGCTAATTCAGCCTGGCCATTAGTCTGAGGATGGTATGGTGTGGCTACTTTATGGATTACTCCATACTTGTGGAGGAGTTTCTCCATTTGTTTGTTGCAGAAGTGGCCACCACCATCGCTGATAAGACCCTTGGGAACTCCATATCTAGTGAAAATATGCTTCTTAAGGAATTGAAGGACAATTTGTGCATCACAAGTGGTTGTGGCTATAGCTTCCACCCACTTTGAGACGTACTCCACTGCCACCAAAATATATCTGAAAGAATAGGAAGGGGAAAAGGGTCCCATGAAATCAATGCCCCATAGATCAAATAATTCTACTTCCAGAATGAAATTCTAAGGCATCTCATTCCTTCTTGTCAATCCTCCTGCTCTCTGGCATTCATTGCATTGGTGAACAAACTTTCTGGCATCCTTGAAGATAGTTGGCCAATAGAATCCACTCTGCAGTATCTTTGCAGCTGTTCTTTCTGGACCAAAATGTCCACCATAGGCTGAGCCATGACAATGCCACAGTATATCTCTTATTTCACTCTCAGGGACACATCTCCTAATCACTCCATCAGAACATCTTTTGAACAGGAAAGGTTCATCCCACAAGAACTTTCTTGCTTCATTGATTAGCTTCTTTACTTGTTGCTTAGAGAATTCTTGAGGTATCTTTCTCCCCACTTTGTAGTTTGCTATGTCAGCAAACCAAGGTGCTTGTTAGATCTGCAACAGATGTTCGTCTGGAAAGCTTTCATTTATAGGATGTGAGGCATCTTGAATTGTTTCTTTTGGTAGCCTCAATAAGTGATCAGCAACTTGGTTTTCAGTGCCCTTCCTGTCCTTTATTTCAATATCAAACTCTTGTAGGAGTAATATCCACCTGATAAGTCTTGGTTTAGCATCTTGTTTTGACATTAAATACTTAAGGGCAGCATGGTCAGTATAAACCACAATTTTGGAACCTATCAAGTATGATCTAAATTTGTCAAATGCATAAACTACAGCCAACAACTCTTTTTCTGTTGTGGTGTAATTTTTTTGAGCCTCATTCAAAACCTTACTTGCATAATATATGACATGATGCAAGTTTCCCTTCTTTTGCCCAAGTATAGCACCAATTGCTATGTCACTCGCATCACACATAAGTTCAAAAGGTAGTTCCCAATTCGGGGGTGTGATTATTGGTGCTGTTGTGAGTCTGTTTTTTAAAGTTTCAAAGGCATGCTGGCAAGTTTCATCAAAGAAAAAAGGATTATTGATCATCAGCAAATTACTCAAGGGTTTGGCTATTTTAGAAAAATCCTTGATAAACCTTCCATAAAATCCTGCATGCCCCAAGAAACTTCTATCAGATTTCATATTAGTTGGTGGAGGGAGTTTTTCTATGATCTCCACTTTTGCCTTGTCGACCTCTATCCCTTTTCTTGAAACTTTGTGACCAAGAACAATCCCTTCGGGTACCATGAAATGGCACTTCTCCCAGTTCAAAACCAAATTAGTTTCTTGGCACCGTTTCAAGACAAGAGTTAGATGTTTCAGGCAAGTGTTGAAATTGTCACCAAAAACAGAAAAGTCATCCATGAAGACCTCTAAAAATTTTCGACCATATCAGAGAAAATGGAGAGCATACACCTCTGAAATGTGGCTGGGACGTTGCATAGCCCAAAGGGCATCCTCCTGTATGCAAAAACTCCAAATGGACATGTGAAGGCAGTCTTCTCTTGGTCCTTGGGATCCACCACTATTTGATTGTACCCGAAATACCCATCCAAGAAGCAATAATAGGCATGGCCGGCCAATCCTTCCAGCATCTGATCAATGAATGGAAGAGGAAAATGATCTTTCCTTGTGGCATCATTCAATCTTCTATAGTCTATGCACATCCTCCACCCAGTCACTGTTCTAGTAGGGATTAACTCATTTTTCTCATTGGTGATGACCGTCATTCCTCCTTTCTTTGGTACAACTTGAACCGGGCTTACCCATGAGCTGTCAGATATTGGAAAGATTATCCCTGCATTCCACAACTTCATTACTTCCTTCTGGACAACTTCCTTCATTGTGGGATTTAGCCTTCTCTGAGGTTGAACTACTGGCTTGGAATTGTCCTCCAAGAGAATCTTATGCATACACACTGCAGGGCTGATGCCTTTCAGGTCATCAATGGTCCATCCTAAAGTATCTTTGTGAGCTTTGAGTACATCAAGTAGTTCTCCTTCTTCCTCTTTTGTCAGGGATGAATTTATGATCACTGGGAAGCTCTCTGATGTGCTAAGAAATGCATATTTGAGATGGGTGGGTAATGGCTTCAATTCTTATTTTTGCACTTCTTCCTTCTTGTCTGGCTTCCCCTCTTTGTTATTGGAAATCTCAGCTATTTGCTCTTCTGTTGTCTCTTGGTTACTTTCCTCTTCCTGCTCATGATGATTAATATCTAACATTTCTTCCACCAAGCTCTCTATCATGTCCACTCTCAAGTGATCCTCTAGCTCAGGGGGGTGCTGCATGGACTTGAAAACATTTATGACCATTTGCTCATTGTGTACTCTAAAGATCATCTCTCCCTTTTCTACATCGATAATAGCTCTTGTAGTTGCTAGAAATGGTCTTCCTATGATGATTGAATTATTTCCTTCCTCTTCAGTATCCAGGATTACAAAGTCCGCGGGGAAGATAAAATCCCCAACCTTCACTAACAGATTTTCCACAATTCCGTTAGGTGTCTTGATTGATCTATCTGCCATGACTAGTGACATCCTGGTGGGTTTGAGTTCTTCTATAGCTAGCTTCCTCATCATGGATAAAGGCATTAAGTTGATACTAACTCCAAGATCACAAAGGACTTTGTCTAATGTCATTTTGCCTATGGTGCAAGAAACTATAAAACTCCCTGGATCTTTAAGCTTTGGTGGGATTCCCTTTTGAAGTACAGCGCTGCATTCTTCGGTGAGCAACACGGTCTCCTTCTCCAGCCAACTTCTTTTCTTGTTGATAAGCTCCTTCAAAAACTTGGCGTACAGAGGCATTTGCTCCAATGCTTCAGCCAGTGGAATGTTTATCTCCAGTTTCTTGAAAGTCTCAAGGAACTTATGGAAGTGTTGGTTCTTAGTCTCTTTGCTGAACCTTTGAGGATAGGGCAATGGAGGTGTAAAGTTCTTCTCCACTTGCTGCTGTCCTGGAACCAGCTCTCCCTTTTGCAAAGTGGTTGGTTGGTCTTCTTTCCTTCTTGGCTTCTCAGTGCTCTTGTTTGGCATCACATCTTGATCATTGGCTTCCTCTGCATGTGTTGGCTTTTCCTCCTTTATTGGCCTCTTGCTACTCTCCAGTTGCTTCTTTGTAATGTCATTGTTACTCATCAATACTCTCCCACTTCTTAACTGTATCACCTTGCACTCTTCCTTAGGATTTGGAATTGTGTCACTTGGCAGGGAACTTGATGGTCTCTCTGTTGCAAGGTGTTTAGAGAGCTGACCAATTTGCCTCTCCATATTCTTTATGGAGGCTTCTTGGTTCTTAGCTGTCATTTCTTGGTGTTTCCATATTTTATCTATCAAGGTTTCCAGGTTAGTGATTCTTTGAGATTCTGGTGATGTCTGCGGTTGGTTGTGAGATGTGGATGGTGGATGGTAGGCATTTTGGTTGGTGAGTTGGTTATTGGATGGATAATGGTTGGAGTTGGGGTAGTTGTTTTGGGGTTTTCTGTAAGGGTTTTGGTTATTTCTTGAAGTGTTTTGATTTGAGTTCCTCTGCCATGGTTGTTGGTTCTGGTTGTGATTGTCTCCCCATCTGAGGTTGGGGTGGTTCTTCGATGAAGGGTTGTAAGTATCACCATAGACTTCATTTGGCCCAGAATTTTGGTTGTGCATGTACTGGACTTGTTCTTGCTGGTGCTCCTCTTGAGTTTCTTCATTTTGCCCCCATGTGGTTGATGGTTGGCTTGTGTTAACTGCTGCAACTTGGAGGCTATCAATCCTCTTGGCCATTTGCTCAAATTGTTGTTGAATTTGCTGCTGCATCATTTTGTTTTGAGCTAGGATTGAGTCCACTCCTTCCAACTCCATCACTCTTTTCCTTTGTGATGGTTGGCGTTGCCTTTGGTGAGCAAAGAAATACTGGTTGTTGGCCACCATATCAATGAGATTTTGGGCTTCCTCTGCCGTTTTTATTAGTTGTAAAGAGCCTCCTGCTGAGTAATCCAATGCCTCTTGAGATTTCAATGTCAAGCATTCATAGAAATTCTGCAATCTGTCCCACTCACTGAACATTCCCGGTGGATACTTCCTGATTAGAGCTTTGTATCGTTCCCATGCTTCATACAAGGGTTCAGCATCCATTTGAGTGAATGTTTGCACTTCAGTCTTCAATCTAATAACTCTTTGAGGTGGGTAAAACTTGGCAAGGAACTTGGTTACTAGATCATCCCAATTGTTGATGCTGTCTCTTGGGAAGGATTCCAACCATTGAGTGGCTTTGTCTCTAAGAGAAAATGGAAATAGCAGTAGCTTGTAACTGTCAGGGTGCACACCATTGGTTTTGACAGTGTCACAAATCCTTAAGAAGGTGGACAAGTGTTGGTTAGGGTCTTCAAGTGGTCCTCCTCCATAAGAACAATTATTTTGAACCAAGGTGATGAGTTGTAGCTTTAGTTCAAAGTTATTTGCATTAATGATGAGCGGATAATTTATACGCTTTTTGGCATTGTTTTTAGTATGTTTTTAGTAGAATCTAGTTACTTTTAGGGATGTTTTCATTAGTTTTTATGTTAAATTCACATTTCTGGACTTTACTATGAGATTGTGTGTTTTTCTATGATTTCAGGTATTTTCTGGCTGAAATTGAGGGACTTGAGCAGAAATCAGATTCAGAGGTTGAAGAAGGACTGCTGATGCTGTTGGATTCTGACCTCCCTGCACTCAAAGTAGATTTTCTGGAGCTACAGAACTCGAAATGGCACGCTTCCAATTGCGTTGGAAAGAAGACATACAGGGCTTTCCAGAAATGTATAATAGTCCATATTTTGGCCAAAAATAGATGATGTAAGCTGGCGTTCAACGCCAGCTTTCTACCCAAATCTGGCGTCCAGCGCCAGAAAAGGAGCCAAAACCAGAGTTGAACGCCCAAACTGGCACTAAAACTGGCGTTCAACTCCAAGGAGGACCTCTACATGTGCCACACTCAAGCTCAGCCCAAACACACACCAAGTGGGCCCCGGAAGTGGATTTATGCATCAATTACTTATTCATGTAAATCCTAGTGACTAGTTTATTATAAATAGGACCCTTTGCTATTGTATTAGACATCTTTGGTCTCAGTTTTAATCCATTGTTCATCTTAGGAGACTATCGATCACGTTTTAGGGGGCTGGCCATCTCGGCCATGCCTGGACCTTTTACTTTTGTATTTTCAAATGGTAGAGTTTCTACACTCCATAGATTAAGGTGTGGAGCTCTGCTGTTCCTCAAAGATTAATGCAAAGTACTACTGTTTTCTATTCAATTCATCTTATTTCGCTTCTAAGATATCCATTCGCACCCAAGAACGTGATGAAGGTGATGATTATGTGTGACGCTCATCACCATTCTCCCCTATGAACACGTGCCTGACAAACACTTCCGTTCTACATGAAATAAGCTAGAATGAATATCTCTTAGATCTCTTAACCGGAATCTTCGTGGCGTAAGCTAGAATGATGGCGGCATTCAAGAGGATCCGGAAAGTCTAAACCTTATCTGTGGTATTCCGAGTAGGATTCAATGATTGAATGACTGTGACGAGCTTCAAACTCGCGATTGCTGGGCGTTAGTGACAGACGCAAAAGGAGGGTGAATCCTATTCCAGCATGATCGAGAACCGACAGATGATTAGCCGTGCTGTGACAGAGCATGTGAGCATATTTTTCACTGAGAGGAGGGGATGTAGCCACTGACAACGGTGATGCCCTTGCATAAAGCCAGCCATGGAAAGGAGTAAGACTGATTAGATGAAGATAGCAGGAAAGCAGAGGTTCAGAGGAACGAAAAGCATCTCCATTCGCTTATCTGAAATTCCTACCAATGATTTACATAAGTACCTCTATCCCTATTCTATTACTTATTATTCGAAAACACCATTATCAGTTTATATCTGCCTAACTGAGAATTGCAAGGTGACCATAGCTTGCTTGATACCAACAATCTCCGTGGGATTCGACCCTTACTCACGTAAGGTATTACTTGGACGACCCAGTGCACTTGCTAGTTAGTTGTATCGAAGTTGTGAACCATGGTATTGGCACCATGTTCTTGGCGCCATTGCCAGGGAAAGAAAGAGCCATGAATTTTACATAATTAAAGTGTAATCACGATTACGCGTACCAAGTTGCTCACGTTGCCAGGGATTGTTCGAGCCTGGACATCACAATTTCGTGCACCAAGTTTTTAGCGCCGTTGCCGGGGATTGTTTGAGTTTGGACAACTAACGGTTCATCCTGTTGCTCAGATTAGGTAATTTTCTTTTTGTTTTCTTTTCAAAAATTTTTCAAAAAATATTTCAAAATTTTCTCACCTATTTTCGAAAAAAATTTTTAGATTGAAAATTTTTAAGAATGAATTCTAGTGTTTCATGAAGCATGTGAAGCCTGGCTGGCTGTAAAGCCATGTCTAAATTCTTTTGGACTGAGGCTTCCAACCATCAGCTGTTATACGACTGTAGGGTATGTCAGGCATGTCATGTCTGAATTACATGCTGAAGCTTGGCTGGCCATTGGCCATGTCTAGTGTTTTGGACCGGAGCTTTCATTGAAAGCTTGGCTGGCTAGTGAGCCATGTCTAATTCCTGGACTGAAGCTTTAGACTAAGAATGCAAGATTCCTGGAATTCATGTTAAAAATTTTGGAATCCTTATTTTTTCTTTTTCATTTAATTTTCGAAAAATATAAAATAAAAATCCAAAAAAAAATAGAAAATCATAAAAATCAAAAAATATTTTGTATTTCTTGTTTGAGTCTTGAGTCATATCATAAGTTTGGTGTCACTTGCATATGCATCTTGCATTTTTCGAAAATATCATGCATTCATAGTGTTATTCATGATCTTCAAGTTGTTCTTGGTAAGTCTTGTTTGATCTTGATGTTTTCATGTTTTGTGTCTTTTCTTGTTTTACATGTGCATTTTTCGTTTCTTAGAGTCTAAACATGAAAGATTTCTAAGTTTGGTGTCTTACATGTTTTCTTTGCATTAAAAATTTTTCAAAAATATGTTCTTGATGTTCATCATGACATTCAAAGTGTTCTTGGTGTTCATCTTGACATTCATAGCATTCTTGCATGCATTCATTGTTTTGATCCATAACTTTCATGCACTGCATAATTTTCATGTTTTTCATAAAAATTTCAAAAATCAAAAAAATATCTTTCCCTTTTTCTCTCATCAAATTCGAAAATTGAGTTGACTTTTTCAAAAATTTTTAAAAATCAAAATTGTTTCTCATGAGTCAAATCAAATTTTCAATTTGAAAATCTTATCTTTTTCAAAATCTTTTTCAAAAATCAAATCTTTTTCAAAATTCTAAGTTATTTTCGAAAATTTCAAAAATATTTTTCAAAAATCTTTTTCTTATTTTTATATAAAATTTTCGAAAATAACAATAACAATTAATGTTTTGATTCAAAAATTTCAAGTTTGTTACTTACTTGTTAAGAAAGATTCAAACTTTGAGTTCTAGAATCATATCTTGTGATTTCTTATTAATCAAGTCATTAATTGTGATTTTAAAAATCAAATCTTTTTCAAAAACTAATTTCAATCATATCTTTTCAAAAATATCTTCTCATCTTATCTTTTTCAAAAATTTGATTTCAAAATATCTTTTCTAACCTCCTAACTTCTTATCTTTTCAAAATTTGTTTCAACTAACTAACTAACTTTTTGTTTGTTTCTTAACTTTTTCAAAACTACCTAACTAACTCTCTCTCTCTCATTTTCGAAAATATCTTCTCCCTTTTTCAACATTTCTTTTTAATTTATTAATTATTTTAATTTTTATTTTTTAAATCTTAATTTTCAAAAATTTTTACTAACCTTTTTCAAAAACTATTTTCAAAAATTACTAACTCTTTTTCAAAAAAATCATTTTCGAAAATTCCTTCTCTCTCACCTTATTCTATTTATTTATTCATCTACTAACATCTCATCTCACATCTCTGCCATCCTCACAGTTGTGTTTCTTTCTTTACATCACACTCTTTGTCTCCCTCTTTTCTTCCACTCACAAAAGGATCCCTATACTGTGGTATAAAGGATCCATATTATTATTATTATTTTTCTGTGCCCTCTTCTTTGTCATATGAGCAGGAGCAAGGACAAGAATATTCTTGTTGAAGCAGATCCAAAACCTGAAAGGACTCTGAAGAAAAAAATTAAGAGAAGCTAAAATATAACAATCCAGAGATAACCTTTCAGAAATTTTCGAACAGGAAGAGGAGATGGCAGCCGAAAATAATAATAATGTAAGGAAGATGCTTGGTGACTTTACTGCACCTAATTCCAATTTACATGGAAGAAGCATCTCCATTCCTGCCATTGGAGCAAACAACTTTGAGCTGAAACCTCAATTAGTTTCTCTGATGCAGCAGAACTGCAAGTTTTATGGACTTCCATCTGAAAATCCTTTTCAGTTCTTAACTGAATTCTTGCAGATATGTGATACTGTTAAGACTAATGGAGTAGATCCTAAAGTCTACAGGCTCATGCTTTTCCCTTTTGCTGTAAGAGACAGAGCTAGAATCTGGTTGGACTCTCAACCCAGAGATAACCTGAACTCTTGGGATAAGCTGGTCACGGCTTTCTTAGCCAAGTACTTTCCTCCTCAAAAGCTGAGCAAGCTTAGAGCTGATGTTCAAACCTTCAGGCAGAAAGAAGGTGAATCCCTCTATGAAGCTTGGGAAAGATACAAACAGTTGACCAAAAAGTGTCCTTCTGACATGCTTTCAGAATGGACCATCCTGGATATATTCTATGATGGTTTATCTGAGCTATCAAAGATGTCACTGGACACTTCTGCAGGTGGATCCATTCACCTAAAGAAAACGCCTGCAGAAGCTCAAGGACTCATTGACATGGTTGCTAATAACCAGTTCATGTACACTTCTGAAAGGAATCCTGTGAGTAATGGGACGCCTATGAAGAAGGGAGTTCTTGAAGTTGATACTCTGAATGCCATATTGGCTCAGAATAAAATATTGACTCAGCAAGTCAATATGATCTCTCAGAGTCTGAATGGAATGCAAGCTGCATCCAACAGTACTCAAGAGGCTTCTTATGAAGAAGAAGCTTATGATCCTGAGAACCCTGCAATAGCAGAGGTGAATTACTTAGGTGAACCTTATGGAAACACCTATAACTCATCATGGAGAAATCATCCAAATTTCTCATGGAAGGATCAAAAGCCTCAACAAGGCTTTAATAATGGTGGAAGAAACAGGTTTAGCAATAATAAACCTTTTCCATCATCCACTCAGCAACAGACAGAGAACTCTGAACAAAATACTTCTAATTTAACAAACTTAGTCTCTGATCTGTCTAAGGCCACTGTAAGTTTCATGAATGAAACAAGATCTTCCATTAGAAATTTGGAAGCACAAGTGGGCCAGCTGAGTAAAAGGATCACTGAAATCCCTCCTAGTACTCTCCCAAGCAATACAGAAGAGAATCCAAAAGGAGAGTGCAAGGCCATTGACATAAGCACCATGGCCGAACCTATGAGGAGAGGAGAGGACGTGAATCCCAAGGAAGAAGACCTCCTGGGACGTCCAGTGGTCAATAAGGAGCTTCCCTCTGAGGAACCAAAGGACTCTGAGGCTCATCTAGAGACCATAGAGATTCCATTGAACCTCCTTATGCCCTTCATGAGCTCTGATGAGTATTCCTCTTCTGAAGAGAATAAGGATGTTACTGAAGAGCAAACTGCCAAGTTTCTTGGTGCAATCATGAAGCTGAATGCCAAATTATTTGGCATTAATACTTGGGAAGTTGAACCTCCCTTGTTCATTAATGAACTAAGTGATCTGGATCAACTGACATTGCCTCAGAAGAGACAGGATCCTGGAAAGTTCATAATACCTTGTACCATAGGCACCATGATCTTTAAGGCTCTGTGTGACATTGGTTCAGGAATAAACCTCATGCCCCCTCTCTGTAATAGAGAAACTGGGAATCTATAGGGTGCAAGCTGCTAAAATCTCATTAGAGATGGCAGACACTTCAAGAAAACAGGCATATGGACAAGTAGAGGACGTATTAGTAAAGGTTGAAGGCCTTTACATCCCTGCTGATTTCATAGTCCTGGATACTGGAAAGGAAGAGGATGAATCCATCATCCTAGGAAGACCTTTCCTGGCCACAGCAAGAGCTGTGATTGATGTTGACAGAGGTGAGATAGTCCTTCAATGGAATGAGAACTCCCTTGTGTTTAAAACTCAAGGATCTCCCTCTGCAACCATGGAGAGGAAGCATGAAAAGCCTCTCTCAAAGCAGAGTCAACCAGAGCCCCCACAGTCAAACTCTAAGTTTGGTGTTGGGAGGCCACAACCAAACTCTAAGTTTGGTGTTGAACTCCCATATCCAAACTCTAAGTTTGGTGTTGGAGAGTCTCAACAAAGCTCTGCACATCTGTGAGGCTCCATGAGAGCCCACTGTCAAGCTATTGACATTAAAGAAGCGCTTGTTGGGAGGCAACCCAATTTTTATTTATCTAACTATATTCTTCTTAGTTATATGTCTTTGTAGGTTCATGATCATGTGGAGTCACAAAATAAATATAAAAATTGAAAACGGAATAAAAAAAAACAGCAGAAGAAAAATCACACCCTGGAGGAGCATCTGTCTGGCGTTCAGCGCCAGAACAGAGCATGGTTCTGGCGCTGAACGCCCAAAATGGGCAGCTTCTGGGCGCTGAACGCCAGAACAGGCATGGTTCTGGCGTTCAACGCCAGAAATGGCACACAAATGGGCGTTGAACGCCCAAAATGGCCACCAACCTGGCGCTGAACGCCCAGAGTTGTGTGCAAAGGCATTTTTACATGCCTAATGGGTGCAGGGATGTAAATCCTTGAACACCTCAGGATCTGTGGACCCCACAGGATCCCCACCTACCTCCACTCACTTCTTCTCACCACTCTCTTTCACACAACCCCATAAACACTCTTCCCCAAAAACCCTTCACCAATCACCTCAAACTCTCTTCCCCATCACCTCTTCACCACTCACATCCATCCACTCTTCCCCATAAACCTACCTCATAAACTCCACCTACCTTCAAAATTCAAAACCAATTTCCCACCCAAACCCACCCATATGGCCGAACCTTAACCCCCCCTCCCCTCCCTATATAAAGACCTCCATTCTTCATCAAATTCACACAACACACCCCTCTACACCCTTCTTGGCCGAAAACACTTCCCACTCTCCCTCTCCTCCATTTCTTCTTCTTCATCATCTTTTCTTTCTTTTATTGCTCGAGGGCGAGCAAAATTCTGAGTTTGGTGTGGTAAAAGCATAAGCTTTTTGTTTTTCCATTACCATTGATGGCACCTAAGACCGGAGAATCCTCTAGAAAGGGGAAAGGGAAGACAAGAGCTTCCACATCCGAGTCATGGGAGATGGAAAGGTTCATCTCCAAAGCCCATCAAGACCACTTCTATGATGTTGTGGCCAAGAAGAAGGTGATCCCTGAGGTCTCTTTCAAACTCAAAAGAAATGAGTATCCGGAGATCCGACATGAAATTCAAAGAAGAGGTTGGGAAGTTCTAACAAATCCCATCCAACAAGTCGGCATCCTAATGGTTCAAGAGTTCTATGCTAATGCATGGATCACCAAGAACCATGATCAAAGTAAGAACCCGGATCCAAAGAACTATGTTACAATGGTTCGGGGGAAATACTTAGATTTTAGTCCGGAGAATGTGAGGTTGGCGTTTAACTTGCCCATGATGCAAGGAGATGAACGCCCCTACACTAGAAGGGTCAACTTTAATCAAAGGTTGGACCAAGTCCTTATGGACATATGTGTAGACGGAGCTCAATGGAAGGTTGAATCCAAAGGCAAGCCGGTTCAACTAAGAAGATTGGACCTAAAGCCTGTAGCTAGAGGATGGTTGGAGTTCATTCAATGCTCAATCATTCCCACTAGCAACCGGTCTGAAGTTACTATAGACCGGGCCATCATGATCCATAGCATCATGATTGGAGAAGAGGTGGAAGTTCTTGAGATCATACCTCAAGAACTCTACAAGGTGGCTGACAAGTCCTCCACCATGGCAAGGTTAGTCTTTCCTCACCTCATTTGCCACCTATGCAATTCAGCTGGGATTGACATAGAGGGAGATATCCTCATTAAAGAGGACAAGCCCATCACTAAGAAAAAGATGGAGCAAGCAAGAGAGCCCATTCATGGAGCTCAAGAGGCGTATGAAGCTCATCACCATGAGATCCCAGAGATGCCTCAAATGCACTTTCCTCCACAAAACTATTGGGAGCAAATCAACACCTCCCTAGGAGAATTGAGTTCCAATATGGGACAACTAAGGGTGGAGCATCAAGAGCACTCCATCATGCTTCATGAAATAAGAGAATATCAAAAAGCAATTAGGGAGGAGCAACAAAGACAAGGAAGAGACATAGAAGAGCTCAAGGACATCATTGGTTCCTCAAGAAGGAAACGCCACCATCACTAAGGTGGATTCATTCCTTGTTCTTATTTCTTCTGTTTTTCGTTTTCTATGATATGTGCTTATCTATGTTTGTGTCTTCATTACCTGATCATTAGTAGTAGTAACTATGTCTTAAAGTTATAAATGTCCTATGAATCCATCACCTCTCTTAAATGAAAAATGTTTTAATTCAAAAGAACAAGAAGTACATGAGTTTCGAATTTATCCTTGAACTTAGCTTAATTATATTGATGTGGTGACAATGCTTCTTGTTTTCTGAATGTATGCTTGAACAGTGCATATGTCTTTTGAAGTTGTTGTTTAAGAATGTTAAATATGTTGGCTCTTGAAAGAATGATGACTAGGAGACATGTTATTTGATAATCTGAAAAATCATAAAAATGATTCTTGAAGCAAGAAAAATCAGCAAAGAACAAAGCTTGCAGAAAAAAAAATAGGCGAAAAAAAAGAAATAGAAAGAAAAAGAAAAAGCAAGCAGAAAAAGCCAAAATCTCTTAAAACCAAGAGGCAAGAGCAAAAATCCAATAACCCTTAAAACCAAAAGGCAAGGGCAAATAAAAAGGATCCCAAGGCTTTGAGCATCAGTGGATAGGAGGGCCTAAAGGAATAAAATCCTGGTCTAAGCGGCTAAACCAAGCTGTCCCTAACCATGTGCTTGTGGCGTGTAGGTGTCAAGTGAAAACTTGAGACTGAGCGGTTAAAGTCAAGGTCCAAAGCAAAAAAAAAAGAGTGTGCTTAAGAACCCTGGACACCTCTAATTGGGGACTTTAGCAAAGCTAAGTCACAATCTGAAAAGGTTCACCCAATTATGTGTCTGTGGCATTTATGTATCCGGTGGTAATACTGGAAAACAAAGTGCTTAAGGCCACGGCCAAGACTCATAAAGAAGCTGTGTTCAAGAATCATCATACTGAACTAGGAGAATCAATAACACTATCTGAACTCTGAGTTCCTATAGATGCCAATCATTCTGAACCTCAATGGATAAAGTGAGATGCTAAAACTATTCAAGAGGCAAAAAGCTATAAGTCCCGCTCATATGATTGCAGCTATGTTTCATTGATAGTTTGGAATTTATAGTATATTCTCTTCTTTTTATCCTATTTGATTTTCAGTTGCTTGAGGACAAGCAACAATTTAAGTTTGGTGTTGTGATGAGCGGATAATTTATACGCTTTTTGGCATTGTTTTTAGTATGTTTTTAGTATAATCTAGTTACTTTTAGGGATGTTTTCATTAGTTTTTATGTTAAATTCACATTTCTGGACTTTACTATGAGATTGTGTGTTTTTCTATGATTTCAGGTATTTTCTGGCTGAAATTGAGGGACTTGAGCAGAAATCAGATTCAGAGGTTGAAGAAAGACTGCTGATGCTGTTGGATTCTGACCTCCCTGCACTCAAAGTGGATTTTCTGGAGCTACAGAACTCGAAATGGCGCGCTTCCAATTGCGTTGGAAAGAAGACATCCAGAGCTTTTCAGCAATGTATAATAGTTCATATTTTGGCCAAAAATAGACGACATAAACTGGCGTTCAACGCCAGCTTTCTACCCAAATCTGGCGTCCAGCGCCAGAAAAGGAGCCAAAACCAGAGTTGAACGCCCAATCTGGCACTAAAACTGGCGTTCAACTCCAAGGAGGACCTCTACACGTGCCACACTCAAGCTCAGCCCAAACACACACCAAGTGGGCCCCGGAAGTGGATTTATGCATCAATTACTTATTCATGTAAACCCTAGTGACTAGTTTATTATAAATAGGACCCTTTGCTATTGTATTAGACATCTTTGGTCTCAGTTTTAATCCATTGTTCATCTTAGGAGACTATCGATCACGTTTTAGGGGGCTGGCCATCTCGGCCATGCCTGGACCTTTTACTTTTGTATTTTCAAACGGTAGAGTTTCTACACTCCATAGATTAAGGTGTGGAGCTCTGCTGTTCCTCAAAGATTAATGCAAAGTACTACTGTTTTCTATTCAATTCATCTTATTTCGCTTCTAAGATATCCATTCGCACCCAAGAACGTGATGAAGGTGATGATTATGTGTGACGCTCATCACCATTCTCCCCTATGAACACGTGCCTGACAAACACTTCCGTTCTACATGAAATAAGCTAGAATGAATATCTCTTAGATCTCTTAACCAGAATCTTCGTGGCGTAAGCTAGAATGATGGCGGCATTCAAGAGGATCCGGAAAGTCTAAACCTTGTCTGTGGTATTCCGAGTAGGATTCAATGATTGAATGACTGTGACGAGCTTCAAACTCGCGATTGCTGGGCGTTAGTGACAGATGCAAAAGGAGGGTGAATCCTATTCCAGCATGATCGAGAACCGACAGATGATTAGCCGTGCTGTGACAGAGCATGTGAGCATGTTTTTCACTGAGAGGAGGGGATGTAGCCACTGACAACGGTGATGCCCTTGCATAAAGCCAGCCATGGAAAGGAGTAAGACTGATTAGATGAAGATAGCAGGAAAGCAGAGGTTCAGAGGAACGAAAAGCATCTCCATTCGCTTATCTGAAATTCCTACCAATGATTTACATAAGTACCTCTATCCCTATTCTATTACTTATTATTCGAAAACACCATTATCAATTTATATATGCCTAACTGAGAATTGCAAGGTGACCATAGCTTACTTCATACCAACAATCTCCGTGGGATTCGACCCTTACTCACGTAAGGTATTACTTGGACGACCCAGTGCACTTGCTGGTTAGTTGTATCGAAGTTGTGAACCATGGTATTGGCACCATGTTCTTGGCGCCATTGCCAGGGAAAGAAAGAGCCATGAATTTTACATAATTAAAGTGTAATCACGATTACGCGTACCAAGTTGCTCACGTTGCCAGGGATTGTTCGAGCCTGGACATCACAATTTCGTGCACCAATTAACATTTGGGGTGAGAATGCTACTCCCACACTGTCTAGGATCTACACATGTGTAGGAGGCCAAAACTCTTCTCTGTGGTGGATTATTGTTGTTATTGGCTGCTCCTTCTGCTCCATTTGGTGGATTTGTCAAGTGTTCCTCCATATCTTGGAACTCTTCTTCTGAATCCTCTTCTCCAACAATGTTTTTCCCTCTTTCAGCTCTTCTTAATCTTCTGAGGGTACTTTCGTCTTGTTCACAAAAAGTGGGTATAATTCTCCTTGTACCTGACATACAACCAAAGCATAAGAATCACACAACACCAGAAAGGCAATAACACTTCAATCCATGGCTGAAGTGAAATGTTAGTTAGCTTAAGCAAAAATTCAAACAGTTAGCGTGTTAGTCAAAAGTTAAAGAAACAGAAAAGAAAAAGTGCTTGATCTAGATCTCCACTTCACTTAATCATTGTCAATCTATTTCAATCCCCGGAAACGGCACCAAAAACTTGATGTGTGGAAAATGATCCAACACAAAACTCACCGGCAAGTGTACCGGGTCGCATCAAGTAATAATAACTCACGTGAGTGAGGTCGATCCCACAGGGATTGAAGGATTGAGCAATTTTAGTTTAGTGGGTGATTTAGTCAAGCGAACAAGAGTTGATTTGAGTGATTTGTAATTGACAGAAGCTAAATTGTATGAATTGTAAAGGGAGAGGGGCAATTGACAAGAATTTAAAGTGCAGAAGAATTAAAAGAGCTGAATCTTAAAGTGCAAGTAATATAAATTGCAGAAACATAGATTGCAAGAAATGTAAATGACTGAATCTTAAATTGCAAGAAATGTAAATTGCTTGAATTATAAAAGAAATTGGGAATTGGATTTGCAGAAATTAAACAAGGAAAAGTAAATTGCAACAAACAGGGAAGTAAAAGATGAATTTAATTGCAGTAGATCTCAAACAAAAAATATAAATTGGCTTGAAGAAGCGTTCAACAGAAGAATTAAAAGGAAATTTCAGATCTCAGGGGTCAAGAGACTAGAAAACCAAGTCTAGATCTCACTACCTTCCTTGATCCAATTCAGAAATCAATTGCAACAAATTAAAGATCAAAACAGTAAGAAAACTTGAATTCAAATCTCAATTCTCCAATAGTGCAGTGAAAGCAACAAAAAGAGATCTCAATGTGAGATTGAGACAGAATTTCCTCAATTCTCAACACCCAAGACTCAAGCAAGAATTGCAGTAAAGAAAATTAGAAAACCAAAGAGGAAGAGAATTCAATTCTCCTCCCAGATCCAAGTTACAGTAAGTAAAATCCTCCAAGAGGTGTAAATTCGAAAGTAAAAGTTGATGTCTCTCCTAAATCAAACTAACTTCTATTTATACACTTTCTTCTAATGATCTTCAAGCCTTGAATTAGGCCTTGGCCTTGATGGAATTGGGTTGATAATAGCCTCTGTTGATTGCTCTTGGTGTTGGGAAGAAATCCACTTGTGAACCGGACCATGAACCATTCACGTTTGAGTCAACGTTTGAGGCAAACGTTGACTCAAACGTCTTCGTGTGTGACATTATGCAGCTCGGCCAAGTTGCTGTCATCCACGTTTGAGCCAGCGTTTGAGGTCAAACGTGAGCTCAAACGTGGCCCTTCCCAAGCAGCTCTTCTAGCCAACGTTTGGCCTAACATTTGAGGCAAACGTTGGCGCAAACGTGGCTCAATTAAACCATCAAGCAGGGGTGCTCTTCCATGCTAAAAGGTGGCCAACGTTTGACCTCACGTTTGAGGCAAACGTTGGCGCAAACGTTGCCATGCTTCAGGGGTGCTTTTGCTTGTTCTTGTGGCGCCAACGTTTGACCTCAAGTTTGAGGCAAACGTTGGCGCAAACTTGGTATGCCTCCAGGGTGTGATTGCTCTCTTCCTCACGTTTGAGTCCAAGTTTAAGGCAAACTTGAGCTCAAACGTGAGTGCTTCTTCTTGCCCCTTGCTATCCCCTTTTCTTCAACCTTCTTCCAAGCTTTATTCCACCTATCATCAATCAACAATTGCATCAAAGCTATGCTAAAATCATGAGGGTTATTCTTTTTCTTGTCATCTAAGCAATTATGGCACAAAACTCATGAAAATGTATCAATTCATCCATGGTTGATTGAATCTAAGGAAACATGAAATTCCACCCAAATGGCTTACTTGTGGCCCAAGAAAGTGCATAAAACCTATTGAAAATTAAAGAAAAAGACTAATAAAACTAGGTTAGGATGACTTGTCATCAATAGATGTAATCTATTAAAATACTTTTATTTTACATTTTGATCAAATTCTATTTGTGTTCATTCTCTATTTAGATAATTTTTTTAGGTATTAAATATGACTATTATGGTATCTTTTAAATGAGTACATGGACAATTTAATATATGTTTGCTTCACTTTATTCTTTAATTTTTTTTAACTTATTCATTCATTTTGTCAAGTTTAATATAAGGTGAAAATTCAGGAGCAGTCTGTTAGAATATATTATGATTAATTAGTATTTATTAGAATTATTTAGCATATTTAGATATTTATTATAGGATATTATGTCTTTATTATTTCGATTTTCTTAACACCTATAAATACCTTTTTATATTGTATCATTTTATACAACTTAAATACACACAAATCTTTTCTCTACTGCTCTCTGAGAGCCGTTAGATAAGTGGCTCTCATTTATCAACTTTGTGTGCAACTTCATGTGAAGTTAACTGCACATGAGTTTCCACCTTAATATAATTAGGAAAAATATAGGTAGATAATGAAAATATTAAACAATGTGAATAATAGATATATGGGATGTTCAATTCATTAGGTGTGCGAATGGTTATTCTAATATTAAGATTTAGGTGAGTAATTTGGAATGTAGTGTGTCTTATTTGAATTGGACTAATTTTAGAACTCGTTAATTATTCAAAAAAAATCATTGGTTATCTAACATAACCCAATTAATAAAAATTCAGTTCTTGTCTCCCAAAAATTTTAATTTATTGTGTTTCTATTTTTTAAAAATATTAAAAAAACTAAAATTTTATGTCTAAAAATTAAAATTTTAGTTCTAATTTTTAACTATCAAATACAACACTAAATCATATATTTCTGGTCTGAACACTACAAAAAAAAGGGTTAAAATGGCGGTTTTTTAAGGTAATTACGGCGGTTACAACTGCCATTATTGCCGAAAATGGCGCCTCCAAGAAACGCCGGAATTCTGGGCGCCATTCTGGTTATTACGGCGGTTATGGCGCCTCCAAGAAACGCCGGAATTCTGGGCGCCATTCTGGTTATTACGGCGGTTTTCTGAAAACCGCCGTAATAACCAGTGGATAACACGGCGGTTTTTTTGCGGTTAAAATGGCTGTTTTTAACCGCCATTTTAACCAAATAAAACGGCGGTTTTGTTGTTGTTTAAAATGGCGGTTTGTAACCGCCGTTTTTACCTGGGTTTAATGGCATACTCTTCGATAAAAATGACGTTTATAACCGCCGTTTTTACCTGGGTTTAATGGTATCCTTCTCATTAAAAATGACGTTTATAACCGCCGTTTTTACCTGTATTTAATGGCATCCTTTTCGTTTAAAATGGCATTTCTAAATGCCATTTTTACCAAGATTTAATGACATCTTTTTCGTTTAAAATGGCATTTTTTAACTACCGTTTTTACCGAATAAAAATGATATTTTTTATCTTTTAAAAATATAATTTTTACTATTATTTTTATCTTGCTAAATAAATAATTTTTTATTAAAATTCCATAATAACAAAATCATAATCCATAGACAAAATATTATATAACTCAAAGTATTAAACATAATATATGATTTTTTAGTATTACAAATAAAAAATAATAACTCCTATACAAAGTATCAAACTAAGAAATATTGTTAGTTCTATTACATTGGGAGTTTTTCTAGAGATACTCAACAAATTTGCTTCAGATCATTCCAACATTTTCATTGTTCATGTCCGTGTAAATAAATATTACCTGCAAAAAAAAAATTGAACGTTAGAAATAAATAGTTAGAAATAAATAGTTGCTCAAATAAATAGCAAACTACCAGCATTTTGAAGAATTAAAAACTAAACCAATAGTCTCACAAGAGGGACTAGATATTAAGAAGCAAAGCACCAGTTTCTTGTATTCTGGGAACAAATTGCAGGGCATGAAAGTTACATCTGCAACGAAGTCTCTATATGAATTTTCCCGATTAGGAATAGCACACTAGGGCTTGAAATTCAAGATAGACAATAATAGAGGCATATCTGCCAGAACCTGGCAAATTGATTGTAATATCTAAGCATCAAATGATATTTACCTGAAGTTCAAATGGTATTGGGTCAAATGCAAGGCGATTCCCAAATCCAACAAAGTGAACAACTTGATTTTTAAGTATAATAGGTAGGATGTTTTTCAAGTAAAAGCTAGGCTTTGCCTCCTTTACCATGTCAACATCTGTCACCTGAAAAAGCATTCCCACAATTAAGAACATACAAAACCAATATATTTGAGTGTACTTATACTCTTATAATCTGCTGAAGTAGGAAAGTTACATACAACACTACCAATTGCCTCCAAGTCCAAAAACTGCAGTTCCTTGGGAAGTTCACGCACTATCCGAATATCAGGAGTCAAGTAGTTAATAAAATGCTCCTCCTAATAGATATCGCTGAATTGACTATGAAATTATGAAATAAGAGATCATAAGTTACACTTACAAATTCGAAACGTTATAAGAGAATACCCATGGACAGCAAATGTGAAAATAAAAATAAAGTAGAATAAATGCTAAACTAGAAATTTTACCATGGTAGTTTCCCTTCCAAAAATATGGGATAAAAAAGGCAGTAGTTAGTGAATTGCTAACCCATATGCCTAACCAGCTAACCTATCCCCTGAATTTTTCATATAACTTATAGCTATGTATTAGAATCACAGGTTTTATTCAGCTACAACAATCATAAAAAATTCACTTTCATATTATAACATCCCAGAAATCATCAGAGTTTTTACTAAGCATTTGGTCTAGCAACTAAATATTCCAAGAGAAATTAGGGACTTGTTTGGTTTGCATTTCCAAGAGAAGACACAGAGGACGACAACCTTCCACCTAAAGACCCTAAGCCATTCCACTAAACTAATTCTTCTCTCATTTAGAAATAGAAAATACCTAGGCATCAGTATCTCACGAAGCTTTAATCTTGCCATAAATTCAGCACTACCGCCAAGAATTATATCTGTCCCACGACCAGCCATGTTGGTAGCAATTGTCACGGCCCCAAGCCGACCACTCTGAGCTACAATCTCTGCTTCTCTCTCAACATTTTCTGGTTTTGCATTAAGAACCTTAAACAATACAGGGACAGGGTTCATTATATTATATCCAAAAAACTATCGGATTAGAAAGAACAGTTAGAAGAACAATTATTAATAACGGCATCCGGTCTTGGGCAAAGAATACACTACCCTTCTCCATTAAAGACATTCAACACAGGTAAGATTAAGAAAATAATGTGCGCTCACATCTTCCAAGATCCCCATTAAAACGAAAAAGACATTACCTCATGTGGAATTCCAGCTTCTTTCAATTGCTCTGACAAAGAATCGCTCTGCTCCATACTGGTCGTGCCAACAAGTACTGGACGACCAGTTTTATGCATTCTAGAGATTTCTACTACAACTGCTCGCCATTTCACACTAGTTGCCCTAAAAACTACATTAGATTCATCCTGAGAAGAAAATAAAGGCTCATTAGACATGATAAAACTCTTCAAGTTTTTTATCAAGAAATATATTGCTAACATGAAGAGAAGAATGGCAGTACATGGAAGGGTAAGTGATACTCCTTACAAAAGGGGAAAACAAGCATACTATCAAATAAACAGTTGGGAGGACAAGATACTCCTTAAATAAGCAAAAAGCAAGCAAACAAAAAATACTATCAATGAAGCATAACTTTTGAATTACTAATGAAGGGAATGATGATTAAAGACGAGAGGACAAGATATACACTTTATAGAAGCAAAAACAAACAAAATAAAATACTACCAGTGAAGCATAACTTTCCGATCTCTAAGCATTTAAGGGAAATGCCTCTAAATATATCATGGGCTTCCAAATAGAGACAAAAATCTACAGTATACCTATCCTGCAAAAGTTGTTTGTCTGAAAAATCTATCATCGACAGTGCAGAAGTTAGACACCAATTAAATACTCCAAACAACGGCTTATATAGCACATTGCAACAAAGAGCCTCCTCGCTTTCCCCGAAACCAGAAAAACTAGTAAATGGGAACTAATCTAAAATAGCAAGGCACACCTAACACTCACCAAAGATATCAAAACACAATATTCAAACAAAAGCATCATATTCAATGTGTGTAGTAATAATAAATGTGGGATTATAGTAAGTACATTGGTTTCTTAACCAATGGTCTTGAATTCAAGTCTTAGGAAAGGCAAAATTATTTTATGGTATTTTAATATATAAAAAACAGTATCTTGACAACTACTTCATCTTGCGAAACTCTTATAAGTAAAAGCCAATACTCCATGTTTCACATTGCAAAAACCATGATAGTGGTCTATGATTGACAAGCAAGATTTAAACCTTTCTTATCATAGGTTTATTTGTTGGAACGATTGTAACTTTAAGCTTGTAAATGCTCTCAAATTCTGTGCTTTTTGTTGCTGATGTACCAGTCATACCACAACGCTTAGGAAACTGCAAAAACACAGATTAAAAAGCGTCAAGGTAGTTTCTTAGGTAAATGAATTCCTGATTTCTGAAGATGAAACATTTCCAACCTGCAGAAAGAAATTCTGATAACTAATGGAAGCCAGTGTAACTGTTTCATTTTGAATTGGTAGCCCTTCCTTTGCTTCAACTGCTTGGTGAAGTCCATCACTCCACCTTCTCCCCTAAAGAAAAATTGAATTTACAAAAGAAAAAAATGTAATTAATAACATTTTTCTCATAAATAAAACAGTTAATTAATAACATAGTGGCCAGTGAAAGAAATCAAAGGATTTGATCTGCAGGAACAATATGATTATGCATATATTCTTTTATGATTTTATGATTGTCATCAAATTGATTATGCATATAACTTGTGCAAAGAAGCACAATTGATGCTTTTATGATTGTCAGCGAATTGAAACCTTTACCATTGTTTAATTGGTTACAAATTCTCTCTCCATTTTTATTCTTTCATCTCGTTCATTTCTCCACCTTTGCCTGTTTCATTTCATCCCTTTCCTTGTTGTGTGAAGTCCAACCAAGCAATACAGTCACTTGTGCTTTGCTGTTAACATCCATGGCTTCCAAGACTGCCTCCAACATTCCCACCAGGTAAAGCTTTCACCTTATCCATTCTTCATTCTTCAGTTTCAGATATATTATTCATTAAGTTATACGTAAGTTACCATCAAGAATCCTAACACTTTAATGTTACAAATGGATGAAAACCTTAAGGTCTTATATAGATCTAAGAGAAATACCAGACCTAAGAGGAAACTAACAGCCAAAACAAAATTCAAACACCAACAGCAACAGAAATGAGACCTTATCCTAAAAAAATCAATAAATCAATCACTGTCGACAGAAATAAATTCAAAAACTAAGAAGAAAATAATATCAGAAACAAAAAATAAAATCCCTAACAGAAACGGAACATAAATGAGACCTTTGGAAGAGTGAGGGACAGCGGCAAAGGCACCAAGCAGAGAAATGGAGGAACATCAGCGGCGGCAAAGCAGCGGAACACAAATTGCTGTTGATCTTGCTGCGCAAATGGCGGAATCGATTTCTCCACTCGCGATGAATCCTCGCAAACAGCCTTAAAAGAAAGACTTATCACAGAGGAAGGAAATTAAAGGAAAAGAAAGGAAGCTGACCTAGATCGTCACAGAGGAAGGAAAGGAAGGTGTTGACGATTTTGGTGGAGAAGACACAGAGGTCGATAAGGAGAGGAAGCTGGAGGAGATGTCACCGGAGGAGATCGCCGCTGTAGGAGATGTCGCCGAAGGAGATCGACGCCGAATGAGATGTCACCGGAGAAGATCGTCGGAGAACGCAAGAAGATCGGAGATCGTTGCACAGGCAAGGAGCAACAGCGTCACGCGCGTGGTGTTTCGACTTTCAAGTTTCCACCAAGGGTTTCTGAAATGTAGGATTACTAAGTTTGCCTTTATAGCACGTCAAAACTGCGGTTCAAAACCGCCATAATTACAAAAACGCCACAAATCCAAAAACTGATTACGGCAGCAGCAGAAAATGCCAGAATATCAAAATATTATGGCGATTCTTGAAAGTTGCCATAATATAAATGTCATTTTAACCTCTCAAATTCCAGCACCTCATACCAAATGCAGGCTTAGAGTGCCTTTGAAGTTGCGAAATGTTCGGGAGGGGGCGAGGGACAAGTAAGGATGGTAATGGAGCTTCTTGAGTACGGATAATCCTCCTCTCCCCTACCTTTATCCCAGTATGAGACAAAAATGTCTCTCTTTTTCATTTCTATTACAGGATTTTATGTATCAAATTTTTTGCGGAAGTGGATCTTTAGTGTCAATTTGTGCTAATTAAATTAAGCACTCCGAGTTAAAGGATTCTGCTAAAAACGTGTAGCAAACAAGCGTGACAAATAATAGTTTCGAAATAATAAAGAGATAATAACTTATTTAATTTAATTTTTATAATTTTATACGTATAACATCTATAATTAATAATTATATATTTATTATATCTAAAATTATATAATTATTTTAATAATAATTAATTTAAATGTTAATTAAAATAATTTTAAATTATGTAAGTTATTTTGTATTATTTTTCAAATATTATTATAATATTTTATTTTACTAGAAACAATGCATTTTGTATTTTTTTTTTCTTTTTTTCTCTACTTTCGTAAAAAAGAAGAAAACATAACAGAATTAATTTTATAACTTAGTCCAATCAAACATTTTTAATTGTTATTTTTTTTTTTTTATAGAATACCCTTGTGTTTTTCTCTTTCTTCTTCTCTACTTTAGTAAAAAAAAAAAAGACACATAATAACAGTAGAAGAAGAAATGTATGTACTTTATAGTTAATCTTATATTTGTAAAAATAATTTTTTATTAATTTTTTTTATAATTGATTGCAATTAACACTACAACATTTTAAGTTTACAGCCATAATCTTTTTAGTCACAGTTTAAAAGTGTGATCTAAAATCTTTTATGGTCATGATATTCAGATGTTTTAAAAAAAATTTTGGTCATGTTAGAGTTTTAAACCGTGACTTAAAATATTTGATAAGTAAAATAATAACCGTGACAAAAAACTGTGATCTTAGATAAAAAAAAAGGTAAAATATTAAATTGGTCTCTTATATTTGGATATAATCTTATTTTAGTCTTTAAGGTTTAAAGTGTCCTATTTGAATCTAAAAAATTTCATTTAACTTTAATGTAGTCCCATTGTGAAGTCAAAGTTAAATAATTTACGAAATATCCTACATAACAAGAATAAGGTCGATGATTTGGAGAACAAGTACAAGCTCCAGAGGCACAAAATCAATAGTAGATGCATTAATACATTTATTTATCATTAAATGATAAATAAATGTATTAATGCATCTACTATTGATTTTGTGCCTCTGGAGCTTGTACTTGTTCTCCAAATTATCGATATTGTTCTTGTACTGCTGTTATGTAGGACATTTCGTTAATTATTTAACTTTGACCTCATAGAGGGACTACATTGAAGCTAAATAAAAGTTTTTTGGATTCAAATAGGACACTTTAAACTTTAAGAACCAAAACAGAATTACGCCTAAATATAGAGGACTAATTTAGTACTTTACCCTAAAAAAAACTGTAATCATATAACTATAATCATGTCAAAATAGGTCATGATTTTAAAATTGTGATCTAAAGTTAAAAAGCGGTGAACATAAATTTTTAGTCACAATTTTCACTAGTTATGATTATGATTTTAAAACCTGACCATGGACAAAAAATATTACAATAAATGTAACTAGTATTCTCCTAAATATTATAATCAAAATAAAAAATGCTATCTATCTATTCTATTATATAAAAATCGGATGTCTACACTTAATGATAAAGCTGACGTGGCATGCTTTGGAGAGTGTTTCCCGATTTAATTGTTTTAACTCATTTAATATAATTTATTGCACTAACTTAATTATATCAACTAATTGATTTGATTAGATATTTAAATATTAATATAATTAATATAATTTATTATAATTTATATTACTTAATTAATTATATTACATTAATTATAATTCGTTATATTAGTGAATTAGTCTTTTCATTTATAAAGTCTAAAATAAAATAAATAAATTGTTATTTATTCTAATTAAATTTATTTATATACTATATATGAATTAACGTTAAGTTATAAAACATAGAACTTGTGGATTGTGATAAAAACGCAAATCAGGAAAAAAAAAATGCATACAATTATAGAAGAATTAAATCTATCCTCTTTATTTATTTTTAACCATCGTTTTAGATTTTAATTTTTTTTAAAACCAGTGATAGTGGAATTTTATTGATGCTAGATAAAATTATAGAAGAATCAAATCATAATTTGCATTTATTGATGCTAGATAAAATTATAAATTGTTACTCTTTCAATCAAATCATACCATATACAAAAATAAATTAAATTAAATAAATCGAATTTGCATCTCTATATAAATCGAATTGAATAAATTCGATTTAGGCAAATACGTAGTAAATTAAATTCATAAAGTTCGAATTATATGCAACTTCTGAATAATTATAATGTTATGGGTATTTTATATAAAAATTAATACAAAAATAATTTAAATTCTGTACAATATTTTTTTTTTGTATTTATGAGTTATTAAAAATGAACGAAAAAATATTGTATAAAATTTGAATTTTTTTTGTATGGGTTGTTGTATAAAATACTAATATCATTATAATTATTTATTTTGAAACAGAGTACAACTAAGATTTTATTAACAATTTTAAATAAAATATTTTTATAAAATTTTAAATTTTTTTATTATGAGCACTTTTTGTAATTATTATAAATAATTTTATAAAATTTAAAAATGGCTTAACAGATGTTATGAGTAAATCGTTTGACAAAAAAACTCATTACAAAATCGGTCGTATATGTGATTAATCGGTGAACCGTTAGTACTGGTTGGTTTTTTTAAAAGGTTTCTGGTTTGTTAATAACTCCTCCAAACGGTGCCATTTTGACTTTAAAAAAAAAAAAAGAAAAACTGAATCCCCAACGGCTTAAGCCCGTAACCCATTCCCACTCCCACACTTCTCTCATCTCCTCTCTGAAATTGATGTGAAAATGAAAGGCCAAATCTATAACAGTTGAGATTCTTGATGAAAATAAAAGGCCAAATCTACATGGAGCTATTCAAAATTACATGGTATATAGTCTATGTGGTCCGTACAACAAGAATTCACCTTGCATGAAGAATGGATCATGTTCAAAGTTCTATCCTAAAGAGTTTAGACAGCGAACACTCATTGATGAGGCCGGATTTTCCAAATATAGGCATACTGATAACGGTCGAACAGTAAAGAAAAGGGAATGTGTACTAAACAATAAGTTCATTATTTCGTATAATCCAGAATTGTTGTTCAAGTTCGGGTGCCACATAAATGTGGAATACACATGCCAAACAAGTTCTATTAAGTATCTGTTTAAGTATGTACACGAGGGTAATGACCGCGTAACAGCTACTCTATACAATGCTGGTGATCCGTCAGAAGCCACACAAGTTGTTGACGAAATTAGGAATTATTACGATTGTAAGTACATTTCGGCATGTGAGGCAGTCTGGCGTCTATTTGGATACGAAATCCAAGAGAAAGAACCACTTGTGATTAGACTTCCATTCCATTTGGTGGATGAGCAACATGTGGTTTATGGTGAAACTTCTAATGTGAATGATATCGTCGAAAGAGTAATATCTCATAAGTCCATGTTTTTGGGATGGATGGCGGCGAACATATCATATCCCTATGCTCGAAGTCTGACTTATGCTGAGTTTTCAACTAAATTTGTTTGGAAGGACGATTCTTCAAAGTGGTTTCCTCGAAAGAAAGGCTTCGCAATTGGAAGATTCATGTACCTACAGGTAATGACGAGTTTATATTCAATTTTGATCTTACTTATTTAATGGTTTAAATTTAAAATCTTAATAGCCTATACCCCACGTCCATTTTATTCGATTTATCTACACTAGAAAATAAATGTTCAAATAACTTTCAACAGTTATAATCTGTAGATTATACAATTTTTTATTTTTCTATATTTTTTAGGAAAATTATTCTTATGCGGATGTGTAGCTACATAATAATTAAAATAGCGTAGCTTAATCCATTTAACAACTTAAAAGTGGGATTTTAATCAAATTTTTTGCAGCAAATATTGAAGAATATTACCAACGACTTCTCTTGAATACTCAGAGAGAATGTATGAGTTTTCGAGACATAAGAACAGTAGGAGGAACAATTTATGCTATGTATAGAGATGCATGCTTCGCCCTTAGACTCTTGCAAGATGACAAAGAATTCATTGATGCAATTAAGGAAGCAAGCTCATGGGTCTCAGGATCATATGTTAGGAGGTTATTTGTCATTCTATTAACATCCAATAATATCTCAAGACCAGAACATGTCTGGGATAGATGTTGGCATGAACTCTCAGATGATATTTTGTATCGACAGAGAGTTGTGATGAACATGAGGGGTGAGTTTTTATTAATTACAATGATAAAAGTTCTCCTTATTGATCATTTTTAGTTTGATTGAATTTTTATAGTATCGTATAATATGCAGAGTTAACAATGTCAGATGATGAGATTAAGCAGTTGTGCTTAATGGATATAGACAAGATCTTACATTCCTATGGTAAAACCTTGAAAGACTATCCTCCAATACCTTTAACAACTGAAGTTGATAGTTCTTTGTTAACCGAAAGGGTTATTAGGGAAGAGCTAAACTTTAATAGGGATGATTTAAAGAAAAATGCCTCAGACATGTTAGCCATCGCAACACTTGAGTGGAGATATGCATTCGATAAAATTGTTAGAGCTGTGTATTGTGATGAAGGGGGATTTTTCTTTGTGTATGGTCATGGGGGTACTGTAAAAACATTTCTTTGGAACCTTATGTATGCTGAGATTCGCTCAAGGGGTGATATAGTGTTAAACGTTGCTCTGAGTGGTATTGCATCTTTACTTCTTCCCAATAGAAGAACGGCACACTCAAAGTTCAAAATACGGCTGAATATAACTGAGAATTCTGTATGTAACATCAAACCTGGTTCCCCTCAAGCAATGTTGCTGTTGAAAGCCAAACTTATAATTTGGGATGAGGCTCCAATGGTTAGTAGGTACTGCTATGAAGTGCCTGATAAATGCTTGGGTGATATCATGAGGTGTTCTCCAACATATAGCAAAGATTTGTCCTGTTGTACTAGGTGGAGACTTTAGACAAATTCTTCCTGTCATTTCACAAAGATCGAGACAAGATATCGTTCATTCAACCGTGAATTCGTCTTACCTTTGGAAGTTTTGTCAGGTGCTCAAACTAACAAAAAATATGAGACTCTCTGTAGGAATGACTGCTTCAGATCAAGATGAGACAGAGCAATTTGGTGAGTGGTTATTGAAAGTTAG
Source organism: Arachis ipaensis (assembly GCF_059453495.1). Classification (NCBI taxonomy): domain Eukaryota; kingdom Viridiplantae; phylum Streptophyta; class Magnoliopsida; order Fabales; family Fabaceae; genus Arachis; species Arachis ipaensis. Next base: position 21,171,751 of record NC_142437.1, on the reverse strand, counting down.
TGATGGTCTAATAGGTGACAATATGGATGGTGAATCTGAGATATGTCTTCCAGGAGATATTGTTATTCCTTCTTCGGACCAGGCATTTGATGAGTTGGTTCATTTTTCTTATCCAAATATTTTGGAAAACATGTCCTCAAAATATTTTTTCAAAGCAAGAACTATACTGGCTCCCACACTAGACATCGTTGAATAGGTCAACAACCATCTGATGGCTATCATTCCTGGAGGGGAAATTATATCTTAGTTCGGGTTCCATTTGTATGGATGAAGGGAATATGGAGAGTCAGCTAGATCTCTATGGTCCTGAATTACTGAATAGCATAAATTGCTCTGATTTGCCTCCACATAAATTAATACTCAAGATTGGTGTTCCGGTGATGTTACTGAGGAATATTGACTAATCCAGTGGTCTTTGTAATGGTACAAGGCTACAAGTTAGGAAGTTTGGAAATCATGTCATAGAATGTAAAGTCTTAACGGGTAACAATGTTGGTCATATTGCTTTGATTCCAAGAATGAATATGGTACCAACAAATGAAACCGTCCCAGTTAGATTCCAACGAAAACAGTTTCCTATAATAGTATTGTTTGCCATGACAATTAACAAGTTTCAGGGACAAACTTTATCTTATGTTGGATTGTGCTTGCCCAAACCAGTTTTTACACATGACCAACTATATGTGGCACTTTCAAAAGTTAAGAGTAAGAGAGGTTTAAAAGTTTTACTTATGAATCATGTAGGAATATTTGCAAATTCAACCATCAATGTTGTTTATAGAGAAGTCTTTGAAAAAATAGTATTCTAATGTAAATATTTTAATTTTATTTTAAATTCTTTATCAGTGTATAATTATTTTAGCTTAAAAATATAAAATAATTATTACTTACTTTTTTTAGTTAAACTTTGATTTTAATAATAATTTTATAAATTTCTTAAAATAATAATTATTTTGTACTTTTGTTTTAAATATCGAAGCATATATTTCTTTTTTTACTTTTATAAATTTTTTCGTGCTGAGCACGGGGTCATACACTAGTTTGTATATTAAAATTAGTTACTAAAATCATTCATCAATGTATTTATGTATAAATATATATATATAATTTAATTTATTTTTAATGTGTATTTGTATTTAAACATATATTTTATACTGATGATTGACTTTGACAGCTAATTTTAAATTACATGTAACATAATTTAATTAAAATATTGAAACATTAATTGAATTATATTGCAATATAGTAAAGATTACGAAAATGGATTCTCTCCATTTTTTAACACTTGAGAATAAAGTGTGTTCTCTTACTTTTAATTCTATAAGTGAGACCAAAATTAAATAAAAAAAAATAATAAAAAATGAGATTAAACACTGAACACCATCTAATTTTTTTTTCATTGAAGAAGACCACTCTCTAAAGATTACAAATATAGGAGCATTGTACATCCAAAATCAACACTATATTGCTTCCTCGTCAAAGTTTTTCCATTTCAGAACATTGTATTCTAAAACACAATATGATTATATAAACTCAAGAAAAAATTGAAGTATAAAACAACAAAGTAAATATTGTAATTACTTCTCAAATCGCTTAAATATTATTTCATTTTATATTTCAAACTGAACGACCTCATAATCAACAAAACATAACTTCTATTGCAATTTTAAAAAGAAAAGCCTAGGCTAACAACTTTATTAAATTCTGGCCAGCATGTAACCCGTCAAAGAAAAATAAATAATCCCACACCATTAGATAAAATCTCACACCATTAAAAACATCATTAATGACTACTTGATGGCTACAAATCACAAAAGTTACTAACTCCCTAGCACTCCTCATTTGAAAAATCAAAATTAAAATAAACTTTTGAAATATTTATTGTTTCAAACATCGTTACATACTACTTCAAACTAAAGGACCACAATTTACCTAAATCTTTTAACATTTGTATTTTATGCTATAAAAGTGAATACCTTAACAACTTTCTCGATGAATCATTGAGTTTTAATTGCGACTCTTTATTTTTATTTTTTTAGAAAAAAAAAAAAAACAGAAACAATTACATCAAATATTCATATAATACATATAATATAAACTAAAAGTTTGTATTCTCATCATTATAGCGTTTGTCATACCTAGAATAGATTTCATCAATGCATGTGATTCTCTTTTTTTTATCATTTGGATAGCGTCTCATGCATTCAACTTTGATACATTCCAAAATGCAATTTTTCTTCTTTTCCTGATCCTTTTCATGGCGTATCTCACAATCCTTGATACACTCACCCATCTTATTACTAGCAATATGATAAAATGTTGTATAATGTTCTTCAACAATAGTTTTCTGAAATTCTTCATTGGCAGAACAAATAACTATCCCAATGATCATCAATATTATAATTATATGTGCCATATTTTTTCTAGCCATTCTCTCTCTCTCACGTTCTCTCTTTGTGTGGTTTGTAATAATCATAATGAACTTCAATTTATAAAAGGTTAAAATCTTTTTCAATGTTTTTTTATGTTGATATGTCTCTAAAATAAGAATATTTTTCATTTATTAGTATATGTTCCTTCCTCATACTAAAAGCTGCAAATTACTAATATAATAAATAAAACAATTACTTCTCGTTGTAGCAAATATTTTATAGTAAAGTTAATTATTTCGGCTCATTTTGAGTGTCTCTTGAATACTATGAATTTCACTAAATATACTAAGAACGTAAATTGTATATTAGAACATTGGACGATGTCATATAAACTCTAGGTTACAAATAAGTGAAAAGCATCATATGCATTATAAAAACATTGAAAATGTAATATGAATGAGGAGTTGTTTATGTAGTATAATGGATGGTAGTGAGAAAAAAGAAAAAAAAATTATTTTTATTCCTGTTATTTAATTTATATTTTTATCTGAAAATTTATTAATTTTATTGCAAATTCTGTGTGTATCATGTGGACAGAGAAAGACAAACTAGAATTCAAATTGTTTGTTATGATAATGCCATTTATTTTAAAATTTAGAATTGTCGGAATTCATTAATCTATTTAAATAGTATTAAAGTCTTTATATTTAATTAATTTTTAAATAGAAGAAGAGAGGTGAAGAATGAAGGAAGGATAGGGAAAAACTTAAAAATAAATAAACAATAAACGAAATAAAAGAAAAAGAAAAATGGCTAATCCCGCTATTGTGTATTATTGTTGCAAGTGTAGATAGAGTAATTATGAGATATTTTTATTAACACTAATTTTAGAAAAACATGCATGGGATTTTGGAATACGGAAAGGAATTCTTCACTCATGTGCACAATGATAGATATTTTCTAGAGTCACAGATTAGGGATGAAAAAAAATCGTAAAAATTATCACCGACAAAACATCTCTAAATTCGTTAAATTTCTATGACATACGAAATTATAGTATAATGTAAAATTTTAAAATTTCAGTTATTGCTTTAAAATTTTTGTTATTATCAATTTTTTTAATATGAGATTTAGATAATACTGTCATAAAATTATGATTTGACAATATATAAAGAATCTTGTATATTTAAAAATTTTGTTCAAATTAAGATTCCTAGTGTTTTTTTCAATGGAATTTATATGCAATACTATCATAGAAATGAATAAAGTTTTATGTTCGTTACTTTTTTTTTTACTTCATATATATTGTGTTTTTAAATTTTAACTATGTGTCTTTAATTTATCTATTAAGTTAGATTTTATTGAAGTATACTGCGTGATGATTATTTTTAAATTTATTCTACAGAAAATCTCTACGTACAAGTCTTTTTACTATACAAATCTTACAAGTTCTCAATATCCCTTATCCTTAAAACGCGCTTCTTATAGCATGTATGTTTCACGCGCCTTTTTAACAGATTTTTCAATCAATCAACGCGCGAATATATAACTTCCTTTTTCGAAAGGATTTCGCTTCTTTTTCGAATTTCTTCTGCGTTTTCTTGCCTTACCTCTTCGATCTCTTTTGTGCGTTTCTCTCTGCCTTCTCCTTCCTCTTTTACGTGCGTTTCTCTCTGCTTTCTCCTTCTTCATTTACATGCTTCAAATTTTTCATTTTGCGTTTATCCATTGTTTTTTGACATCAAGCTGTGAAATCGTTTTTGAAGATAATGGATGATTCAATTTCAGATTGTCAGCTGAACCAGAGCGAAGTGGATTTTGAAACTGAATCCAATGAAGTTCTTGAGGTGTGATTTAGTTTTCGTTAGTAATTGAATCTGAATTTGAATCCGATTAGTAGTTTTCGATTGTGTAGCTGAATAATGCGTGAACCTTGCCTGTGATATTTGCTGTTTATTCTTCCTTGTTTGAATTGAATCTAATGCACTAGTTCTCATTAGAATTAAAAGAATTTTGTCCATTTTATATCAGACATTCGGATGTAGATCAGTAATAATTGGGTGCATTTCAGGAACGTTTGGATGCATTTACAGTTTGTGACTTTTCATCTGATGGAGGGTGAATTGTCTTATTATTTTAGTTGAATTGTTTTAGTTTCTGTTTAGTTATAATTCATAAATATGATTTTCTTATTTTTGATAATGGTTTCATAGTTGTATTTGCATTCTATAGTTTATGCTTGTTTTAATATGGTGTATTTTGAGTGTATTTTTGCAGACCTTCTGTGGTGTTGATGACCAGTTTGTCCCCAAGGTTGGAATGACTTTTAACACCCTTGAAGATGCTGCAAAATTCTACAAGCAAGCATTATTCAAAGGTTGCAGGTTTTTCTACAAGAGTTCGGTACACAAATAAGAAGGGAAATGAAATTAAGAATCAATTGATTACACGTAGCAGAGAGGGAAAATGGAAATCGAAAATATCTCCAACCGAGAAGACAAATCCCTCAGCTGGTTTAAATTGTCCTGCAAGAATTTATATACACGTATTGAAGGATGTTGGTATTTGGATCATTTTGAAGGTCGTGTTGCATCATTCATATTCTTGCTGTCCAGATCAAGCACAGATGCTCAAACAGCACAGGAAACTAAGCATGTTTGTGCGTCGTACAATAGAGAATAACGAGGAAGCCAGTATCATACCTAGCAAAAATTTCCAATCATTTGTTGCAGCAACCGGGGGTCACTGCGAGTTAAATTTTATCGAAAAAGACGTGAGGAATTAAATCATCAAAGAAGTGCGGAATGTTTCGGAACAAGAGGATGCAAAAGAATTCGGAAAATACTTATTAAGAATGAAAGAGAAGAATTATAATTTCTTTTTCGAGCTCGAACTCGAGGACGATCAGTCTATTAAGCTTGCTTTTTGGGCAGATGCAAGGAGCAGAGCTGCCTGTGAGTATTCAGAGATATTATTTCATTTGACATCACCTACAATACAAACAGGTAACATGCTGTTCTGATTTATGATGATGAATTAATGTTGTTTTATGATTCTGCTGCAGAGGTGTATATTGGAGGTTTTTGGGTGCATAGAATCATTATTTGGGTGTATTTTGTTGATTTTAATTCTATTTTACCGTAATCTGTTTCAGGTATAATCTGGTTTGTAGTTCTTTTGTCGGGGTGAATCAGCATGGTCAGTCAACACTTCTTGGATGCGCTTTGATGAAAAATGAAGATATTGAATCATTCAAATGGTTATTTCAATGTTGGCTTTGTTGCATGGGAGGAAATACTCCGAAAGGGATTCTCACCGATCAATGTGCATTGATGCAAAGGGCTATCGAGGCTTGTATGCCCACAACAATTCACTGTTGGTGTATTTGGCACATCATGAAGAAGATTCCAAGCAAATTAAATGATACAAGGGACACACAGAAATCGAACAAGAAATGAGCCAAGTTTTTTGGAACTCTCATACCAAAGAATCATTTGATAGGAATTGGGATGATTTTCTGCTAAAATATGGTCTTGTGGACAACAAGTGGCTTTCAGGTAATGACATTTAAAATCTGCAGCAGAGGTGCAAATTGCATATTTTTGGGTGCATTATAGTCTTATTTGGGTGTATTTTGCAGATCTTTATGAAGACCGTCATATATGGGTTCCAATTTACCTGGATCACCACTTTTGGGTCGGGATGAGAAGCATACAAAGGAGCGAGAGCATGCATTCATTTTTTAACAAGTTCATTACCTGGAACAGCTCACTTATCCAATTTGTCAAACAATACGATAATTGCCTCGGAAGCAGGGAGCAAACAGAGAGAGAATCAAATGCTGCAGATTTTCACACGGTCATACCGTGTGTAACAAAATCCTCCATTGAAACTCAGTTTCAACATGTGTACACTCACCAAAAGTTTAGGGAAGTCCAAGCACAATTCAAAGGGAAGGAGAATTACATCACAAGATTAACGAACTCTGCTCTAGGCTATTCAGTATATGAAGTTGGAGAACAAGTTTCCAGCTCAATATTCAACAAATTTGCGGTTACTTACGACTCAGTAGAAGCCCAAGTGAAATTCCAATGCTTATTATTCGAGTCAATAGGGATATCACGCCCTAAGCGTGTTAAGCTTTGAACGAGTAACCCAAGTGTCACCGAGATATATATTGGAACGATGGAGCAAGAAGGTAAAGAGGTGACACACACATCAAGAGCAGCCACGACGAGCCATTGTTGGAGCCAAGAAGCAAGAGGTTTCACGAATTGGTGTTTCGTTTGTAAAATATATGCGAATTTGCATCAGAATCTGAGGAGCTGACTAACATTCTGCACCGTGCTTACGATAACGTCATGGTTGAGATGGAAGAACTAAAGCCAAAAGGAAGGGGACATGTTCGTTATCTCACGAAGATGCCAACTTGGAATCCGTTAACGAGATTCAAATCCTTCCAAGGATTCGAACAAGAGGACGTCCAAAAAATAGGCTAAGTTCAAAGTTGGACAAACAGATTGCAAATGCCTCAAAGAAGAAAACAAAAGCTCTAAGCGAGATAAAAGCGATGTTCTTTAAATAGGCGGTGATTGAGTTTAATTTTCTTGTTAATAGTTTTGCTAATATGTAAGTTTATTATTTTCAGTTAAACCTTTCTGATGCTGCATCAGTGGTGCAACCAAATTTCAACCAATATCATGGACATGTTATAAATTATCAGTTCAGGGAATCAACAGCAAGGGATAATTTTTTGGGTGTATAGCTACAGGATATTGGTGTAACGCTCAGTTTTTTTGGTGTATTTCTGAATATTCTTGTGTTTGACATTTTAATTTTATATTTTTCAGATGCTGTTGTTTATGTTAGAAATTAGTGTTCTTTTTAGTTTTTAGGGTTTAGGATTTTAGGATTTTAGGGTTTAGGATTTAGGGTTCAGGGTTTAGGGTTTAGGTTTTAGGGTTTAGGAGTTTAGGGTATATATTTAGGTGTATACGGGTTATATTTAGGGTGCATAATTAAGGTTTAGGGTTTAGGTATTTAGTGTTTAGGGTTTTAGGGTTTAGGGTTTAGGGTTTTAGGATTTAGGTTTTAGGGTTTAGTGGTTTAGGGTTTTAGAGTTTAGGGTTTAGGGTTTAGGGTTTAGGGTTTTAGGATTTTAGGGGTTTAGGGTATATATTTGGGTGTATATGGGTTATATTTGGGTGCATAATTAAGGTTTAGGGTTTAGGAGTTTAGGGTTTAGATTTTAGGGTTTAGGGGTTAGGGTTTATGGTTTTAGGGTTTTAGGGTTTTAGAGTTTAAGGTTTAGGGGTTTAGGGTTTTAGGGTTTATATGTTTAGGGTTTATAGGTTTATGGTTTAGGTTTTAGGGTACATATTTGGGGGTATTCGGGTTATATTTGGGTACATAATTAAAGTAATTAGGTGTATTAGTTGGTTTGGTGTTGTTTTCCTTTATTTTCAATGTACCTGTAATTTACAACTTTTGAATACAGCACAGATAGTTTATTTATGCAAACAAATTTTATAATACAAATGCATTAAATATTCACAAAATTTACAAGTGTTCAAACTATTTCAAGACTAGATAAAACTGAAATCAATCACTGTCACTGTCAATATCATATGAATCTACTTAACAATATGGACTCAACAAAGCTGTAGATGGCTTCGACAATCCCATTGCTTCACTTCCCTTGATCGCTGTATCTCTGTCACGATTCATGTCATGAAAAAGAATTCGGGAAGCAAATTCAACTCTGGAGTAGTCCACCTCCGCCTACAGTTTGAAAGAATACATTTTTAATCAACTCTGTTAATTTAGAAAAGTAATAGAGAGTTATATAGTTTTAAATACAATTACCGGAGTCTAATTGTGCCACTCATACTTCTCCTTTTTAACTTTTTGAGACTCGATTATTTCAAGCTATTTCATGACATAAACAGCAAAATCATAGCTGAAAACCAAAAATAAGTTAGCATAGCAAATTAAAATAGAACAACAAAAAAATATAATTTTCAGAGTAAAAAATTTGTACGGTGTTAACCTGAAATGTCAATATAAAGAGGTTCAATTTCACGATCTTTTATCTTAAACAAATTTTTAGAGTGAAAAGCATCCTATGCATTATAAAAACATTGAAAATGTAATATGAATGAGGAGTTGTTTATGTAGTATAATAGATGGTTGTGAAAAAAAAAAAATTCTTTTTATTCTTGTTATTTAATTTATATTTTTATCTGAAAATTTATTAATTTTATTGCAAATTCTGTGTGTATCATGTAGACAGAGAAAGACAAACTAGAATTCAAATTGTTTGTTATAATAATGCCATTTATTTTAAAATTTAGAATTGTCGGAATTCATTAATCTATTTAAATAGTATTAAAGTCTTTATATTTAATTTTTTTAAATAGAAGAAGAGAGGTGAAGAATGAAGGAAAGATAGGGAAAAACTTAAAAATAAATAAACAATAAACAAAATAAAAGAAAAAGAAAAATGGCTAATCCCGCTGTTGTGTATTATTGTTGCAAATGTAGATAGAATAATTATGAGATATTTTTATTGCCTATCTATATTTTTCCTTTTTATTAACACTAATTTTAGAAAAACATGCATGGGATTTTGGAATAGGGTAAGGAATTCTTCACTGATGTGCACAATGATAGATATTTTCTAGAGTCACAGATTAGGGATGGAAAAAAAATCGTAAAAATTATCACCGACAAAACATCTCTAAATTCGTTAAATTTCTATGACATATGAAATTATAGTATAATGTTAGATTTTATTTTTATGAAACATAAAATTAAAATTTCAGTTATTGCTTTAAAATTTTTGTTATTGTCAATTTTTTTAATATAAGATTTAGATAATACATACTAGGGTGTTCAAAACCGATCCAGACCGAACTAAATCGACCAACCGAATCGAGAAAATCGAAAATCGAACAAACTGAAAATCGAAAAAACCGAAAAAAACATATTTTGTTGTTTTTATTGTGGTTCGGTTCGGTTTTCGGTTTTGACAATGAAAACCCTAACCGAACCGAACCGAACCGGTATTATACAACACCCTGAAAACCAAACCCCCCGCACCCCCAATTAACGTGACCTAACCTAACACCCCTACCCCAAAACGTAAACCTAGCCCCTCTTTACTCTCACTCTCTCAGTTTCGCTCTCTGCACTCACTCTCAGTCTCACTCGAAGAAACCCAGGGCCGGCGGCGAACCCCTTCCTCCCACCATCTCGTAGCGCCGTCGAAGCCTTCCTCCCAGCGCCACCGGACCTTTCTTCCCAACCCCTCTTTGTGGACAGCACCACCCAGCCCCAACCAGCACCTCCCTCACGGTCATAGACACTACACCACCCAGCAGGCCAGCACCATCCAGCGGCACCCCAGCGCCACCAACAGGACCGATCTGGCCACCTGCAGCATCGTTTGTGGCCACCCATAGTAGTACTGCTGCGTTTCTGGCCTGGCAATGCTCTTCCTCTTTCCCATCCACTTGACTTCAGGTTTGATTTTCTCTCCTTCTATGTATCTGAAGCAATTAGACAAATTGGGTTTATAATTATGAAATAGTTAGGGGGTTTGATTTTGTGAATTATAATTTCTGTGATTCTGAGTTGCTGGATTTGTTTAGGGTTTTGTTAATTTGCTTGTTAATAACTCTGATTCTGTGCTTTTGAGTTGCTGGGTTCAAATTTGTGAATTTCTTGTTTAGGGTTTTGTTAATTTCTTGTTAATTAGACATATTTGTTCATTGTTGCTGATTGTTGTTCATTATTTATTCATTGTTGCTGATTATTGTTCATTGTTCATTGTTACTGAATGCTAGTAATTTTATTTTGTTGTGTTCATGCTTCTGTTTTTTTTTTAATTATTTGTTCATTGTTGTTCATTATTCATTGTTGTTGATTCCTAGTATTTCTTGTTCATTATCTAGTATTGGTCTTTGGCAAGATATAAGAAGAGAACTTGGAATCAATATAATTGATGAACAGAAGGTGCAATTATCTAAGGTAATTGGTCTTTCTACACATGTCTCGGTTGCGACTTTTAGTATTTGTTATTGATTTTTGGAAGTCTATTTCATTGATGCAGGGATTGTGGCACGGGATAGATTTATTGGCTTGGATCAAGGATTTGGGTCCAATACTGTGAAAAACTTACCAAACAGCAGATTCTATGATCTTTTATTTCATTATAGTTTCAATCTTTATCATGTTGTTAATCTTTTTTTTTTCCCTTGATTTTTTATGTTCAACCTATTGATATTTTTGCTTCTTCTTCTGCTGGTTATTGGTTAAACACGTACCAGTACCAATATACTTGGTTCTCACCTTTTAGTTGGTTGTTAGTTATTATTTTTATGCTGTCATTAATGGACTAACATCTTTTCTTTTTGTATTTTTAAGATGTTATATATATTGATTCTGTACTATTATACTACTCTTTTTATAAACTGTTTAGAGGAATGGTTCTGGCTCTAGGCTCTTATCTTTCCCTTCCTAAAATGTATTTTGCTCCACCCTTAGCCCTCAGCTCTTGCTCATTTTCATGATTAATTGAACAAGATTTTTACTGAAGAAGTTCCATTGATTTGTCATGAATGTCATAGCCTTCATAACATTTTGTTGTTAATGGTGAAAAGTTGTACAATTTGCAGTAGGAATTTCTGCATTTTGTCCAATTCCAGTCAGTACATGAAATTAGGAATGTTTGAATGAAAGTGTACATACTAATGTTTGTTAGTTGCTTACACTTCATTATTTTTTTATATTTCAGTCTTGGCTCTAGTAGTTCTTGCAATTTTTAGACTTTTTCTTCTGTAATTAATTGGAAAACCGAAAAAACCGAACCAAACCAAACCGATTTTAATAGGTTTGGTTTGGTTCGGATGACTTCAATAAAAAAATCGAACCAAACCGAACCGCAGTTTAATTAGACGATCAGATTGGATGACTTTTCTCTCAAAAACCGAACCAAACCGCACCGCGAACACCCCTAATACGTACTGTCATAAAATTGTGATTTGACAATAAATAAAGAATCTTGTATATTTAAAAATCTATTCTATTATATAAAAATCAGATTTCTGCACTTAATGATGGAGCTGACGTGCCATGCTTCTGAGAGTGTTTCCTAATTTATTTTTTTTAACTCATTAAATACAAGTTATTACAATAAACTAACTATATCAATTAATTGATTTGATTAGATATTTAAATATCATTCAATTTATTATAATTTATATCAATTTGATTTGGTAATTTTTTTAATTAATTTATTTTAATATTTTGTTAATATTTTTTAATTTATTTCTTTTAATTTATTAAACCAAATTTATTGTGTGTACTAATTAATTAATTTGATTAATTTATTAGTCATTAAAATAATAAATTAATTGAAATATTTTCAACTAATAATTGAATCAAATAATATCATATCATATATATTGAGCTAAATTCAAATAATGTGAATTAAGGACTAAATTAAAATGAGATAATTTCTTATTCAAGTTGAGTGCAATAAATACAAATTAATTTTGTTAGATAATCATAGTTGTCACAAAATTATAAGAATAGTAATTTTTATCGCACTTACTATTTCAACTATTCTTTTCTTCTTTTTTTTCTTTATGTATAATTTCTTTTATGCATAAATGTACCCAAAATGAGCA